>NC_044306.2:30278979-30626020 GCF_007474595.2 Lynx canadensis | reverse complement strand
ACATGCACATAGCTCAAAGTATTAAATAGTTCTGCAAAGTTAGTTTAAAAAAAAAAAAAGAGCAGCCTTTAAGTTACCCCTTTTCTCCCTCCCCAGGAGCAATCTCTTACCACCACACTTAGCTAATTTGGTATTTGCCCAATGTTTCTAACTAACATGCCGATACACTAATTTTTTGATGTTTAAAAAAAGGGACCCTGAGAGCTCTCCTGCCCAGCATTTGAGGATTTTCCTTTCTTATCTTTTTCTATTGTGGGGACACCTCTATTTCTTGCATGCTTTCTCCCTTTTCCTGAGTTTGCGCTTCTGATTGATCCTGCCCTTGGACAGCTTCTCGAGAAGGGGTACGTGAGGATGTCTGAAATGTCTTCATTTCACTCCAACATGTAAGCCATAGTTTCGCTGAGTGTAAACTATCAGTTTTCCTTAGAATGTGGAAGGCATTTTGCATCGCCTTTAAAAAAAAAAAACTTTTACTTTTGAAATGATTTTAAATTGGCAGAAGAGTTACAAAGATGGTACAGAGGTCCTGAACGCCCTTCACCTGGCCTCTCCTGTTGTTAACATTGCACATCATGACATGATAACGTGTCAGCGCTTAAGAAATTAACGTTGGCACACTGCGATTAACTCACCTGCAGACTTTAGTCGTATTTCACCCATTTTTCCACCAACATCCTTTGTTCCAGGATTAAATCCAAGATACCAGATTGAAATGAGCTCTCGTGTGTCCTTGGTCTTCTCCAAACTGTGACAGTCATTCAGGTTCCTTATTTTTAATAACTTTGATGCTTTTAAAGAGTACTGGCCAATATTTTTGTAGACTGTCCCTCCATGGGTTTGTCTGATGTTTTCTCCTGTTAAAACTTGGATTATGGATTTGGGGGAATAATATCGCAGCGGTGAAAGGGCCCTTCTCATCGCACCTTGTCAGAGGGGTGTGTGACATCAACCTGACCTATTACTAGTGATGTTAACTTTGATCAGTTGGTTTAAGGCGATACCTGCTAGGTTTCCTCCGTGAGCTTACTGTTTTTCCCTTTCCATTAAGCAGGTTGCTAAGTCCAGGTCATGCTCGAAGGGAGGGGGATTGATCTTCACCTCCTCGAGAGAGGAATATCACACCATTTGCAGGCATGAGTTAAAACCACCACAATAATGAATAAATATTTCAGGGGAGATATTTTGAGGCTACGCAAGTATTCTTTTTCTTCCCTAAAGGTTTACGCACTAATGTTAACATTCAACGGTTAGTCTCCCCATCGCTTTTTAACCTCCAGTGTCCCTGTCAAGAAATCTATAACCATCCTAACTCCTGATCCTCAGAATTAGACTTTTCCAGTCAGGGAGGTGGCAGAATCTCTCCCTTCTTTTCTGTGTTCTGAGGTTTCATAAAAATATTTGCCAAGAGACTATTTGTTTTGCTGGGGAGTGACGATATTTGCCTTCAAAGGAAAAGTACGTGTCAGGTGCTGTTGTCGTGAGGCAGGAACAACGGACTTGTTTTTCCTTATCATCTATTTTGAATTCTTTTTTTCTTTCTCCCAATGCAGGGCTTACCACCCAAAAGATGGAAGGCAGAAGTTACCCACCTGAGCTGCCCGGAGCCCACAGTGTTTGCTTTCTCACCTCTGGCTCCACGTTGGAGCTCTCTGAGGGAGATGTGGATACCAAGCTTTGAACAGTCCAAGAAAGAAGCCCAGGCACTAAGGTGGCTGGTTGATAGGAATAAAAATTTTTCAGCTCAAGAGTTTTGGGCCCTCGTGTTCAAGGACTAATTTCTACCAGTATCACAGCGCTATGGACTAGGGGGTTCTCTTGAGCTTTATTTTCTAGGTTGCCTTAACACTCGAATACAGTCGCTACTTTGTTGACTGTCCTTCAGGATAAGGATTAATTGCTGTAGTTCTCATAATGAGCCCTCTCAGCTAACGGATATGAATTACCCTTAGGGGTCACCTCTGTATTTTTTATACTAAAAAAGTGAATATGTCGTATGGACACTGGTCACCTTCAGTTTCCACGTCTGGACGGATGTACCTGCTGCCTTTTGTGGACGTCCAGCTAATGCGGAGTGAGTGCTTTCCTCGCCGCAAGCGAGGCGGAGGGTGGAGCTGTGGATTCTTGACACTCACCTCACTGTCTGCGGTTTATTAGTATTTGGCAAGCCCGGTGTCCTGATGCTAAGCATGAACATGAAATGCATTAGAACTTGGCAATGAGAGATTCCATCTGTTGGTTTCCAGGGATGTAAGTGAGTAATAAAAGCTGTGTGAATTTTATCGGCTGTTTACTCTCAAGTCAGAAGAACATACGCATGCCTGCCTTCTCCTTACTCTCACTACCTCTCTTTTCTTCTTTCCACCTTGCCCTGTGTCCTTCCCCACTCGCCTCCCTAACTGGAATGTCTTAGGAAGACCTGCCTTCTCCTCGTGTATTTTGAACGGTGAGATGTTCTCAATTGTCTCTCACTCTGCAGAGCAGAATAATAATCATATGATCCAGGCGGTACACCCTGTTCGTTTCCATCAGCGTGAGAGTGGAAGTGAATGCCCCCAGGAACCCCAGTTGTGTTGAAGGTGATTTGTTTTTTCTTAGGATGATACAATAGTGGGCAGCCCCACTGGTTTGTAAATGTCCCTTATCATTTCTGATCCCGTCACAGAGAAGGTTCAGCTCTCCTGGCGGCATCATCCACTAGAGCTCCGTGAAAGACCAGGAGAAAACACTGGCTCACATTTTCTTCCCGTGTGATGGTGGGGAGGCTTTTAGAGGATACTATAGCCCGTTGCCACCCAACGTGTCATGGCTTTGGTGCTCTTTATTGTGGAAAGGCCCAAGCCACAGAGGACAGTAAGAGTCCCTGACACTCATGTCCCCAGTGTGGCACACGGGCAAAACTTAGGGTGGCTCCTGTGGTACCAGCTCCCCTTTATCCCAAGCCAGGCTCTTCGTATGTAGTGCTCTAAGTGCGGCCTGAACCAATACATTCTAAGAAAGGTCACATTGCTATTTGGGAGAAGGTGTCTATGACTGGGTCCCTCTCCATCCCAGCGCGGCCATGAGCTGAATATGATTTGGTACAAATCTCTTCCCTCCTTGGGCCTTAGTTTTTGTCCCTGAAAAGAAGCGATTGGGCTGGTCACTGAAGTTCTTTTCTGTGTCACGTTCTTTGTTTATCAAAATGAAGGCATTTAGATTTGAAGATGTTTTCACTAAGGCAGTAACAAACCATTTGGAGCCTCTGCATAGTTTTAAAGGGAAGAACGCTCTTTGGAGGAAGAAGCATCCTCTGTGGGTAGTGTTAGGGATAGAAAGTAGTTTATCTCTGCCATCTTTTCTGATAATATCCAAAGGGAAAGTCTTGGAAAGGGCAATTGTTTGTTAAAGGACCAGATTTTAAATTGTATATTAAATGAGTTTTGTTGTTGCTGTACTCTTCAAAGAAAGCCCAGGATGTGATTGGTGCCTCTGGGGAGTTATTACCAGAGAGCTTCAGTTCTCCATAAATGCCTTCAACTAATGCCCAGTGTTCATATGCTGCACGTATGTTTTAAAGCTCAACGTTGCGTGTAGTTTTGTTCTATCTTGTTTCTTCATCAAGACTCCATAGATAAAAGTCTCCCTAAACTTTTCAGAAATACGTAGCCCTCAACAAATTTAGTGAAATGAATAATTGACCATTTAGCATGGTCTAAACATTTTGCGGAGGAAGGGGTCTAAGGAGAGGGAACTCCATGGGATTGAAAGTGAGGTGTGTTTCGAAGAAACTAAATTAGGAGTTCTTTGGGACTTTTTGAATACCCATAGATTTGAGACTTTATTGTTGTTGTTTGTTTAGCATATGTGTCGTGTGTGATAATTGCTGTCATGGAGTGAGAGGCGTGTCCCCGCTGTAGCAGGATTCTCATCTGCAAATGGGGAGCTGTGCATTTTTGAGGTCCATGCAGGCCCCCTCAGTACCATTCTATCTGTTGATCCTATCAGACCACACCCTTCTCTTTACCTCAGTGTCTCCATTTTGAACTACGATTAAGAAAGAGTCCTGTCTCACAGGGCTGCTGTGAAGGACTCTGTGCAGTGCAACATTCTGTTCAATGCATCAATACGTTTTGCTTGGTTTGTTCTCAAAGACTGTTTTTCAAAGTGATATGACAAGATGGATAGAAGCCTTTTCAGAAACGTTGAAAAGAAGGCTTACCAATGCAAGTCAGTAGTCTTCAGAATCTTCGTGTGGAAAGGTATCTTTGATCTTTGATCATGTAGCAAATATAAAATTTCAGAACCCGAACGCCGACTGGCTTATTTGTTGCTGTTAAGGACTAGATTCTGGTGACTAGAACATCAGTTGAGATTATTACCGTTATCAGTAACAGATTGAACGCACACAGTGTTCTAGGCACTACTCAGAAGTGAAAGACAAGCAAAAATGAGCATCATTCCTTCTGAGTCACACATTGTATATTGCATGTAGAACAATCTAGTATCTACAGAACACTACATGAATCCAAGCACAGTGCCGGCCTGAACTTGAGATGCCCAGTGTAATACTGTGCATCTAAGAAAGTCATTAGTGTGCTCATAATTCCTGCTAAAGAGGACAAGGCATTAGGGGAATCTGATGTAGAGTTAATTTTCAGTGAATGATGTTGATTATCTAAAGCAACATGGGTACAGTTCTGCATAAATGACATATGTCTTTCTTGGAATCATCAAGATATAGGTTGTGGAAGTTCACAGGCTGAGAATAATGGTGGTTACTTTATGTTTCAAGTGGCTTTGCAATCCTGAATATCCTAGGAAGAATTTTCTTACCCTTCTTTAGGGAATTTCCTTTTTTGTTTTCCCTTTTGTTGTTGTCATTAGTGATACTGCCTTTACTGCATAATTCTAACATCAACATATATCTTTATTTTCTTCTGATTACAGAAATTAAAATGCCTGAAAAACTTGGGATATAGAATTACGAGCTGTGACTCTAGAATAAGAAAACCGGTTTTAGTCCCCACTCTCCAGTACCCCATCTGTATTACCTTGGCCAAGTTATTTGGCCTTCTAAGCTTCAGTTTGCTCACTGGGAAAGCTTATTACAGGTCAGCTTCTCTGTGAGCTTGTTGTGAAGGGTAAGTGAGCCAGAATTCATCTTCACTGCACAAATGCTCGCTGTCGTTGTTACAGCTATGTGTGGCCATCAGCCTTTGCGAAGACCTTGACTGAGATTCGTGCAGAACAAAGGCATTGGTAATGATAGTGTCAGCAGTGGTACCCTTCTGTTTGTCATTTAGTTATTTGGTACACATGGATTGTTAGGAGACAGGCATTGTGTTCGGCACCTCAGCGGATGTGAATTAGGCACGGGAGAGCGGTGTGAAGGGGTCTGGGTAGGGACCGAGAGGAATGCTCAAATTGTACTGTCTCTCCCCTCCATGGGATTTCTGATGGAGTTTTATACAACGCTCCTAATAGCATAATGGGAATCGAACAACCTCTTTAGGGTAGCTGTGCAAACCCAACGAAACCCAGTGCAGGGGCGCCTGGGTGGCTCAGTCGGTTGAGTGTCTGACTTCGGCTCAGGTCATGACCTCACGGGTTCGTGAGTTCGAGCCCTGCATCAGGCTCTCTGCTGTCAACGCAGAGCCTACTTCAGATCCTCTGTCTCCCTTGTCTGTGACCCTTCCGGCTCGTGCTCTCCCTCTCTCTCTCTCTCAAAAATAAACAAACATTAAAAAATATATTTAAACCCAGTGCAATGATGTCTGGCAAAAGCCTTTCAATTTTGCAGTTCTCAGTCTTGAGGGGAGCCTGTTCAATGTGCCCATACCAAGAGAGGAGGGAAAGGTGACCAGGTCTGGAAGTTCTGCCTCTCTTACTTATTAACTGAAAAACAAACAAACAAACAAAAACAAAACAAAAAACAAGAAAGAGGAGGAACCTGCTCAGGACTTCTGAGAGACAAGCCCTGTTTTGTTTGTCGTATGTTACTGATGCGAGAATATGAGTGCAAAGCACGGGAGCTCACTGTTTAGTCACAGGAACCTCTCTTGCTAATAGATTTGGCCCATCAATCTCCTGGGTCTAACCCGTTAAATTAATGACCCCATTGATGGTGGTGGTGGGATTATTAAGGAGACGGGCAAGGGGGAGAGGTGTGGGGAGGAGCAGAAGCGCCTCTCCATGATTTTTGTCATCTCAACTCATTGGGCTTAACAGCCAAGCCTGTGGTCATTTGGGGATGTGGCTGCATCCCTAAGGGGTGTGACCAGCCGTGATGGACGGGGACCTCCTTTCATCTTCCTGAGGCTTCTTCCCAGATAGCTACCCTTGCTCCTTTGTGTCCCCTTGGAACCACGGACATGAGAAGTTCAGCTGTTGTCTCTGAAACCTCTGAAGTGAATCAGAAGGGGACACCGATTGGGGCGCCTGGGTGGCTCAGTCGGCTGAGCATCCCACTCTCGATTTCGGCTCAGGTCTTGATCCCAGGGTCGTGCCCTGTGGTCGGGCTCTGCACTGAGCATGGAGGCTGCTTGAGATTCTCTCTCTCCCTCTGCCCCTTTCCTCTGCTCACTCTCTCCCTTTCCCTAGAATAAAAAATAAAGTAAACAAGAACTACACACTGCTAAATGCCTCCAAGGGTGTTTTGAACATTAGGTGAAAACTTGATTCCCTATTTTATTTCTCATGCAAACCACGGCCACATCATCCAACCTCGTTCACCAGAGGAGGTCACACGATCAGCCTGAATAGGCCACTATGGACACTTGGAATTTTACTTTCATACACAACTTCATTTTCAAAAAACGGGCCGAGTGGGTAATTGAAGAAACTTAGAGACCATCAGGGTGGGTAGGGGGTGATATGAATGGTTTCGAGGCAGGGCCATTATCTTATCCCAGGAGCCTTTGAAGTCAGCCTAATGTAAGTTGCTTCTATATACAGCTCAACATGACCGTGGGCACGTATCTGGTGAGTCGCACCCAGAAAAAGGCAGTTTTATTTAAGAATGTCCTTGATGAAGCAGTAAAAATGATTAATTTTATTAAACCTTGATCTTTGAGTACATGTCTTTTTAAGATTCCGTGTGACAAAATGGGGAGGTATCCGTAAATCACTTCTGCACCTCAGAGCGCAATGGGAATCGCAAGGGAAAGCACTTGTGTGCTTGTTCGAGGTGTGAACTGATTTAACAGCTTTTGCCTGTAATTCCATCTCTACTCAAAAGAGCATCTGGCAACCTACGGCTATCCGGGCTTGGGTTTTTGTGCGTCAGCTGCATGAACACAAAGTGAGCCTGTCACTTTAAGAAAGCTGATGGATGTTGTTGCCCATGATAACATTTCAGCTTTTGAGCGCAAGTTAGGATGTGCTTGATTGGTGGTGATATTAACAAACGCTGCGTTTGACATTGCCTGAAAACAGAGATGATGATGTGTCAGAGTGTTTTTAGTTTATTAGTTTGTTTTTATAATTCTAAGAAAGGAAAAGATGGTGTCAGGTACTGGAGAGAGAACAATTTTTTAAAAATTAAAAAAATTTTTTTTAGTTCAAGACTTCCGTAAGTGAAAATGGAACTTCCAGTGGGAGAGTTTTTAAATTATTGATTACTTACTTGCAAATTGGGGTAAATAGGGGTGCCTGGGTGGCTCAGTTGGCTAAGGGTCCTACTCTTGATTTCAGCTCAGGTCATGATCCCATTGTTTGTGGGACCGAGCCCTGCATCAGGCTCTGTGCTGACAGCACAGATCCTCCCTGGGATTCTCTCTCTCTCTCCATCTCTTCGCCCCTCCTCTGTCTGTGCTTTGTCTCCCTCAAAATAAATAAATAAACTTAAAAAAAGAAAGAAAGAAAATTGGGGTAAGATAAAAAGTATGAGAGGTTTCATTGAGGGAAAAGAAGCCTTTGTTATTTAAGTCAGAGACAACAAAAAATGTATTAAGGAACAGGAAAAATAGTTTAAAAATAAATTTAAAAAAATATCGTTACTTGGGTGACTCAGTGTCAGTCTGCCTGGAATTTATTAATGTATTGAATACATTTTTTTAATATTTATTTCTGAGAGAGAGAGAGAGACAGAGACAGAGACAGAGCACGAGCAGGGGAGGGGCAGAGAGAGAGGGAGACACAGAATCCCAAGCAGGCTCCAGGCTCTGAGCTGTCAGCACAGTGGGGCTCGAACCCACAAACCACGAGATCATGACCTGAGCTGAAGTTGGACGCTTACCCAGCTGAGCCCCCAGGCGCCCTTGAATACATTTTTATTGAGCTCTTACTACGTGCCAGGGATTATTCTGGGCCATGGGCACCCAGCAGCGAATGGAACCCACCAAGCCCCTGCCACTATAGAGCTGACATTCTGATTTGTTTAGGGGAATGAGAATGGAAATGCTTTAGCGAAATAGAAATCACTGCCTGGAAGCTTTATTTTATCAGAGCCCCATGGGATGGAATTTACCTCCTGACTCCTTACCACCACATTTGAAACATGAGATGTGATATAAATGGGTTATACTGATAGGGTGTATTAAACATGCTATATTGACAAGATATGTTAAAACTACTAAGGGTTCAGGGGTGCCTGAGGGCACAGTTAAACGTCCGACTCTTGATTTCAGTTCAGGTCATGATCTCACAGTTCACGAGATCGAGCCCTGTGTTGGGCTCCACACTGAACTTGAAGCCTGCCTGGGATCCTCTCTCTGTGTCTCCGTCTGTCTCTCTCCCTCTCTCTCCTTTGCCCTCTGTCCTTCCCCTACTCTCTCTCTCAAAATAAATAAATAAAATTTTTTAAAAAAAATTAAAAAGAAAACTACTAAGCATTCAAATTTGAAGTGAGTTGGCAAGTCTAGAAGCAAATCCTGTCTCTAATCTTTTCACTGTTTACTCCGTTGTTTTATTCCTGTTTCTCGGAAGAGGAGACATTTCATCTGTCAACCTTGGGTGATTTCTGGCAAGAATAAGAACTCTGACTTAGGGATTAGCAATGAAGACGGCGGGCCCACTGGGCAAGCAGGTCCACTCTGCCGAAACTGCATCTGTTCACCGTAAGTATAGAGGCTGGGGCCGGTCAGCATTTGCTTTGTCATGGTGCCTGGAAAAGTTTTATCTTACAAGCTGTATTCAGTCATCGGTGTATAGTTCACACACCATTAATAAGAAGACTCATTTCACCACTGAAATAATATTATCTGTGAGTCTGAGAGAACACAGGTCACTTAGATGAGCATCTTCCAGTAGTGAAGTAGGATCACAGATGTCTTCTATTTCCTGTTTTCATGGCCTAAAATCCCAGCCTCCGAATGCTCCCGCCTGGAGGTGATGGAGCAGGAACAATAAAAAGGAAATCTGTGATGTCCCCTCCTTATATGTTTGTTTCTTGATTTTCGCTATAGCTCTGGGGATGCCATTAAAAATACATTTTGGTAATGTTTATTCAGAAAGATGGTGCCGCCCTCTGTGCCTTTTAGCAGCACGTATTTTCCGGAAAGACTGTGACAATAGGTTGATGGCCTTATGATTTATTTTCCGAACGGGGACACTCTTGAGTGAAAGGGGAGCCATTAATTAAGCCAGGACGATAGACATAAACTAGGATGCGTGGTCATCCTTGCCATAGGGAATGTAGGAGGCAATGTCACGTTTTGGCACCACTGTGTTCCAGAACAGTCTCTGAGCATGGGGTGCTCAGATGAGGAAAAGGTTTATAGTATTGATTAATACATATTGGATGCTGTCCTGTGTAATGGCACTTAGTTGTTGCAATAACCATTTGAGGTAGATAGTTTTCTCCCCTGCTTATAACACAAAACACAGTAGGTGCACCTCGGTGGCTCAATCAGTTAAGCTTCTGAATCTTGGTTTCGGCTCAGGTCATGACCTCGTGGTTCATGAGTTTGAGCCCCGCAGCGGGCTCTATGCTGACAGCACAGAACTTGCTTGGGATTCTCTCTCACACTCTTTGCCCCTCTCGGTTGCTCTCTTTCTCTCAAAATAAATAAACTTTAAAAATTAAAAAAAATAAAAGAACACAATAAAACTCAGTTTAATCATGGCGGGGTGACGTTTTAAACAGTTTGAAGTGACAGAAGCAATTGTTTGAGCTTTGCCAATAGCTTTTTTAGTGGTAGAGATCTCTACATCTCCTGGGTAGAGGTGATCTGTACTCCAGCAAGAACCTTTTGATCAATTGGTTTACATGTGGCAAGGTCAGGTGATTGGGTCCCCTTTGTTCTGGAGGAAGGGAGGAATTTTTTGTGCTTAGAAAAGGTGGTTCTCTCAAATACCTTAGTTATGGATGAATCAAAAACCAATTATAGGGGAAGAAGTGGAAATTTGAGTAGAATACGTGTTGTGGACTCTCAAAAATCACTGACTCAGAGCATCTATTCTCCCCACCTTCCAGAACCTATTTCCCTGCATCTTTTGACAACGTTTTAGAACTGCAGAAAAGTGGCAACACTCAATATCTCTTCAATTAGATTCACCAGTTTGTAACATTTTGCCACATTTGCTTTACATCTTATTTATTTATTTATTTATTTATTTATTTGTTTGTTTGTTTATTTATTTATTTTGCCATTTAAAAGTAAGTTGTGAAATAGAAGACATCCAAGTTGGTAAGGAAGAAGTAAAACTTTCACTATTTGCAGATGACATGATATTCTATATAGAAAAACCCTAACGACTCCACCAAAATACTACTAGAACTGATAATTGAGTAAAGTCACAGGATACAAAATCAATGTGCAGAAATCTGTTGCATTTCTATACATTAATAATGAAGCAGCAGAAAGAGAAATTAAGAAAATCCCATTTACAATTGCACCAAAAATTATAAGATACTTAGGAATGCAGCTTGTAACCAAAGAGGTGAAAGACCTGTACTCTGAAAACTACAAAGCATTAATGAAAGAAATTGAAGACGACACAAAGAAATAGAAAGACATTCCATGCTCATAGATTGGAAGAACAAATATTGTAAAAATGTCTATCCTACCCAAAGCAATCTACAGATTTAATGCAATCCTTTTTGCGTTAAAATTATCCATTTTGATAAATGTCAATAGCATTTTTCACAGAGCTAGCACCAAAAATCCTAAAGTTTATATGGAACCACAAAAGACCACAAAATAGCCAAAGCAATTTTGAAAAAGAAAAACAAAGCTGGAGGTAACACAATTCCAGACTTCAAGTTACATTACAAAGTGTAGTAATCAAAACAGTATGCTACAGGCACAAAACAGTATGGTACTGGCACAAAAATAGACACATAGATCAATGGAATAGAATAGAATACCCAGAAATAAGCCCATAAACATATGGCCAATTAATCTTTGATAAAGCAGGGAAGACTATCCAATGGTAAAAAGTCAGTCTCTTCAACAAGAGGTGTTGGGAAAACTGGACAGCTACATGCAAAAGAATGAAATGACCATGTTCTTACACCATATGTAAAAGTAAATTCGAAATCGATTCAAGACCTAACTGTGAGACCTGAAACCATACAAATTCTTGAAGAGAGCACAGTCAGTAAGGTCTCTGATATAGGCCATAACAACATTTTTCTAGATTAGTCTCCTGAGGCAAGGGAAATAAAAGCAAAAATAAAATATAGGGACTACATCAAAATAAAACGCTTCTGCACAGTGAAGGAAACAACCAACAAAGCTAAAAATCAACAAAACTAAAACCTATTTTCCCAACAGAATGGGAGAAGATATTTCTGACAAAGGCTTTGTATCCAAAATATATAAAAAAACTTGTAAAACTCTACACCCAAAAAACAAGTAATCCAATTAAAAATGGGCAGAAGAGGGGTGCCTGGGTGGCTCAGTCGGCTAAGTGTCCAACTTTGGCTCAGGTCATTATCTCACAGCTCATGAGTTCAAGTCCCATGTCGGGCTTTCTGCTGTCAGCACAGAGTCTGCTTCAGATCCTGTGTCTCCTCCTCTTTCTGCCCCTCTCCAGATTGTTCTCTCTCTCTCTCTCAAAATAAATAAATAAAAACTTTTAAAAAATGGGCAGAAGACACGAACAGACATTTCTTCCAAGAAGACACCCAGATGGCCAACAGACACATGAAAAGATGCTCAGCATCACTCATCATCAGGGAAATGTGAATCAAAACTACGATGAGATATCACCTCACACTGTCAGAAAGGGCTAAAATCAAAATACAGGAAACAACAGGTGCTGGCGAGGATGTAGAGAAAAAGGACTTTCTTGCCTGATTGATGGGAATGAAACCTGATGCAGCCACTGTGGAAAACAGTATGGAGTTTTCTTTAAAAGTTAAAAATTGAAGTGCCCTACAATCCAGTAATTGCACTACACGGTATTTACCCCCAAAACACAAAAACTAATTCAGAGGGATACATGCACCCCTATGTTTATAGCCACATTATTTACAATAGCCAAACTATGGAAGCAGCCCATGTCCATCAACAGATGAATGGATAAAGAATTGGTTTATATACACAATGGGATATTATTCAGCCATAAAAAATGAAGTCTTGCCATTTATAATGACATGAATGGAGCTTGAGAGTGAAATAAGTCAGAGAAAGACAAGTACCATATGATTTCACTCATATGTGGAATTTAAGAAACAAAACAAATGAGCAAAGGAAAAAGAGAGAGAGAGAGAGTGTGTGTGAGAGAGAGAGAGAGACAAGCCAAGAAACAGACTCTTAACTACTGAGAACAAATTATGGTTACCAGAGGGGAGGTGGGGGGCATGGGAGTAAAACAGGTGATGGGGATTAAGGAGTGTACTTGTAATGTATGGAATTGTTGAATCACTATTGTACGCCTGAAACTAATATAACACTATATGTTAACTATACTGGAATTTAAAAAAAGTTGCAAATGTCACCTCCCCACCATCTTCTATGAAGAACATTCTTCTAAATAACCACAAATCCATGATCACACTCAAGGAATCAAACGCTGACACAATAATATTATCTAATACACACACCATATTCACAGTTTCTCAGCTTTACAAATGATGAGTTATTACAGCTGTTTCTTTTTTTCAATCCAACTGAGAATCTCATATTTCCTTTATTTCTTATATATCTTTAATCTCTTTTAATTTAGCAGAGTTGTCTTATTTTACTTTGTTTTGTTTGCTTTTGGTCTTTTGTTGACACGGATATTTTTGAAGAGTCAAGACCATCTGTCTTGTAGAATATTCCATAATCTGGATTTATCTGAATGCTTTCTCATGATTAGATTCATGGACCCCTTCTGTTTTGAAGTTCAACATCACCTCTGATGTACTGGAGACTTTAGCCAAGTCCCCTGCCAGAGAAGACTCCAACACTTCCCTCTCCACATAGAGATTCACTAGATGAGAAAAGGGAATCTGAGGCAATGACTCAGGCTTAACAACCAGGTTTAGAGGATGGTTAGTTATTTTTGTAGTGTGTGTGTGTGGAGGGGGTGGGGGTGTGATGAATATCAGATTGAGAGAATAAAGAGGAGGAAGTGGAGAAGGGGAAAGAAAAGAAAACTAACAAGGTGTTTTGGTATTGTTGTTTTTGTTTTTGAAACCAACATTTTATTGAGCTCTCCTACCTCTCAGAAATCTATCCCAGCGGATTTTCTCTTTGCCATGGGCATCACAGACATGGGGGTGTGGCCAGCACTCCCCCGATGCCCACCTATGGCCCATCTGGGAGGGGAAGGCTCCTTCCCGGGACGGGCCACCGCATGTACGATGCGGGGCCAGGAGAGCAGGCCCAGCGAGGCCTTGGTGCCGGCAGTTAACCAGTAACAACCAGAGGTATGATGAATTCATTTCTCCTACAAAAAGAAAAAAAAACCTAGTATGAAACCTCAGTAGTGTTCCAGCACTCAGAGTTTAAATATTAAAAAGGGATCATCAGAAAACAGTTAAAAAAGACAACAAAACCAATGAGGCCACCTCCCGGTGGGGGGGGGGGGGGGCGGTGCAGAGGCCAGCCCTGCACCCTCCCACCCTCACCCCACACTGAGCAGCAGCAGGTGTCACTGGAGAAGGTGGAGCCCCAAACCTAGCAGCAGCAACAGCAGCAGCAGGGACAGCGCCAGCCGGTGACCTGGGTTGGGGGACAATTGTGGGATCAAGGGGATGGGGTAGGTGGCGAGAGGTGAGGACTTCAGCCTTGAACAGGTGTGCTCATTCTGCAATGCCTCCTATGCTCGCTCTGTGGACGCAGGGGTGAGCCCTGAGTGGCTGGGAGTGGGGTGGGCCGAACGAGTCAGGGAAGGTGGAGAACACAGGAGCACCCACTCCTAACTGAAGAGGTCTGGAACAAGTTGACCAGAAAGAGGGGCACAGGTGGGGCGGGGCAATGGCCCCGAGGACAGGGCAGAGGAGGAGAAGTCAGCCCACCCAGGCTGTGACTCGTCTCCTGGGGACTCGGAGGGAGGAATGAAGAGTGGTCAGGAGAGGTGCTCAGGGGAGGAGGCACCTGCTGGGTAGATGAGGGAGGAAGCACCCATGTCTGCCAGACGAAGGCGCTCCTGGCAGAAGGAGAGGCATGAGCACAGGTGGCGAAGCAGGCAAACACGCTCAAGAATTCAAGCATGGAGTCAGTAAACCAGGCGTCTCAAAGCCAAAGGCCTCTGGGATCAGGCACAAGCAGAAAAGTGGGGAAGCAAGCATGACAAGACAATAGGGAGTAGTGGAGCCTGTGGCACTCAGAGAGGATATGCCCTAGGGAGTATCACCCCATGCAGGAGGGTAAGTCAAGGTCATGAAATCACAAGGCTTCTTTACCCTGTCCCTGATAGGGGCAGGAATCTCCAGATCCTTATGTTCTCCCTGAGATTAGTGAGACCATCCGAGAAACTTCTAAGAGCATCTGTCAAGTTTCTCAGGATCCACATAAGAGTGAAACCATATGGTACCCATGGGGGAGGGGAAGGAAAAAAAAAAAAAAAAAAAGGACGTTAGAGTGGGAGAGAGCCAAAGCATAAGAGACTGTTAAAAACTGAGAACAAACTGAGGGTTGATGGGGGGTGGGAGGGAGGGGCGGGTGGGTGATGGGTATTGAGGAGGGCACCTTTTGGGATGAGCACTGGGTGTTGTATGGAAACCAATTTGTCAATAAACTTCATATAAAAAAAAAAAAAAAAAAAAAAAAAAAAAAAAAAAAAAAGCATCTGTCAGGCCTGTCTGCTTGTGGGTGAAGGCCAGGCTGTACCTGGCCAGCCCGGGCAGCTCGCCGATGTGGGACAGCATCCACCTGACTTCCATCTTGTCCCCGATGAAGGCTGCCACATGGCCACGTCGTCGGGTTTGTTGCTGTTAGGGGAGGGCCCAGGACATAGGAACTCCATGAGATCGGTCATGCCAGGAAGAGAATTTCTGGGCTATGCTTTTGCAGGAAGGTGCTCAAAATGACGGCGCTGGAGAGGGGTACTTCCAGAGACATTTCTTCTCTCGCATCAGAGGTGGTGGTGGCGGTGGCAGTGGTGGAGCCGGGAGGCATGTTGTCTCTAAAGAGAAAAATATGTAGTAGAAAGAGCAGTCATGGTGGTAGAGAATGGAGACATATGGTGTACAAATTAATTTTTCCAGCTTTTTTCTCTTTAAGGCAATTATAAAGCAGAACAGCTCTTTGGGCTAATAGACCCCTAACGTTCTATGATTTATTAGAATAATTAGAAAGGGAGATAGGAAGTTGGAAGCTCACATTTTTGAAAACGTGATTTTTTTTTATTACCTAAGATAATGAAGCAGGACATGTCATTATATACATAGCTTATCCGTTGCCATATAACTAGTAAATGGCAGAACCAAATTTCAGACCCAGGATTGTCTTGTTTGCTCCTGTTCTTTCTGCCATAGTTCATTTCTCTCAAAAGAATCTCTCATGGGATTGATAGGTTGTTGTGATTCTTTGCAGTACCGTGGAAAAATAAAATGTCTTTCCCACTGGTATGGAAAACTCCAGTTCTACCCTTATAGCCTTTCATAAATATGAAATTCCGTATGAGTGAAATGGAGCCTGTGTCCACGCTTCTAAGTCAATCTATTTCTTCTTTCAGAAAACTTTCATGTGATATTGGAATTATGAAGAATTTGGTTTGGGGTGCCTGGGTGGCTCAGTTGCATGAGCGTCTGACTCTTGATTTTGGCTCAGGTCGTGATCCCAGGGCCATGGTATAACCACATATTGGGCTTTGCTCTGAGCATGGAGCCCGCTTGAGATAGGTAGACAGATGGATGGATGGATGGATGGATGGATGAATAGATACATACATACATACATACATATATACATAACATTTGGTTGGAATGTATTAAACACTTGGGAAAGCCCACGGCAGCTGTGTTAGCCTTAAGGGATACTCCCGTCTTTGGGAAGGCCTAGGTTTGGCCTCTCACCAGATTTGTTTGCAGGTGCTTTGTAATTCTGTACACACAACAAGTACTTCGACTTCCCCATTGTGAGAGCTGGCAGATGAAAGCTCGGGAAGGACTGTGAAGTAAAGATGATGTATCTGTGCAAACAACAAAAACTCAGAAATGAATGATGTTGGAATTCTGGCAGTGATGCTGCAGTAAACCATGATCACAGTCATGGAAAACCAGAGTTAACCTTCAACGAAGAAAGCATATGGTGTCATTTCTTATGCCCTGTCTATTATGCCTACCCCACCCCCACCCTACCTATTCATAGTCTGGGATTCTTTCTAACTTGATACTTGTGCAAAATTTCCTCCATTTGTTTTGCAACTATAGAAGATAGTGTAGCTTCCCAAAATTCATATAGAACCCTGTCTTGTGAAGAAGCAACACTCCAAATAAACTTTATAATAAGAGGTTTGCAGGGGTGACTGGGTGGTTCAGTCAGTTCAGCATCCGACTCTTGATTTCAGCTCAAGTCATGATCTTGTGGTTCATGAGTTCAAGCCCTGCATTGGGCTCTGAATTGATAGCGAGAAACGTGCTTGGGATTCTCTCTCTCTCTCTTCCTCTCTCTCTGCCTGCCCCCTGCTCACTCGCTCTCTCTCTCTGTCTCTCAAAATAATTTTTCAAAAAAGAAGTAAAATGTTGGAGAGGGTGGCAATGACAAGGGACAGGGAGATATGGGTGATAGAGAAGAAGTGACAAATGCACTTTCTGAGGAGATGTGAAAATGGCGCTAGGTTGGGGAGGTGAAAATGGCGCTAAGTTGGGGAGGCCAAGTTGTATGGTGAGGCTGATGGCACACAGTCATTGTTCTGGAGAAAAGGCTTTTGCTATGGGTTTCTTTACAGAGGCCAATGTCTCAGCTTCAGTTTCAGGAAATCCCGAAACAGGAAATAAGATGTTGCAAGCTTTAGGCTTTGGGGACAGACTCATGAGAGTGATAAATTTCAACAACCTAAAAATTGCTCGGTGACTTCTTGGCTTCTGAGGACATGTAGCCGAGCCAAGGTGAAGCCACCCTTCCTCCCCTCCCACCCCTCATGTGCAGCTGGCTCAAGTGCCCTCAGTCTTCATAAACACAACTGCATTCTTCAGCTCTACACCGGACCTCCCCTCAAGTCACACAATCCCTCAGCAAACTAAGGGTCATTCATGAAGGCCCTGGAAAACAAGGAGAAAACAACTCCCGATCAGTGTGGCATAGAAAGAATCTGTTTTGGTGGGAACAGGAGGGGGACTGGTGTGGAATTTGGGGTTTAAACAGTCTGATCTCAGCACTGGCAGCCTCTGAAATGACCTTGGAAAAGACCTTGCGTCAACTCCATCAGAACCTCCAGACAAAATACGTGAGTTCAGCCAAACGTTTGAATGTTTCCGACGTTTGCCTGTTTGCCATCATACAGGGGATGGTCTTCACTGCACTGGGATTCAGTGTGACTCTCAGGAAGGCTGTTCTGAAGGGATCCCTCCCCACCCCCTTCCCTCCTTTTCCAACACCCTGCAAATTATGCGGGAACATTGGACATGGCAGATATATCGAGCTATTGTCTGACTCACGTCTCACCTAGAACATGGTAGCATTGGATTTAGATTAATTTGGACCTGACTAGAGTGACACTAGAGACTGGGAACCTGAATGTGTCCACCAGGATTTACAAATCTTTTAAAATGTTCTCATGTGTGCTTGCGGCTTCCCAATTAGGCAGAGAACTTGGTGTCAGGCTGTGCACGGCTTCTCCTGTGTTTACATGTGTCACATATTTCTTCGGGGCACTGCCCAGTGGGGTAATTGATTAATCTAAGGCAGCCATTAATTGTTTGATGTCTGTTCTATAGAAGGATTGGAGATGGTCTCAGGGCAAATATAATTTGAGAATAGCCAGGGGTGAGTGACAGCATCACCGTTCTCTCATCTCCCACTGACTCCAGACATTCAAAGTGAGCTTGGCAATTATCTAAGAAAGAAAGGAGCGACATGTGGTTTTTTCCCAACGGGGGATTTCATTGTCCATTTGGGTCCTTTGTTTACTGCATCTCAAAGAAACCATGACAACCATATTTGTCTCTATTTCCTCTCCCCTAGATGCTTTTGGCTCCATCTGTTCGATATTCACCAATGAAGTCAACTTTTCATCTCTTTTTTCATTATATGTGGAAGTGTACTTAGGTGAGTTCCTTTTTTTTAAAGTAAAAGAAAAAAATTTAAAGGTGATGCTTGACTGGATGTATTGTTAAACACCTTCTCTACACTTCCTCCTTCTTAATTTCCACTGGCGTGTGACATGCTCATTTATTTGACTTGCCAGAAGGTGTGGGTGCAATGTGCAGAGACGGGCCATCCCAGGAAAACAAAACAAAATAACCCCCCCTGCTCTGTAGGTATATGTTTGTGTGATGAAAAATGCCTCCTCTATATTCATATCGACGTCTAACTTTATTCCTCTCTACTAACAAAATCTCAGGCAGTGGCAGCGAGGAACAGCTCTGTCCTTCCTCAGAAGGTGGTTTTGTCTTCTTGTTAAGGCTTTTTATGAGTTTGTACGGTCATGTGGCTCTTCGACGGGTGTGGAACAAAGAAAGCGGTAACTAAGAGGAAGAAATATGGGGCCCGGCTTGAATGGGACACCAAAGAGACTTCTTTTGGTGGTGTAGGGTGACCTTTCACAGTAGTGAAAGTTCCCCTGTTACAACTGAGTAGCCCCAGACAGAAGTACCCCAGGCTCAGGACTCCTGGCTGTGTCTAACTTTGCTTTTGCTATTAACTACCTTTGTGATCTCGAACAAACCATAGTACCTCATTATGGCCTCCACTTCCTTCATACGTAAGGTGAAGTAGTATTAGGTGACATATAAGCCTCCAAAGAGCCTTTAAATGATCCTGTTCTGTTTCATGGCTAAACGGTAACAGGGGCTAATGATTTTGCTAGTTTTCTTCTCATACCCCTCGTGTATAATTCTAGCCTCAGACTTTTTCGTGTCACATTCTATAGCCTCTCTCGTCTATCCTGTCCACTTCACGTTTTCAACTATCGTTCATATACTTGTGACTTAAACCATTAAACATTTTTATGCTCCATTATAGTTACATAAAATACAATGCACCCATTTCAAGTTCAGTGAGTTATTTGGAATATATATACAGCCATGTATCCACCACCACAATCAAGATATAGAACATTGATGGCAGCCTAATGAATCCCCTAGTTCTCTTTTGCATTCAACCCTCCCCCATTCCTGGCCCTACAACATCGCTAATCTGCTTTCTGACACCAAACGTTTTGTTTTCATCTTTAAAGCCATGCTTCTAATTGCGATCAGATATGCATGTTCAGCTACCCACTGGGAAATATGATTTAGATGCATCACAGGGCCCTTGACCTTTATAAAATGGAAATCAAGATCTTTCCCCATAAATCTAATCACCAAAAGTGTACATCTGAGAATCAGCTATGTTCCTTCCTTGCCTTCTCTCTCTGTATTCATCCCTCCCACTTAGGAATCCACTCCCTTAGTGTATTCTCATCTATCCCTTCCTTCTGTCACTGTTTCAGGTTAAGCCATCACTAACCACAGTCTAGTCTTGTTCCGAAGCTCCACGGATCTCTTCTAAGGTCATGCCCCACATCCCTCTACCACCTAGCTCAGATTACCTTTGTGTAACCTTTCTCCAATATATTTATATGGTGTAAACTTTATAGTCCACTCACTTCAGGGCCTTTCAATAAAATCTTTCTCTGGTAAATCAAATACTCCCTAGCTTAATATCCTTTAATAGCCACTCATCCCCTTTGGGATATAGACTCTGGTATAACCCTTACCGGACTTTTCAGGTTCACCTCTTACTTCCTCATTAGCATGCCCTGTGCTCTGCTAAACCACACTAACTATATGTTGCCTGAACACTCCATGTTTTCTTCATACCTATACATCTTGAATAGAGTGTTTTATTTCCTCTGCCTGGAATATCAGCTTGATGAATCCCTATTTATCGTTCGAGTCTCAGCTCAAATGATTTCCTCAGTGACGCTTTCTTGAATACTCTCAAAGGCTGTTAGTTATTCTCTCTTCTTTCATTACACAATGTACATTTCTCCTTTATAATCACCAAGATTACACTCCAACGTGGAAAAGGAGGGGGCAATACAACTCATTCCCCAGAGTCGACTTAACAGGTTGCTAGGTTGAGCTCATGTGTACATACTCACATGTGTGCACATACACACACACTGATAGAGAATGAGGAAGAATACTTTGATAGTCTTTGACTTTTGGTTCAAGTTCTACCTTCTAGCTCAGTAAGAGTTTTAATGAAGGGTTGTAGCTTTATGAGTGACTCTTCTCCACATTTCATAGGTTCTCCGGTTTCGTTCACTGGTCTGCAACTCACTATGTTTATTGTCTTCCATTCCCTACTCGGGGTCCTGCTTCCTCTGCAGGTGTACATCCTTGAGCACCATCAAGTCCTCTGCTGAATGCCACCCCAGGTGGAGGGAAAGAGACCTTCCCAATGTTCTAGGCTATCTAGCATCTGCAATATCGTAGGCATGTTCTGTAGATTGTCTTGCTAAAATATCATGTCTCCTATTATCTTCTTTTATCCTAGTCTGGTATGCTCCTACATCATGAGGAGAAAATTTAGATAGGAAACACCTCTCCTGTAATGTTTATAAAAGGACTTACTATATTGTAATTTTTATGATCTATTTACATGTTTGCCTCTTATAGACTGAGTTTCTTGGAGATCAGATAGTGGGGTTTTTTTTTCCCCTCTAGTGACCAGCATAATGAATGAATGAATGAATCTTATGATGAACTTGGATCCCGCCTATATTTCTGTTATAAGACTAATGATTTTATGTTAAGTAGCATGTTTTGCCTTAAAAAATTCTCACGAGCAAATGAAAATGTGTTTGAATACCTAGAACTGTTTGAATTGGAAACCTTTCCATTTAAAATTAGCAACAAGCATAGGCAATATTTTGATACTGATACCTCTAATTCAGTGCATTATATTTTAAAGTAGAAATTAAAGCCAAGCTTGCATAATTAGTTTGGATACTTAATTTGCCAAGTCTTATTGCTGTTGGTAGACTTGTAGATATATAAGATCAAGCAGTATTTGAAGAACTTACGGTATGTTAAAAGATAAGAAAATAAACTGAGAAAATGCAACTGAATAATATACACTTTTTTCTTTAGCATGTTCGAGAGGAAGCTAAGTGTCAGCTCAGAGTGCTGATTGCAGAGATCAAGGTGGGGTTGTTTGTTTTCCTCAGGGAGTATAAGAGCCTGGATGGGTTCTCTTGTTTCTTCTGTGCAGAAGGTGACAGGCCCAGGAGAAGAAACATCTGGAAATCAGCGGCTTTTGATATATGTCTGTTGAAGAATAGGTTGTGTGGTTAAGTGTCAGAAAGTTGGGTAAAATAGTCAAGAAGTCTTTTGGAGATATGGATACTTCAAAATGCCTACAGCGTACGGTAATTTGTGATCATTTGGAGAGAGAATGCTCCCTAGCCAAAGGCTAAGATCTCTTGGAAATTTTCTCTGACTAGCCTGTCTCATGATGGCTCTTTGCTTGCTTTGTGTAACTATAACATTCATGTGGGCTGTCTAATATTCTCTATGTTTATATGACGTATGACTATATGATACTGTAGGATATTCCCAAATTGTATTTCACCTACTAGATTATCTTGTCCTAGGGGGTCACGTCCTTTTTTTGCATTCTCTCTAGCTCAGTATATATCTACTATGTTCTAAACATTTTTACATATGGCTATGATGTGATTTGGGTCTTAGAACAATTTTGTAAACTGAAAATATTGTCATTCTGATTTTTGCAGATGGAAACACAGATGTAGAGTGTCAAGTAACTTATACAAATTTACACAGCAAGCAAGTGGCAGAGTCCAGATTTAGATTAAAGTTCATGATCATTCCTCAGTATACTTTCCTAAAGACACAGAATTATTCTGAAAAGAGTACTGAGATGTCCTTTAGCCGACAAAATAAAATAAAGAGACAGCTTTTTTTTTTTTCATGGAATTAGTGTGTTTTTCATATCATCTGAATATTATGTCCATTCTATGTTGGTCATTCATGGAATGTGTAATCCAAGGTTCTGCTTTGAACTGGTACTTGATAGAGATGGGTTCATGGGCTGACAGTGTGAACCCAACGCTCATATGAGAGACCATGATGCTCGTCTGTTGATCTGGAGGTTTAGTCAAAACAGTAAGGTAAGTTCACCAGAAAGGAAATGTAGCTCACAATTAAGCAATGTGAATGCCTCTCACAGAGTTTTCTCTTTTCCTTTCCCCTGCGCTGAGGGGTGGGCTATTATTTTAAAATGCAACAAATACCGCGTTCTGTAATTGCTCATTCTATCATATTTTCTCTTTTCATTCTTCACTGTTCCTCCTGCCATCTTGATGACACTTCCTTCAGGCACTCACAAATTTCATCCCTCGAAAATGGAATGTAAAAGCCCATTAAACTATGCCACACATGGCAATTAATTGCCAGAAGAAAGTCACCCAGAACCTTGATCTCAGACCTGTGCTTTGAATGATGTAAATCCAACTTATCTCACTCTGAAGCTTCTTTGAATTTTAGTGTCTCCATCACCATATGGTAACACTGCTCCCTTCTTCAGGGTAATTTAATAAAAAGATGGAATCACCCCATATGCATTTTTAATTGCATCTCTTTGGATAAAATAGGTTGATGTCAGAAGAGTCTTCTTTCCTGAACTAACTGCAGATGTGTTTTTAATACAAACTGTATCAGTCTATAAGAAAGCTAACAGAAAAGCTCTAACAGGAAGCTCATGAAAAATAGTCCCTGTCGGCCAACTCATGAGTCCCAATTGCATTAAACAATTTCACATTAAATCTTTATTTTGATGGTTTTTATTCAGCTTATTCATGCCTCGGACCCATATAGGGTGTCACAGTTATAAAAATGTCATAAAATAAGGCCACGAATGAAATTATCTTTAGGTATGAAATAACTTATTCATAGATGAAGGTAGATTGTATTAGCTTTTACTGAGCAAGGGATTTGCAGATTGTCTCTGGGATAATTTGGTAACTGCTATCTTGGGTTGTTTTCTGTCCTTTGGATGTGTGTCTATATTCTCTAAAACTCTTTCGATTTTAGCTGGAACATCCACTCTCGTGGCTCCAAAGCAGAGCTAATCTGCTTTTCTGCTTCACAACCTTCATCTGTGTTTTTGTTTTGCCTCAGCAAGTGAAGGAAAAAGATCAGGGCATGAATCTCTCACTCCATTAGAAGGATGCATTTCCACTTTCATCCAATTAGCTGCTGTAATTTGAAGCTTTGGGGGCCTGCTGATAAGGTGGGAGGCTGGCAGAAGCAAGGCCCGCAGAAAGCTTTCCGAGGGCACACAGTGAGTTGTTATCATGAGTTTCACTGGAAAGATCAAGTATCAGGCCTGCTCACCCCAGCCTGATCCGCCAATCCTCATATATATTCATTAACCATCGATATGTGGTTACTCAGCAAGGTTACACGAGCCTTCACACACAGGTACTGTAAGGGCTGAAGGCAAACGGAACCAAAGCAGCCAGCGATTGGATCAAATTTCTAGCACAGCTTGTTCTCAGGGGCAAAGGGTTTAAGCAGCTATCTTCATCCCCTCATTAGGTATTTATATATTTTAAAGTTCATTTGTTTATTTTTGGGAGAGAGATTGTGAGTGTACAAGTCAGGGAGGGGCAGAGGGAGAGAAAGAGAGAGAGAGAGAGAGAAAGAGAGAGAGAGAGAATATCCCAAGTGGGCTCCACGCTGTCAGTGCAGAGCCCAATGTGAGGTTCAAACCCACGTAGGGTGAGATCATGACCTGAGCCGAAATCAAGAGTCTGATGCTCAACCCACTGAGCCACCCAGGTGGCCCTCCCTCTTGTAAACATAATGGTATCCTGGAACTTTTAATCAGACTCCTTTCATTCATTTTTACTGATCTCTTTGATAATGAACAGGGCAAAGGAACTAACAAGACAATGGAACTTGTTATTTCTGAAAGTCTGAGGAGACTCTTGTAAATTCCCAGCACAATGAGGCAATGATTTGCACAGGCAAAAGGGCCTGAAAAGTCCCAACACCCCATTTTTATGTCTCTCTGTCACTTCTTGCAATATGAGCGGAGAACACACGTACTTCTAAAAATAAGGCCAGATATTCTCTGACAAGTTTAGCCTGACTATAAAGGTGATGAACATGAAAGGGATTCTGCTCTAAATTTAGGCGTTGGGTATTTTCTTTTCTAGAATGATCTCCCATTTTTCCTGGGAAAACTCCAGCACCGAAAAACTGTTTGTGAGAAGTAACTATGCAAGGAAGATTCTTTCCACAAAGAGAAAACTCGTGGACTCGGAATATCTAGTCAATTGCTTCTGAGGGCAAGGATGGGCTTGGCGAAATGGAGAAGTCAGATAACACACTTGGGGTCTGGATCTCTCTTATTTTACTTCTGCAGTATCCTCATCTGTAAAATGAAAGGGAAATTGTATACTGGGAAATTACTAACACGTCTTTTGGTTTCAGTGTTCTATGATTGGTGAGGTGGTGTATCTCAGTTTGGGATTGGCAAATATTGAGCTTGTATATCGCCATTCTTGCCAGCTATATTAACGGCATACACCTCTAATTAATTGTGAAAACTATTCCTGCTGACCTTGGAATTCCAAGGCCTTAAAATCCTTCTCAGCACAGAATTTCAAGCAACCACTATCCATCGTATGAAAAACTTAAGTGCCATTCCGGATGTAATGAACAGCGATGTAATGACAAGACAAAGGACTGGACAGGAATCTGATCTTGGGTCTGATTTGATGCTTCTGTGTAACCCCTTGAGAGGTCAATTAAATATTTTAAAGTTAAATTTGATACAGCTTTTGCATGAAAATAAGTTCTCATTTCTCGGCGTAAGTGCCAGAAGTGCAACTGCTGGTCCTGTGATAGTTGCGGATTTCATTTTCCAAGGAATTTTTGGAGTGGCTATAATATTCCCACCAAATACATTTGAGGGATCCAGTTTTCCTGCGTCTTCACCAGCATTTAGTGTTCTCACTATTTTACATTTTAGCCATCCTGATATCTCATGGTGGTTCTTTTAAAAAATTTTTTAATGTTTATTTATTTATTTATTTATTTTTGAGAGAGAGAGTGCGAGTGGAGGAGGGGCAGAGAGAGAGGGAGACCCAGAATCTGAAACAGTCTCCAGGCTCTGAGCTGTCAGCACAGAGCCTGACGTGGGGCTAGAACTCATGGAGCATGAGATTATGACCGGAGCTGAAGTCAGACGCTTGATCGACTGAGCCACCCAGGCGCCCCACTCATGGTGATTTTATTTTTCATTTCCCTAATGGCTAATAATGGTGAAGATATTTTCATGGTCTTTTTTACCTTCTTTATAACATCTTCTATGAAATGTCTCTGCCTGTCTTTAGCCCAAATTCTAATTGGAATTTTTCCCTTTTTTACTTCTGAGTTTTAAGAGTTTTTTTGTTTTGTTTTGTTTTTTACATATTCTAGATACTAGTTCTTTGTTGGATAAGTAGTTTACTAACATTTTCTCCTACTCTGTAGCATGCGGGGTTTTTTCTTTAATTTTAGAGAGAGAGAGAGAGAGAGAGAGAGAGAATGAAAGAGCATATGTGCTCATGGAGGATGGGCAGAGAGTGGGAAAGAGAGAGAATCCCAAGCAGGCTCCTGCACAGACTGTGAGATCATGACTTAAGCCGAAACCAAGAGTCAGACGCTTAACAAACTGAGCCACCCAGGCACCCCTGTTTTCATCCTTTTAACAGGGACTTCCCCAAAGCAAAAGTTTTTGATTTTGAATTTAACATTTTATGACTTTAATTATTTATTTATTTGGAAAATATTTAAACTTTTTAAACTGAAGAATAGTTGACAGACGATTTTATATTCATTTCAGGGGTACAATACAGCGATTCTACATTTATATACGTTACAAAATAAGCACCACAGTAAATCCAGTTACCATGTGTCACAATGCACAGCTATTACAATTTTATTGGTTGTATTCCCTATGCGGTACTTTGCATCCTTGTGACTTATTTGTTTAATAACTGGAAGTTTGTACCTCTTACTCCCCTTCACCTATTTCACCCATTTCCCCACCCCTCCCCTCGGGCAACCACCAGTTTGTTCTTTGTCTTCGTGAGTCTGTTTTTGTTTTGTTTTGTTGGTTCGTTTGGTTTTTTAGATTCCCCATATAAGTGAATTGTCTTTCTCTCTCTCACTTCTGTCTTACTCATTTCACTTAGATAATACCCTGTAGGTCCATGCTTGTTGTCACAAGTGGCAAGATTTCATTTTTTATGGCTGAGCCATATTCCCATATATTTCTTACCTATTCATCTATCAGTAGACACTTACGTTGCTTCCATATCTTGGCTATCATATAGACAAACCCCAGAGACATTGTGGGTTTGGTTCCAGACTACTGCCATAAAGTGAATATCACAATAAGGTGAGTCAAATGAATTTTTTGGTTTCCCAGTGCATATGAAAGTTTTATTTACACCAAACTATAGTCTATTAAGTGTGCCATAGCATTGTGTCTAAAAAAAACCCCAATGTACATACCTTAATTAAAAAATACTTGGGATACCTAAGTGGCTCAGTCGGTTAAGCAGTCGACTCTTGGTTTCAGTTTAGGTCATGATCTCATGGTTCGTGGGTTTGAGCCCCACGTCAGGCTCTGGGCTGACCGCATGGAGTCTGCTCAGGATTCGCTCTCTCTCTTTCTCTCTGTCTCTCTGCCCCTCCCCCACTTGTCTCTCTCAAAATAAATACACAAACATTAAAAAAAATATTT
This sequence comes from Lynx canadensis, assembly GCF_007474595.2. Classification (NCBI taxonomy): domain Eukaryota; kingdom Metazoa; phylum Chordata; class Mammalia; order Carnivora; family Felidae; genus Lynx; species Lynx canadensis. Next base: position 30,598,748 of record NC_044306.2, on the reverse strand, counting down.
TATTGCTTCAGCTCAGGTCGTGATCTCATGGTTCATGAGTTTGAGCCCCACATCGGGCTTGTTGCTGTCAAGCACAGAGCCTACTTCAGATCCTTTTTCTCCTCTCTCTGCTCCTCCCACGCTCATACTTGCTCTCTCAAAAATAAATAAATATTACAATCTCTCTCTTTGTTCTCTCAAAAATAAATAAATATTAAAAAATAAAAAAATACTTGGGGCGCCTGGGTGGCTCAGTTGTTTAAGCATCTGACTTCGGCTCAGGTCATGATCTTGTGGTTCACGAGTTCAAGCCCCACGTAGGGCTCCGTGCTGACAGCTCGGAGCCTGGAGCCTGCTTCAGATTCTGTGTCACCTTCTGTCTCCGCCCCTCCCCCACTCGCACTCTGCCTCTCTGTCTCTCTCTCTCAAAAATAAACATTAAAAAATTAAAAAATATAAGTAACTAAGTAAAGAAATACTTTACCGTTAAAAAATGCCAACCATCATCTGAGCTTGCAGTGAGTCAAAACCTTTTTGCCTCGATGTTGATGGCTGTTGATTGATCGGGGTGGTGGTTCCGGAAGACTGGAGGGGCCACGGTAATTTCTTAAAGTAGGACAACAAGGAAGTTTGCTGCATTGATTAACTGTTCACTTCATGAACAATTTCTCTGTAGCATGCGATGTTGTTTGATGACATTTTACCCAAAGTACTTTCAGAATTAGATGCAATCCTCTCAAACCCTGCCACTGCTGTATCAACTAAGTTTATGTCATATTCTGAAACCTTTGTTGTCAGTTCAATAATCTTCACAGCACCTTCACCAGGAATAGGTTCCATCTCAAGAAACCACTTTCTTTGCTCATCTATAAGATGCAACTCCTCATCCGTCAACATTTTATCATGAGATTGCAGCAATTCAGTCCTATCTCAGGCTCCACCTCTAACTCTAGTTCCCTTGCTATTTCCACCATATCTGCAGGTACTTCCTCCACTGGAGTCTTGGATTCCTCCAGGTCATCTGTCAGAGTTGGAATCCACTTCTCCCAAGCTCCTGTTCATGCTGATGTTTTGACCTCTTCCCATGAATCATGCGTGTTCTTAATTGACATCTAGAATGAGGAGCACTTTCTAGACGTATTCCATTTATGTTGCTCAGATTCATCACAGGAATCGCTATCTATGGCAGCTTATCGTCTTATAAAAAGTATTTCTTAAATGGTGAGACTTGAAAGTTGAAATTACTCCTTGATCTATGGGCCACAGAATGGATGTTGGATATATACCTAGAAGTGGAATTGCTGGATCATATGGTAACTTTGTGTTTAATTTTTTGAGCAACCATCATATCATTTGGTAATAGCTGTACTATTTTACATTCCTATCAGCAATGCTCGAGGACCCCAATTTCTCCACACCCTTAAATGACACTTGTTTGTTCTGGAGAATAGAATTTCCAAATATAATTTGGAATTATATCTCATTGTGGTTTTGATTTACATGTCCCTATTGATTAGTAATGTTCAGCAGCTTTTCATGTGCTTATCAGTCATCTATACATCTTCTTTGAAGAAATATCTATTTAAGTCCTTTACCAATCTTAAGGTTGGGTTGCTCATTTTTTTTTTTTTAATTTTTTTTTCAACGTTTTTATTTATTTTTGGGACAGAGAGAGAGACAGAGCATGAACAGGGTAGGGGCAGAGAGAGAGGGAGACACAGAATCGGAAACAGGCTCCAGGCTCTGAGCCATCAGCCCAGAGCCTGACGCGGGGCTCGAACTCACGGACCGTGAGATCGTGACCTGGCTGAAGCCGGACGCTTAACCGACTGCGCCACCCAGGCGCCCTGGGTTGCTCATTTTTGATTGTCAAGTTGTTGGAGCTTTTAAATTAATTCTGGATATTAATCCCTTATCAGACATATGATTTGCAAGTGTCTTCTCTGATTCTGTGGGTTGCCCTTTCACTCTGTCAATAGTGTCCTTTGATGATGTCCACTTTAACTATTTTGTTGTCCCTCTTGCTTGTGCTTGGTGTCATAATGAAGACGTTGTTGCCAAGTCCAATGTCATGAAGCTTTCCCACCTATGTTTTATTCTAGGAGTTTTATAGGTTTGGCTCTTACATTTCAGTCTTTAATCCATTTGGAGTTAATTTTTTTTAATTTAAAGTTTATTTATTTTTGAGAGAGAGAAAGAGACAGACAGAGCATGAGGGGGGGAGGGGCAGAGAGAGCAGGAGTCACAGAATCCAAAACAGGCTCCAGGCTCTGAGCTGTCAGCATAGAGCCCGACGTGGGGTTTGAACTCAAAACCGTGAGATCATAACCTGAGCCAAAGTCAGAAACTTAACTAACTGAGGCACCCAGGTGCCCCTGGAGTTTTTAATTGTTAAATATAATGTAAGTATCCATCTTCATCCTTTTGCATGTGGACATCCAGTTTTCCCAGCACCATTTGTTGAAAAGACCATCCTTTCTCCATTTTGAATAATCTTGGCATCCTAGTTGAAAATTATTTGACAGTATATGCATGGGCTTATTTCTAGGCTCTCACTTCTGTTCCATGGGTCTATGTGTCTGTTTTCATGCAAGTACAATGTTGTTTTGATTATTGCAGCTTTGTAGTAAGTTTTGAAGGCAGGTAGTGTGAGAACTCCAACTTTGTTCTTTCTGAAGATTGTTCAGGCTATTTGGGTCCTTTGAGATTCCATATGAATTTTAGGATGGATTTTTCCATTTCTGAAAAAATATCACTGAGATTTCCCTAGGTTTTTTTTTTTTTTTTTTTCCTATAGGGATTGTATAGAATCTGTAGCTTGCTTTGGGTAGTACTAACATCTTAATATTATCAAGTTTTCCAATCCATGAACAGGGGATATATTTCTATTTATTTGTGTTTTTACTTTCCTTCAGCACTATTTTGTGGCTTTCAGTGTATAAGTCTTTTATCTCCTTGGTTAAGTTTTTCCTAAGTATTTTATTATTTTTGATATTATTACAAATGGAGTTGTTTTCTTAATTTCTTCCTTACAGTGTTCATTATTAGTGTTTATAAATGTAACTGATTTTTGCATGTTGATTTTTTATCTTGTGACTTTACTAGATGTGTTTATTACTGAATTCTAACAGTTTTTCTATTTGTGAAACATTTAGGGTTTTCTACAATAAGATCATCTTATTTTGAACAGAGATAATTTTACTTCTTCCCTTTTCCATTTGGATGCCTGTTTCTTTGTCTTGCCTAATTGCTCTAAAAAAACAACAACTAGGGGCGCCTGGGTGGCGCAGTCGGTTAAGCGTCCGACTTCAGCCAGGTCACGATCTCGCGGTCCGTGAGTTCGAGCCCCGCGTCGGGCTCTGGGCTGATGGCTCAGAGCCTGGAGCCTGTTTCCGATTCTGTGTCTCCCTCTCTCTCTGCCCCTCCCCCGTTCATGCTCTGTCTCTCTCTGTCCCAAAAATAAAAACGTTAAAAAAAAAAAAAAATAAATAAATAAAAAAAAAAAACAACAACTAGAATTTCCAATGTTATGTTGAATAGAAGTGACAAAAATGGGCACCCTTGTCTCATTTCTGGTCTTAGAGAAAACTCTTTCAGCTCTTCACCTTTGAGTTTGATGTTAGCTGTGGGTTTTTCATATGTGGCTTTTATTATGTTGAGGTGATTTCCTCCCATTCCTAGCTTATTGAGTGTTGTTGTTTTTAATAATGAAAGGATGTTGAATTTTGTCAAATGCTTTTTCTGCATCAAGTGAGGTTTTTTTTCTCTCCATAATTCTGGTAATGTAGTGTATTATATTGATTGATATTCATATGATAAGCCATCTTTGTATTCCAGGAAAAAATCACACTTGGTCATGGTATATAATCCTTTTGCTAGTATTTTCTTGGGAATTTTTTATCAATAGTCATCAGAGCTATTGGCTTTTAGTTTTCTTTCCTTTTTTATTTATTAAAATTTTTTTTAATGTTTATTTATTAGAGAGAGAGAGAGAGAGAGATTTAGCAGGGGAGGGGTAGAGAGAGAGAGAGACACCAAATCTGAAGCAGGCTCCAGGCTCTGAGCTGTCGGAACAGAGCCTGATGCGGGGCTCAAACTCACGAACCCCGAGATCATGACCTGGGCCGAAGCCGGATGCTCAACCGACTGAGCCACCCAGGCACCCCTAGTTTTTTTTTTTTTTTTTCTTGTTGTATCTTTGTCTGGCTTGGTAACAGGGTAAGGCTAGCCTTATAGAATGAATCTGGAAATGTTCTCTTCTCTTCAATTTTTGGAAAAGTTTGAGAAAGGTTGGTGTTAATTTTTCTTTAAATATTTCGTAGAATTAGCCAATGAAGCCATCTAGTCTAGGGCTTTTCTTTTCTTCTTGAGAGGTTTTGGTTATTAATTCAATCTTATTAATTATAAACTACTCTAGGCTGAATTGTATCCCTACAGAAGTCATATGTTGAAGCCCTAACACCCAAGACCTGAGAATGTGACTGTATTCGGAGACAAGGTTTTAATGTAGTCGTTAAAATGGGGTTGTGGGTAAGCAATACGACTGTTGTCTATATAATAAGAGATTAGGACACACACAGAGACGTCACATACGTTCATGCACAAAGGAAAGAGCACGTATGAAACCCACACTGTGAGAAACTAAACGTCTGCTGTTTAAGCCACCTGGTCTATGGCATTTTGTTATGGCAGGCCCTAGCGAACCAAACTGCGGGTCTGTTCAGATTTTCTATTTCATCGTGATTCAATGTTGGTAGGTTGTATATTTCTGGGAAGTCATCCATTTCATCTAGGTTACCCACTTTGTTGGTATATAATTGTTCATAGTACTCTCTTTTACTCCTTTTATTTCTGTACAGTTGATAATAATATCCCCTCTTCCATTTCTGATTTTAGTTTCTGTGGGTTTTGGCTAGAGTAGAAGTGTTATTGTCTAACAGTATTCTGTCTTGCTAGGCTATCCCTTTTCTGCCCCTTTGATATTTTCTAGTTGCCTGTTTTTTCAGCTCCATGTCTGGGGTATATGAAAAGAAAAAGGTGCTCCAGGGTACTTTCCACAGTGTTGTTCCTTGGGTACCAAGTTCCCTAGCAGATCACCGTCTCTCCGTTTTGCAGATTCTTTAAAAAAATTTTTTTTTTTTAAATAGTGAGAGGGTTTTTAGTTGTACTTTTCAGAAGGCAATGTGAAGACTGGACTAGATGATCTCTAAAATCCCTCCCTAGTCTGTGGATTTTCGGATAGGCTTTTCTGATTTTGAAATAACTAAATCCTAAGTAAGCAAACAGAGCCACTGTTCCCTTTAGGTGGAGAGTAAATAGATTAGGGCTCACTGCTAGCATCAAAACAAAGGCAGAGGCGTCATCATTCTACTGTGTTTAGAGAAACTTTAGGTTTCCCCAAAAGTTTTTCATGGGAAAAGCTTTTCTTTTCTTTTTCGTTTTCTTTTTCTTTTGGAGTGGAGTTCAAAGGTTAAATTTTCCTGTTTTCTTTCTCTCTCACACTGCTAGTAAACTTGCTCTGGGGGCTGAATATTTTCGCTGGCCTTCTAAACTCTGCTTACCCTATTGTCAAATGGGGGCCTATCGGCACCCAGGGTCTGGAGAGAGCTCCGCACCCAGGAATTTGTCTTCTCCACCCTCCTTTCCCCATAGGCAACCTTGTCATTGCCTCAGCCCCCTGCCTTGACCCTTTGATGTCCCTGCTAATGTCCACCGTTGAGTAGGACAGCTCGTTGTTAGTTCTTGTCCCACATCAGAGGTTGTTCAGGTATATTCCAGAATCTAGTCAGAAGCTTAACCAACTGAGCCACCTTGGTGCCCCATGTTAACTTAGGATTAAAGAAATTATTTAAAAATAAATTTCAAAGGGCCCTGGGTGGCTCAGTTGGTTAAGTGTCTGACTCTTGATTTCTGCTCAGGTCATGATCTCATAGTTTATGAGTTCGAGCCCCACGTTGGGCTCTGCACTGACAATGCGGACAGAGCCTGCTTGGGACTCTCTCTCTCTCCACTCCCTCTGAAATAAATAAATAAACTTAAAAAAAATTCCCAAACACTCAGAATGTGTCACTTCCTAATTGTTTTACTATAGTTTTCCATTGCCTATACTTGTGATGTTATTTACATCTATTTTGCCTGTATGGAAGAAATACTATAGAAGGGTGTGCTCCCAACCTCACAGGCAGTGATATCACACTGGTGGTTTGAAACTGGCCATAGTGGGAGTACTTAGAGTATGGAAGTTGGAAAATGCCACAATCAGAGCTGGATTTATTGTTTTGTTGACTACGTAAACTTAAGAAACTGATGGAGGGGTGCCTTAGTGGCTCAGTCTGTTAAGCATCCGACTCTTGATTTTGTCTCAGGTCATGATCTCCTGGTTTGTGGGTTCGAGCCCCTCATCGGGCTCTGTGCTGACAGTGTGGAGCCTGCTTGAGGTTCTCTCTCTCCCTCTCCTGCCCCTCCCCCACTCGAGGGCCGTGCATGCATTCTTTCTGTCTCTCTCTCTCAAAATAAATACACTTAAAAGAAAGGAAAATGATGGAGAAATGTCATTAATGCAGATTAAACTCACGTCTATAGTGGTTATATTATAAATATTCCAAAAATTGAAGAAAAACCTTCTAGTATTCAAAACTATCATCCACCAGGAAGTGATCCTCATGTCACTGATGAGTGAGTCATGTGCTAACATATGTTTCTGTTGTTTCGCTGTTTTATTCATTAATGTAAACAAAAGTATCCACTGGCATTCACATCAGAACTACATCCGTGCCATCAATGATGTGAGTGGCTTTTTGGTAAATTGCATACTCAACGAGCATTTTTTCATAGGCTGTTTCTGTCAAAACATGGTTGGATGGCAATTATAGGTTAGCAACTGATACAAGTTTGGTAAAAAAATAAGCAAAAGGATTCTGTGAGAATCAACTTACATGTAGAATTTACAATAAAAGTATCATAAATTTTATTATTATTTATAAATCATGTGCTGCACATCCCTTATATCACTAAAATATATATATATATGTGTATATATATGTGTGTGTGTGTGTGTATATATGTATGTATATATACACACACACACACACATATATATACACACACATATATATATGTACACACATGTACACACATATACACACACACACACATATATATATATGCATATCTATTTTTTATCCTGGGGAGCCAGCTGTTAAACATTTATCCTTATGCCACTGTTCAGACCCTAATTCTTCACCAAGGGACTTCAAACACCTTATTTTAAAATTCTTTTCACAACCAGAAGATGTACTTTAGGAAAACTTCTGTGTATGAAAAAAGTTTGCTACTTGACTGGATTATTCTCAAAGCCCCCATTGTAATCCATGAATTTGCCAGCAGGTGTCACTGTGGTGTAGGGTCACAGTCTGAAGGGCTCCAGGGTTGAGCTCCAATGAAGTTACACAGTATCTCCTAAAGTCTCTTTATGGAAAGACAAAGTCGCATCCAAAATCTCTGCAAACAGGCAACACAGTCACAGAGGTATAATCTTCTAGTTCTGTTTGTTGGCTTGTTTTATATTTTTAAGTCTGCTGCTACGTGTATGTTCAGAAGGCCTGAAACTCTATGGCCTTGCTATTCAAAGTCTGGTTCATGGACCAGCATCACAGGCATCACCTGGGAGCATGTTAGAAATACAAACTCTCAGGCCTGCCCAAGACCTTTTGAATAAGAATATTCATTTTAATAAGGTCGCCAGGGGATCTCTGTGCACATTCAGGGGAGTATGGAAGCAGCTTATAAGTGGCCCATATATTGACGGTTACCACGAGGCTAGGAACAAGATGGAAAAATACTATCCAGCCTCATCGGTCACGAGAATGCAGGTAGTGGGAAAGAGAGGGACACTTCCCGAGGGAGATGTCTGATATTTGCCTTAGTGCATGTTGGATTGCCTAATGTTTTTCTTTTTCATTCTGGAAGGAACTTCTCTGGGTCTTTTCCCACATAAACCGATCGAGCTAACTTCGTCGGTGTTTATCTGTTGCTACGTCGCTTCCACGCTCTGTGTTTCAGCCGTACTAACTTACCTGCCAGTGTGACCTTCTTAAAGCTCCAGCCAGACTGTATCTATCACTCCACTCCTTAAAGTGGCTTCCTCCTGCTCCTAGAACACAGACCAGAGTCTCTGTCATGTTTTGTAAGGGCTCCTAGGATCCAGCCCTGACTCACTTTGCCCTCCCTCTTCAGTCCTTCTCCTCTCCTTAGACCCAACACTCAGCTCCACTGGCCTTTTGGCCTCTCCTCAGCTCCATTGGCCTTTTGGCCTCTCCTCCCTCACAATTTTGGGCATTGGCCCATTCTGCTTGCTTTCCCCAAATGCTGCACCCCCTGCCCCAACTCATCTATTGCCAAACTGATACTTTCTTTAAAGAACTTAGGAAGTCTATTCTAACCCCCCTCCTAGATGCATCGAAGTCCTTCATTATATGATCCTCTAAGACTTGCATTTTCATTTTGTATGCTTATCATGTTTGTGACGACTCTTTCAGAGGACTCTTTTCTCCGGCAGACTTTTCTCTATAAAGGAGGGAGTATGTCTGCCTCGTTCATCCAAACACTCTGCCATGGCCTTCGACATCCTGAACAATCTGGTCCCCATCTCCCCCACCAGTCCTTCATCTTTCTGCTTTCACCATCTTCTGCCATTCCTGTCTCTTGCCTTTCCCTTGTTCTCCTGTCTCCCAAATACACCAAACATCTCTTGCCATAGGTTTTCGTACTAGCTGACCTTTCTGTCCTGGCCCTTTCTCCACTGTTTTCCTAAGGTCTTTAAGTCCTAGTTATACTTCTGGAGGCAGACTGGATTGGAGGTGTGGTGATAAGCTTTGGTTTCCATCTTATACTACATCTGTCTTTTGATGGATTATTTTGTGGTCCACTGGTAAACAGAAGAGAGCTGACCTGTCTTGTGTATATTTGACAAAGGTATGACTCTGGGCAAAAGTCCCTTCTTCTGGAACACCAGGTTGCTAGGTTCACTTCTCCACCAGCTCAGACCTGAAGATTGAAGTGGAAAAGAATGGAGAAGAGGCCACCATTACCTTTGGGAGATAAAGAGCCAAGAAGACTTGGGAAACGAGATATAATGGTAGTGAGAGTTGTTTGTGATTTTTTGGCCTACCTATGAAAGTCTGAGAAGTGGTTAAGGCCCCTTCCTTCTTCATTACTCACAAGTTTACAAAAATAATATTAAGGGAGAAACTAAAATGAAGGCAAGCAATTCAAGTTGTGCTTTCTCTTAGTGTGACAACAGAATTGTTGCTTAGAGAACAAATGTGTGCTTCCATTCTTTCCTTCATTCAGCTCCCTGCTTACAGAGCTCTTGCTGTATGCAATGTCTTGCATTTGGGCCCACACTCATTTTTCTTAACCCAACTACAACGCTTAAACACACCGAACCTTGATCCCCTGATGAATCCATCCTTCAAAGCTTTCAAGTTAAACTGTCTGTTCCTACGGGAAACCTTCCGTGATTCATTCCCTATGAAGAATTCCTCACTCTCCCTATGTGGATGTGTACAGTTTTATTCACACTATTTAGTTTAATACAGTTAATTCAATTGAACAAATATTTGTGAAGTGTCTGAACTGTTCCTGGAAATATGCTAGTTGCTGGAATTATAAATGTGAAAAACCACAGTGCCTTCTCCAAAAGGGTTTATAACTGGCCTGGGAAGTCCACTGTAGATGGGCAAGAGAGAATGAAAATCACAGACTGAGAGATGTGCATATCATAACATGTCTGGGAAGCATTCCCTGGTGTGGAATGAATGGAGCATAGGTTTTAAGGAAAGGAGGAAGAGGGAGCATGGTAGGAGATGGAGGGAGAATAGGTAACAGTAATATTAATATTAACTACAGGGACACCTGGGTGGCTCAAGCATTAGTTAAGCATCTGACTTCAGCTCAGGTCATGATCTCACAGTTGGTGGCTTCAAGCCCTGCGTCAGGCTCTGTGCTGACAGCTCAGAGTCTGGAGCCTGCTTCATATTCTGTGTCTCCCTTTCTCTATACCCCTTCCCCACTCATGCTCTGTCTCTCTGTCTCTCTTTCTCTCTCAAAAATAAACATTAAAAAATTAAAAAAATATATTAGCTACAAGCATTTTATTTGCCAGGAACTAAGCCAAGCAGTTCACAGTAACACAGAGATGTTAAGTAACCTGTACAACGCCACACAGCTTGTTAGTGGTAGAGCCAGAATCTGATGTACAGTGTGCGAACTTGAATTTCATTGTAGGTAAATCGTCAGTCCAACGAGCATTTAATAGATACCTTTGATGCACGAGACACTCTTCTAGTTAATGTGCGTGTCTATCTTCCCTACTGGTTTGTGATTACTCCAAGGGATGGAAATTTTTATATTTATCCTTGTCAATCCCTTGCATTGGAGAGAGCCTGGAATGAAGCAGCCATAAAAGAATTGTAGTTCATTGTCCCCTTCCCTCCTCACCTTCTTTAAAGCAATGCCCTTCTCTCTAGGCTAGGAGCTCCCTACAATCACTAAACCCCAGGCCCTCTTCCTCTCTTCCCTTTAGTGGTAAGTATTTGCTGGTGAGGCGATTTATAAGGTAGAAATGTTTGTTATTCTTTCATACTCCCTTAGGTCATGCTTTTGCTTAAGTGAATCTTTGGACAGAAAGCAACAAAATGTTCTTTGAAGAGGAAAGACCCATTTATAAGAAATACCAAAGTCCTAGTGTTATAGTGATGGCAGACTAGAAACATTAAATCTTATAAGAACACTTCATTATGAACGCTCGTACTTCTTGGCCGCCCACATTTACTTAAGAGTTAAGGGAAAACGAGGAGGTTGGCTTGTAGCCTGGGGACCCCAAGTCACATCATGCGATGAACAGGACAATCATCATGCGATGAACAGGACAAACAGGACAATTAGCTGTGTCAAGGAGTTGTGTTATAGATGTAATGGTTATGGTTCCAGTAGCAGAATGAGAACAAGAAATATTAAGGGGAAGACATTTCTGGCCTTCCAGATCCTACATGAAGATAACCACCTCTCTTTTAATAAATCTTCTGAGAATTAGATGTTGTTTAAGAAAGTTCTACTGTTGTTTTGCGTTCTGAAAACCTACTCCCCCAAACTACTCTTAGGCCCTGTAAATGTCCTGTGTTTCAAAATTTCCCGTAGATATATATGACTGAGTGATAGCAACACATCTATACCTCTTCCCCATCTTTTCCATTGTGAAATACTTCGTAATTTCTAATTTTTTTAAATGTGATTCCTAGAGATGGGAAAGGAAAGGAATTGACTAGGAAAAATGGGACACTTGACACAGAAATTTAACATGCGGTACATTGCTTGAAAAGCACAAAAGGCAGTCAGCATCTACAATTCCTGGGTGTTGTGAGCACAGCCTAATGGTCTTCGGGGAAGCATAATATATTTTAATATTATGCTAAGATAATATCAAAATTATCTTAGTAATATGTTAATGAGCTAATTTAAGAGTATAATTTAAAAAGTGTAAAAGGGTTTTTATTGATATATAGATGTCTGCACAGCATCCTTTCTTCGGGGGCGGCGTGGGGGTGGGCGGTGACCCTCTGCTTTGCTCCCCAGGTCTTCTTGGATGCCCCTCTGCCACTTACCAGCTGGTACTTTCTTTCTCTTCCCAGATTGGAATGTGGATACACAATACAGAATGGCCAGCCAGTGCTCGAATCTCCCTGGCCAAGATAATTGGTTCATGCTCGGACAAAGGACTCACCAGAGACAAAAGGTTGTGGTTTCTTTTCTTTGCCAAGGAAGGCTTTGGAAGGGGGCAGATTTTTAGATCAGGCCTTACCCGATGTGTGTAAGGGAACAAGACAGGTACATGTGCTGAGGGGCTGTTGGCTCATGAATTGCCCCCTCCAAAGGATCCATGCCCAGAGACCACTCTCATCTCAAACTGTCCGGAATTCGCCTGTGGAACCACCCACGTGTGGCTGACCACGGCCACGGCTGGAGGCTTCTTTCCACCTCTCTCCCGTTGCACCCTCTTCTGAGATTCCTGAATAAGTGAGCCGCTTTGTTGTGCCTACAGACAAAGCAAGGGAAAAAAACCTCCCTGGATAATTTCTCAGGTTCCATCCACTCCACACTTTGATAGGTGGAGTTAAGTGTGGGCACAACTAGGGGCCCAGAGGAAATCTTGTATCAATTCCAAATCACTGTGAGTGTGCAAGATGGCACGGGAGGAGCTGGCCCTTCTGGGGCAGGCTGCCCTGGAAATTCCGATTCACCAAGAAAGAGTTAAGCTGTCTTGAATGAGTTTATCAGCTCTGCATCCACGTAAGAGATAAGAGAACAAAACTGCTACTTTTCCCAGAAAAGTATTAAAGGGTAAGTGAGAAGAGTTATTTATACTTTCGGCTGTCACTTTCAGTGGGCAGTTAAGATTGCCCTAGTGAGTGGCCTCTGCTTACTAATAGAAGGAGTAGGGAAAGAAAAAATGGAGTTAATGTTGCAATAAAGACATGACAGGGCCTCCGGTTTCCAGGATCGGCTTGAAATGAATTAAAGCCAAACTATACCAACAAATCTGTCATGCTGCCCTGAAAACAGGAAGTCTAGGCTGGGCCAGTAAGAATTAGTCACGGCACACACAGGCAAACCCTACCAGACCGAGAATGAAAAATGTGCTTCATCTGCAAAAATCAACTTTTGGAATTTGTACAGTGTTTTCCATTACCCACTCTCTTTTCTCCAAAGGCCAGTCATCAAATAATGCTTGGCTTACTTATGCTTCTGCTGCACCATTAAGTGTATGAATTTGTATATGAAACGGAATCCCAAACTAGCTGTGTGCCCCGAGATAAGTGATCTCATCTCTCTGCACCTGAGTTTTGTCTTCTGAAGAACAAAAACAACAAACAACAAACAAAAAACGAGGTTGGCATCTCATGGATCTGGGACCTCAATGTGGGGGGAATTAGGAAATAACGTCCTGGACACTTGTTATGCATCCACGAAGTGTTCAGCGCTGTGCTGAGAAATGGTGAAACAAAAAGGAAGAAGATTCAGCCTTTAGAGGATTTCCGGTGCCTGCAGGGAGAGGTACGTTTAGCAAAAGGTGCTATAAAAACGGTAATAAGGCTGACAGAAGTGTACATATATATGAAGTACTTCATCGTGTGTCAAATGGGTTTTTCTCTGCCCCAGAATTGGAGCCAAGGACCAAATGTGGATGAAGACCCTACGTGCATCACATTCCAAAGAAACTCTTGAGCTAAAGAGGCCAGCTCTGGTCTCCCTGGGGTTTATTTGGAGGGGCCAGAGCTATGCTGGCCCTACCTCCACCTACCCCTGTCAGGAGAGGAGAACGGGAAGGTAGAGAAGTCTGAGTGAATGGCACATGATTCCAGGTGAGAGACTAGTGCCTTTCATCCCCGAAGCCAACTGAGTGGGGTTCTAAGGGGATTTCTTGTAAAGGCTGGAAGTAACTTCAAGACATAGAGATTGACATTTCATTCCTTGGCTCTGTAAATGCTGAATTGTCAACCTTCTGGAAGCGCCCTGATGCTCCTGCACACAGAGAATGTCTTAAGAGTTATCGGAGGAGTATGCCGAAGTCCTAGGGTCGGGCCTACATTGTCCTTTTCTGTCCCAGAATCTCACGTGTGCCCTGAGGTTTGCAGACATACTTGAGCCAATAGGGTTCACATCTAGAGATTTCTGAGGAGGAAAGACCCACCAGAATGGGCTACTCTCATAGGCTTGAACAGATTGTAGTATCCAATGTTTGGGGGGAAAGGCGGGACAAGCTATGCCTCATCCCAGCCCTTCATAGTCCTTAGAGGGTACAGGAGGGGACTCCAACATCCCGGAGACTTCAGAGTCCTGGTGGCTCTATGTGAAGAGCGCCAGGTTTAACTGAGAAGCGGCAGCTGTAGGCTGGCCTAGGGAGCCGCTGTACCCCACGATACACTGTTGTACGCGGAGGCGCAGCTCTGGTGCTTGGAGATGGTGGTCAGATGGTGGAGATACTGTGGAGAAGTCCTCAGTAATGGAGGGGCTGGGTTAAAGCCAATCTCTTTCTAAGAATACCATCACACTGCTGACTTAGAAGCCACCAGCACTGGGTGCAACCAGACCGAACCAGACCGAGTCTGGGGAGGGTCCCTTACCAGGCAACTGCCTCCACCAACCCTCTTCCCTTTTCTCAACACTAGAGGAACATCAGGCTAGAAAAAGGAACGGGTGTTTTAGATCCAAATCGAGAGATTTTCTGGTATCTCACAGGTACTAAAAATTCAGAGTCTGCTCCATGTTGTTAAGGGAGGTACTGCCCAGAGGGGAAGAAGGAATCAAGGTGGCCTAGTTGAAGGTAGTTACTAGAGTAAAAATAAAACAGTTCCATATTTATACCCCAGTAAGCCTTCCAAACATGCTCCACCCTCCTTTTCAACATCAAGGATTATGCACTTCATACTTGCAGACAATAAAAAGCCATCTGAGTGTTTGATAACACATGTTAGGATGCTTTAATGATGGAACTCTGGCAATGTTACAGAGGCAGAGGCAGAGGACGAGGAGATCAGAGAAAACAGGAAGGCATTTTGCAGGATTTGCAATAGCTCCGTTCAGAAGCAATGAATGTCTGAGACAGAGCGTGACAATGAGGAGGAAATCAGCACTAGCCCAGAGTTATCTGAAGGTCACTGGACAGTAGTAAGAGGTGTGTGAGAAGGAGCAGTCACATGTGACTTCTAGCTCGACCTGTTAAGGTAGGTGATCCTGCTATGAATCATGGGACGGGAAACAGATTTGTGTGGGAGGAGGGTGGGAGGGAAAAGAATAATAACCAACATTTATTAAGCATCTGCTGTGTACCGACACTTTTCTGAGTGGCTTACACATTTCAGCCTTGTCATAACCTTACGAATAGATACTATTTCTATGGAGGAGGTAAGCTACATTTGGTTTCATGCTGTCACATTTGAGGTGCTTATTTGACAATCAGATAGATGTTTGGTAGGGTTTTGGAATACCTCTCTTGAATGTAGGAGTTGAGTTGTGGCTGGACACGAAAGAATCCCACAGATGGTGATCCTTGCCTCTGGAAAGCGTCTGGGGGAGCATGTCGTATTCACACTGCCACAGACCCTGTGAAACTGGGAAGCCAACCCCTCAAAGAACATAAAGGAGAGGAGTGTGACAGAGGTTGCTCACATAATCCATGTCCTCTTCTTCCTGGGGGCCCCGTTAGGTGGCGTCTCCCAGCCTCCCTTGCAGCTGGGTGCGGCTGATTTCTAGCCAGAGGTATATGCGAGCAGAATCCTTGTGGCCATCACCCATGCAAAATTTCACGTGGGTTTTCTCATTCTCCTTTCCGCTCCCAGATAAGACGTCCAGGGAGACTGGGGACGTCATATGTATTTGACAAAGCCTCTATCAGCCTGGTTCTCTGAGTGACTATGTAGGGAAGAACATTCCTCCCTATCATCACCAACCCTGATGACGTGAAATTGTCCCGGGCTGCCAGGTGAGCAAGAAATACATGTCTCTTTGCACTTGAGTCATTACATATTCTGGAGTTTCCTTTTTACAGTAGTTACTACCGTGACCAAAGCACAGAGGCCCATGGAAGCCACGATGAAGCACTAAAGAGGGGTGAGCACTTCTTTATGCTGTAGCGTCTTATGTGGAATTCACACTTCCTTCAAAGGGAGCATACGCTTAGGTTAGGTTTGTAGAATAAGTCAATAATGTGACTTCACTTATTATAAAATTTCCCACAAAATAAGTGAAGACCTAAATCCCAGAGTGACTTAAAAAAAATTTGGGGGCACCTGGGTGGCTCAGTCGGTTAAGGGCCTGACTTGGGCTTAGGTCATGATCTCGTGGTTTGTGAATTTGAGCCCTGCATTGGGCTCTGTGCTGACAGCTCAGAGCCTGGAGCCTGCTTGGGATTCTGTGTCTCCCTCTCTCTCTGCCCCTCCCCTACTTGTGCTCTCTCTCTCTCTCTCTCTCTCTCTCAAAGATAAATAAACACTAAAAAACATTAAAAAAAAAAAAAACCAAACAGTTTTCTCCCAATCTGCCCCCAAACTTCTGATCTGGTCTGC
Organism: Lynx canadensis; assembly: GCF_007474595.2. NCBI lineage: Eukaryota > Metazoa > Chordata > Mammalia > Carnivora > Felidae > Lynx > Lynx canadensis. The sequence continues at coordinate 30,582,645 of NC_044306.2, read as the reverse complement.
TTTAACTTTTGAAGCAGGAGCAAATCTGGAGTGAAAGTTCACATCACATGCTGCAGGGACGAGTTCCTTTCTTACTTCAAGGCATCTGACTTGCACGTGCTCTGCTCAGTACAGTATATCAGGGGATTCCCTTTCTTTGCAGGCACAGCACAAAGTGAAGGTCAATCAGCACATAATTGTAGGAACATTGCTGTGTTGAAAGCAGACTTCATTACTCTTCGTGAATGCTACCTGATATTGACTGAGGCATCATAAGGAGAAAAAAATTAATGGATCCTGCATATTTTGCAGTGCAATGTACTGTGATTACTGTGGAGTATGTATTAGAACTTTGGTTGAAAGTGAAGTCCCTAAAAAAAAAAAAAAAAAATGAAGCCCCTGTGCATTTTGCACAGGAATATTATAACGGGATTTGCAGACACAAAGCACACTGAACAAATCATCGGGACACACATTTCAGGCATTTTCTAGGACCAGCTGCTAAGTCATGATTCAGACACATGCCTTACTGTAAATTCCATCTCAAGGCACCAGCAACTTTTCGCTCTGCGTGTGTGTGCGTGTGCACGGGCGTGTGAACTCCCTTGTGAGCAGGAAGCCCGCAGACACTGGACAAGGAAATGTAACACCCAAAGGGCCGCTAAATAGGCTTCGCCCACTTGTAAAATCAGCATCCTCAGCATTAAGATAAGATTGGGTGGCAAAATGCTTAATTCTCATTTAAACAAAATTGAGCCTCACATATCAGGAAAACATACCTTGGAAATAAGACCTAAGCGAGCTCCAAAGGAGAAAAGAAGCAACTGAATGCACCCTCATCATCTGAGAGACAGCCGGTCTCGTAAATTTCACATCAACTTAGTTTGGCCTCTAAACCAAATCTGCCTTAATGCTATTTGTAGATATAGATTGCTGTCTTTTTCATTACCGTTATCAAATGATGCATTTGCGGCTCAGCTCTGAGCTTCTTGACCCATTAAGTGGATTAGATTGCCTGTTGCCTTTGTCCTTTTGGCTTTTGCTTTATCCTCAAATATTCTACCCTTTTATACTACGTACATAACATACACACATTATTATGTATGACATGCACATACACGTGTCTGCAGTCCCAATTAGCCTGACGACCCCAGCCCTTCTGTTTTTAAGAGGACTGTGTTCAAATCTCTTATCACAGTCATCAATCCTTCCCTGTAGCAGCAGCAGGAGCTAAAATCCTCTGAGAAATGGAATGTCACAAGCCCAGCCCAGGGCTCCTTGTAGAGCTACACTCAGCAAATTGCGGATCATGCTCCCTATTAGGCTCCTGGCTGGTGCATCATGGTAGATTCGTTTTCAGGAGCAGCTTATGTGCCACCCCCCCCCCCCCGCCGCCCTGCTCCGTCTCTGTCTCATGCATGATAATCACAAGCCCATAGGAGCTGCAGCAGAAAAAAAAAAAAGGCTCAGGACAAGTCCTGATGGTGTTATTACCATGAAAATGATGCTCTCGTACATTTGGGAAAAAGTTAGAGGGGGAAAAATAAAAGAGGGAGACAAAGAGCAAGGATTTGGTCCTGACTCTTGAAGCAAAAGGATACCTCTAGCAAAGTTTGCTGTAGATACAATTAACCTCCATGATCAGCTAAATATTGAGGGTCCACCATATGTGATATTACTCTGCTGGGTATTGGGAACGCAGCTCTGAACAAGACAGGTGCTCTCAGCAGGAGCTGGTTCAAGGAGACACATAGTTAAACAAGCAATCTTAGTAAAATATAGCAGCAATTGCTGTGATATGTGTACTTAAAATGAGCATTCAGAAGGGGATCCTAATGTGTTCTAAGTTTAAAGGGGGTTCTGGGCCCAGTTCCAATGTGGTGGTGGTGGGGGGGGGGGGTTTCTCACACACTACCAAACAATTCTTGGACACCAGTTAGGTGTCCTACAACTCAACTCAATTCTGACACTATCTACCTGGAGATCCTGCAGCATCAGTCCTGTAAGAGTGTCCCCCTTTTTTTCAGATGCCAGTCACAGGCCCAGGTTATCACCTGTGCTTCTGACTGATTGGCTATAGATTGGGGGTTCCAAACCTCCTCCTCAGGTTTGATAAATGTGCTCGAGTGGCTCAAGGGACTCAGACAATCATTTCACTTGATTACTGGTTTATTATAAAAGGGTATAATTTAGGAACAGTCAGATAGAAGAGATGCATAGGGTAAAGTATGGGCAAAGGGCCTGGGGTCCCATGCCCTCCCTGGGTGCTGCCACTCTCCCAGCACCTCTATGTGTTCACCAACCTGGAAGCCCTCTGAAACCTGTCCTTTTGGGGTTTTTACAGAGGCTTCATTATGTAGGAATGATTGACTAAATCACTGGCCATTGGTGATGGATTCAACCTTCAGCTCCTCTCCTGTCTCCAGAGTTCAGGGGCCAGGACTGAAAGTCCCAACCTTCTAATTACACAGTTGGCTACTGTGGCAACCAGACCCATCTTTAGGTACGGTCCAAAAGTCACGTCATCAATGTGACAAAAGACAACTTTATCCCTCTCATCAGGAAATTCCAAGAATTTCTGTGCCAGAAACAGGTCAAAGACCAAACATATATTTCTTTTTTTCCCCAGTGTTATTGAGAAATATGGACATACATCACTGTGTATGTTTAAGGTGTTTAGCATGATGCCTTGATTTATATGTATTGTGAAATCATCACCACATAGATTCAGCTAACATTCATCTTCTCGTATAGATACAATAAAAAAGAAAAGGAAGAAGAAAAGAATCAAGGAAAACAACTTTTTTTCTTGGATGTGAACTGTTAGGATTTACTCTCATGACAACTTCCCTGTATATCTTATAGCAGTGTTAGCTGTGGTCACCACGTTGTACATTACATCTCTAGTACTTATTTATCTTTCAACTGGAGGTTGGACCTTTTGACCGCGTTCCTCCAATTTCCCCTCCCCACCACCTCCTGCTCTGGTAACCACAAGTCTGATCTTTTTTTCTATGGGTTTGTTTTTTGTTTCTTTTGTTTTGTCTTCTTTTGTTTTTTAGATTCACATATAAATGAGACCGTACAGTATTTGTCTTTCTCTATCTGACTTATTTCACCTAGGATAAAGCCTTCAAGATCCTATCCATGGCAGCATTTGTTATCTCTTATCTTTTTGACGATGGCGATTCTAACAGGTGTGAAGCGATACCTCATTGTGGTGAGATGGTATTGCAATATTAAAAAAAAATTTTTTAATGTCATCCCTTGACAGTTTCCTATCAACGGGATTACCACTTGGGTGCTGCAGGTAAGAATTTGGTCCACCAAGATCCTTGTGCTAGTTGTTGTGAGCACCTCCCTGCTTCTTGTCACAGTCAGATTCTGAATGGTCAAACCCACAGATTCCCCTGTGATCCTATGATGAGAGATCCAAGTAGGGGATTCCACAAAGTGACCCACAATGCTGGGCTGGTGCTGGATGTCCTTCCTGGGTTCCCTTTTCCCACTGGCAGAACCAGAGGCTCAGGACAGACCTGTCCATGATGCTGTACTGGCCTGGGGGAGGGGCAATACGGTCGACCTGTAGTGGCTTTTCTTACCCTTCTGTGCAGTGTATCTTGGTCTGTCAGGTGCAAGGGGGTGCTTCGGTCTCACCTCTGTGTTACAGAATTCTCCCAGTGCTGTCTTGTTCTCGAATAGATGTCAACTGTTCTCTGTGAGGGGGGCCAAAGTCAGGAATGACCTATGCTATTGTCTTGGTGATGTCATTCCTACATTATGAACTATAATATCACATAGGGGAATCAAGGAAAGCTGCCTTTATAAATTGGCATTTGGGCAAGATATGGCAGAGAAGAAGAACTATGTATTTCCCTAGGAGATCCCCATGTCTTTGGTAGATAATAAGGGGGACTTGTAGCTTGTCTCCTAAATGGCCATCATCAATTCCTTTCTTCCTTTACAGGCATGGCATTTCCTCATTGAGAAGTGGAGTCTATTTCTCTCTCCTTTAATCTGGAATGATCTTAGTGACTTGGATTGATACTGTTATATTGCAAAAGAGATGTTCTGGAACTTTCAATAGCATCTTTGGAGAAATCCAGTGACCAGGGAAGAAGTCCAGCAATCCTGCGGCTACCCTGTTGTGAGATGCCATAGTGTTGTGAAGATATCTTAAAGGTGAGGTTGAGATGCCATGGAGATGGAGATAGAAACAAAAGGTAGGGAGAGAGAGAGAGAGAGAGACAGGGAGAGACCAGGTAGCACCATGGCTCCAGGTGTGTGAGTGAAGAAGCCACCTTGGAAGTGGTTCACCAGGCCCAGCTGCTCCAGCTGATGCCTAACACACAAAAGCATCTTGTTTACATCTTTATATAGCCCCCTACCCTTGACTCTAGGTTGATCTGTAACTCATTCTTGGTCAATAAAATGTGGCAGAAGTGATACTGTATACTTTCTGAGGCTAGAAGCCTTGAAGCTTTTGCCTGAGCCTCTTGTCATGCTTAGTTGTCTTCCTCTGCCTCTTGAAGTCCAGCTGCCATGATATGGGAAGCCCAAGCCCTATGGAGGCCATGCGTAGGCACTCTGGCTTAAAGTTCCAGGTAAGCTTCCAGCAGATAGCCAGCATCAACTGCCAGCCACATGAGTGGGTCGGTGTTGGTCTTTAGCCCAGTCAAGTTTCGGATGGCTACATACCCATCTGATATGAAAGATCTCAACTGAGAATTGCTTAGCTTGGTCCAGTTAGCACCAGAAGTTCAAAAGGTAATAATTAATTGTTGTTTTAAACCACCACATTTTGGGGCTTTGTATTTGCAGCAATAGATAACTGGAAGATAAACCATTGCAACTAGTGTTTAACTTGGAAAAACGCAGTGTAGAACCTAATGTATCAGAAGAAAAACATTTGAAAAATTAAAATGTAGCATGCCAAGGGGTGCGTGGGTGGCTCAGTCAGTTGAGCGTCCAACTTCAGCTCAGGCCATGATCTCACGGTTCATGAGTTTGAGCTCCGCGTCAGGTCTGTGCTGACAGCTCAGAGCATGGAGCCCACTTCAGATTCCGTGTCTCCCTCTCTCTGCCCCTTCCTTACTCACACTCTGTCTCTGTCTCAAAAATAAACATTACAAAAATAATAAATAAATAAAATAAAATGTAGCATGCCAAGTACTGAAAGGCAAATGAATTCTCTTAGGCTATTAGGAAATCATTTGTGAATTATCTATCATTGATCGTGATCTTATTTCAACTTTGGATGATATCCTCCCCTTAAGTCATTTTGAGAAGGGAAGATACTGAAGTTCTAGTATAAGGAGGGGTATAATTCTACCACAAGACACAGAAATGTACATGAAATGCCTCTCTTCCGCATGTGTTAGTACTCAAAGCATCAGTCAATCCACCAACAAATAAAAGTTTAATGACCCCTATATATGACATATATATGACATAGTCCCTGTTTTCAGGTTCCCAAAACATTTCCTAATAAGGTCTTTGTAGGCAGTGGGTGGGAAAACACAAAGCCTTGAGCAGGAAGAAACTGTACAGCCTATCACAGTGTCTGGAGCATTAGTTCCTTACTAATTCTGTTGGATAAATCATGTGGGAAATCAGTGCCCAATGCTGGTCACCAACTCAAGGCCAGGTGCGGCTTTACCTTCTAAAGCTCTAAAGGATGATATATGCCTCAGGGGCCTGCCTGTAAGTCTGAAAATTCTTCAATCAGTGTCAGGGTCAGGGAGGTCAGAATTGAGTGTTACCTGCGTGTATACATTATCTGAAATACATATTTTATATAATTATAAATCTATGTATGAATGTATATGTGTGTGTATATATCAATATGTATATATATGTATGTCTGTATAAAATCTTGCTTCCCTCTTGTTCTCCTTTCATTTTGTGCAAGGTAATGTGTTAGACATTATAGGGTTTATATAAACGTCTGTTTCTAGCTTGAGGTCTTCAAAGTGCCCAAGACTCTAATTTACTCAATCCTCCCTTTTTTAAAAGGTTGAGATGAAAAGTATACTGTGGCATAGTTTAAAGTTCAGGAGGAAGGATCTTCAATAGATACAAAGTAGCATGAAATAAAATAAGCCTAAGCACTTTACTGCGCTATGGAATTCTTATGTGGATACTAAGACACAGAGACACAGGGACTGCTCCCAAGCATGGGCAAGTGAGTAATGTATGCCCAGAGGATCGGAAGTCCCAACTCTCCAACTCGTCTGACACTTTGCAGGAATTCCATCATTAGAAGCATTTCTTTGGGATGAGCATTTTATTCATCAGACATTTGTTCACAAATACGTTGCCCAAAGAGAGTAAAGTAACCGCTGGGAAATCAACAGAGAGTGACATCGTGGATACAAGGGAGGTGACTGAGGTGAGGATCAAGAATGGAGAGGTGAGGCTGCAAGCATCGGGGGCCTGTGGGAGAAAATGAAGGCGCTACCTAGGAACTCCAGTCTGGGGCCGTGGGTGCTGGGGCAGCATGATGGGAGGAGGGAGAACATCTCGTGCAACTTGTGCATCTTGTGCACATTTGCTCCAAAGTTGCTCTCAGCTGGAGAATCAGACCGAATGATTATAGTGAGTCCCTCAAGACAGGAACACAAGACAGGGGGACGGAGTGGTGGAAGACACAGGGAGAAGCAGACACAGGGCGAGAAAGTTCTACTTCAATCTGTGTCCCCATCTCCCACATTCACAAACAAGCCTAACTTTTGCTTTAATAAGAGGGTTTTTAAAATATGCTAGAACTTTTTATATTATTTTCGTTTGCTGACCATAGCTGTAACCTCAGGGAGGAGTTGCTTCCCCTTTGTAGCTATGGTCTGTCTGTGCCTACCAAGGTAGAAAAGACAGAAACTAGTCTTGCAAAGAGAATCTTAGGATACTCTCCTCACCCCACCATTGCCACCAGCTTCATAGAGTAGCAAAGCAATGTTTTAAGCTCAGGTCAAAGGGTTACTCATTTATACAGAGCCTCTCTGATCCCCATAATGGCCCATTTCTCACAACAAGTAGTAGACTGGTGACAGGAGATACAGGATGAACAAGCCTGCCCTCCGAGCAGAGGGCACTGCCCTATCAGCACTGGCTCTGCTTCCAAGTAGATCCAAGTGTTCTTGACATTTGGCAGCGAAGATAGTAATCCACCTCCAACAATTAGACGGTATCAGGAAAACCCAAGGTTACATGAAAACCAGGGACCTCATTTCTATCTCACTATAAATACCATATACATTAAAGAAAAAATGGGAGATGTACCTGGACTTAAATGATCCACCATAAAGTCAGTGTCAAAGGAAAGAAGGGAATATAGTTCTTAGAATTTTTTTGGTTGCCATGACAGATTCCTAATTAGCTTAATGAAAATAGGGAACTTTTCTTCAAATGCCAGCGGTCTCGTGGAATCCAAGAACAGAATTGCACGTGGGTTCCAGGAACAACTGGAACTAACAATAAAACTCATCACAACCATCTCTGTCTTCATTTTTCACTTATTCCTCTCAATTTCTTTCTCATTTTTTTCTTTCTTCAAATTGGCTGCCTCCATTTCTCCTGAATACCATGTGGAAACATAATCATGGAGTACACAGCTTTAAAGTATATGCCATAGGCGATGGAAAAGTACCAGCTTGAAGCTCTGGCTTCAAGGCCAACAACGGTAGAAGGGGTTCCTATTGGCTTACCTCAGGTCAAGGGTCACAGCTAGGGTCATGGGGCTAGAGTCACACAGTACAGAGGGGATGCTCCCGAGGTAACTGTATGCATGATGACCATGTGGGTGGGAGTGAGGGAACAGGGGTCACAGCCTCCAGAAAAACCAAAGAACCAGGCAGGCCAACAATGTGGCCAACACAGAAACCTTAATGCAGCACATCAGACCTAAATGCAGGTTTGGGCATGACGTGGCCACTGTGAGACCATTTCTCTGAGAACTGGCTGCCCCCCAGTCCTGCTTGAATATCCCTCTACTTGGAGCAACAGAGACCCTTGTTTAATCGTGACGAGACTTCACCTAAATCCTCACTGACAACACTGAAGTATTCCTCCCATTAGACCTTTCTCTCTTACATCCCATACATCATAGTCTCACCTGCTCCCAGAATGACCTCTGGGGAGGGAATGGCAATGAATGACAATACTGCCCCCCTTACCTTCAGACTTCCCCTTTGCAGCCATCAGAGCTCTCTTGATTTTTCATTTAGCATTTCCTGGGACTGAGGGGAGAAGTGTAGGAGTAGGTGGCACAGAGAACTACTTTTGCTACCAGCAAGTGCTGTAGATTTGCGGGGATGTTTCATCATCCATGGAAACCATTTGTTTAAGCAATTAGGAATTTGGGTCTAGGGCATTTGTAGGGATTAATGACCAGGTGGTAAAAACTGACTGCTTACAGCCTTGTCAAGGGCTGTTTATCAGCGGGAAATGACCTGCTTCAAGGTGACTGATGACATTTAGTTGGAAAATTAGATGAACAAGAGCACATACTCACTTTGAGTGACTCAAGGATGACAATACAGTGAAAGCTTTCCTTGGACAAGACTAGCTTCTTGGTTAGCCATTTGAAGCATTTTGCCCTTGGTTTTAGACACAGAGGTCCTCTCTGTAAACATTCTTTTCTTTTAGTGGACCATAGAGAACTGAAATCATGAAATGAGAAAAATATCTGCATCACCGTTGTGTAGATATTTAATCCCAAAATTCAGCACAAATATGAGGTTATGTGATGCAGTGGAAAGAATAATAGACCAAAAGTTGGGGCCAGAATTCTAGACCTGACTGTCATTCCTTACCTTTGTGATCATGAAGAAGTCATCTCACTTCTAAGTTTATTTGTGTCCCAAATAAAGCAAGTGATCTCAAAGGTACTCCTAGCTCTGTCATTTTGTAAGTATAGCTGTGGACTATGATCATCAAGTTACCTGGAGAAAATGTGATGCAGTCAGCAATATGATTTTGTACTTGTCGAATGCTATTTTTTTTCTAATGCAGTCAAAGATTCTGCATATGCTGGTCACATGGGATACTCAACAACTTATTTTGGTGACTGAGTGAGATGCCTGTGAAATACTATGCTTCCACTCTTGCCATTCCTGTCTCAGAACCCGATGTGCCCACCCTCTTGGTACTCTTCATCTGGTCTTGTTCATAGAATGCCCATAATGTTAACAAATCAGAAAGGGTAAGCCATAAGCCCACCATTACTGGGAAATTTATAGTTCATGGCTGCCAGATTTGAAAAAGGGTTTTGAATGATGGGGTGGGCTGTTGACAAAGGGAATTGCCCTGGGTGAAGCTCACAGGGCTGGAAGGGAAAGTTGTGGCAATGGTACCTTCATGCTTAGGTTACAATGGACAGCCAGGACAAGAAAAACAGCCTCTTGTTGGAAAAGGCAAGTCAGGAGCTAAAGTTTCTTTGTGGCATTAGGATGATGAAATTATCTTCAAAGAACAATATTTTCCAACCAAGAATGCATTTGGGGCATCCAAAGCCATAAATCGATAGGTATTTTATAGAACACTATGAACACTTAACTCACCTGAAGCCCACAGTAGCTCTGTGAAGGAGGTTGTTATCGCCATCTATCAGCGAGAAAATTGAGGCTTACCTGGGATAAATAATGTTCCCAAGGTCATGCAGCTGAGCTCAGACACTATTCCTTGCCTGATTCCAGAACATACCATACTGTTTCTCCAGGGGGAAACATAGAGCAGATAATCTGCCTCCAAATAATTAGGAGTGAACGATGAATTGATGTATTTAATTTTAACCCCAAGTGGAAGCTAACGCTTAAATGGTGTTCACTGTGCACCAGCTACTTTTTCAGTGCTTTCCATAAATGAACTGGTTTAATGCCTACTATGTGCCTTGGACATGGTTACTATTAACTTTATTCACCTAGTGAAAGGGAGTCACGTAGCAGTTGAGTAACTAATCCAAGACTCCACAGCCAGCAACTGGTAGTTTTAAAGCCTCATGATGATCTGTCCCTGTTGATTTTGGAAGGTAAAGAATAAAAAAGAACACCTTGGGATTGGCTGTAAGACCAAGGGAGGTTTAACCTCCATACCACGTGGTTTAATTTTCACAAGGGGGAACAGGCCAGTGAAAAGAGAATATGAGTTTTCTCTGTGATCCCAGCCTCAGCTGGAGAGGCTACAGGGCAGGTACCCAGCCTGCTCTTGCTCTGAAACAGTGGGATTCACCTCTGGCAAGGGAAGCAAAGGACAGAAACATAAGCTGCCATCAATTGATTTCTTTTTAAACATTAGAGGGGGAAAAATAGGCAGATGATAACTCAGCACTTTAAAGCTTTGCAGATTGGGACGGTGTTAGTCAAATTGCTAGGATAAAGTAGGCAGAGTTAGACGGAGCAAAGGAGGATACCTGGAGGTCATTACATGCTGTGTATCTTGACTGCCGCAGCTACTGCTCTAACTCGTTAAAATTTTCCCAAAGGTAATGAAATCAAGAGGGAGGAATCTCCACAGAGTGGAAAGAGCCTGGGGCTGAAGATGGAACAATTTCTTAGCAACCTTATTGACATTAGGTTCTGTATGAATCAACAGTCCAACATGGTTACAAAAAGAGAAAAGTGGGCACAGCTGTCTTGGCCCCATCAGATAAAAAGTACACAGAACAGAGGGTGTGAGACGTGATGGTTCCATTTTATTCTGTGTCTGTCAGAGCCCACCTGGCATAGGGTATCAGGTCTGGACATCATGTTGAGAGAGAGTACAGCTGGGGCAGAGCCAGTAGAACGCATGCAACCGTTAGGCCCAAAGAGAAGGGAAAATTCTGACCGGGGAAGGGCTGAGGTTGGAGCAGAAGCTGTCCCAGAGATATGAGAGAAAAGGTGTGGATCGTGGGCAACTGGCAGATGACACTTCCTAGAAAATCAAGAAGAAAAACCTATCACCATTCAGAGCAGCGAACACTTTCTGCAAGAAAGTACTCTTGTCAGTTGCATTTTTCTATAATAACCAGAAACTAGTTTTCCCTGACTACCCTTTTACATTGCACTCCCACGTGACCTCTTTCTCTAGCCCACATCCCTACTTAGTTTTCCTCTATGGTCTTTATCAATGCTTATTTATGATCTCCATCTATTAGAAATTACACTCACAACGACATTCATTGTCCGTTGCCTCCTGCTGTATTCCCACTGTCCACAATTGTGCCTGACAAAGTAAGTGCTCGGGAAATACTAATCGAATGAATGAATGAATAAATGAATGAGGTAGCAGCAACAGAAATAGTGAGATACGAAGAAGACAGGGTGGCACACGTGTCTCACTGCCCGGGTGCTGGAAGCACAGATGACTCTGACCATGGGAGATTATGAACGTCCTGTCAGGTGGAGGTTGAGTTAGATGACCATTCCTACACTACTAACTTTATGAAACTTCAGGAATATGAAGGGGAAGGGTGAAAACAGCTTTCTGGACAGAAAAAAAATTCTAAAATGAAACTTAAAGTTTTTCACCTGTGAAGGAACTACCAATCTGGGTGAAAATGAGCTCTCTAGACTGTTACAAACTTTCTTAGTTTTGGCGGTCTGTGGTGCCAGGAGAGATTTTGAAAACCTTTATTTGGAATATAAAAACCCATGTAGATGTTAGTAGAACGAACCCTCACAGCTGAAGGCTAAAGATAGAGAAAAGCAGGTGGTATAGAAGAAGATGAGGCTCGTGTCTCTGAAGGCTGTGGGAGAGAATCCTTCTTTCCTTCCCAGCGAGGTTACCAGCAATCTTTGGCATTCTTTGGCCTTGTAGATGCCTCACTTAATCTCTGCCTCTGTTGTCACAGGGCATTTGCCTGTGTTTCTGTGCCCAGATTTCCCACTTTTTTGGGGGGATGTTTCTTTATTTTTGAGAGAGAGAGAGAGCACAAGCGACGAGGGGCAGAGAGAGAGGGGGACAGAGGATACAAAGCGAGCTCTGCACTGACAGCGGTGAGCCCGATGTGGGGCTCAAACTCACTAACTGTGAGATCGTGACCTGAGCTGAAGTCGGATGCCCAACCAATTGGGCCACCCGGGAACACCCAAATTTTCCACTTCTTATAAGGACACCTGTCTCTGGATCAGGGCCCATCTTAACCAGATGATACCTACAAAGACCCTGCCTCCAAATAAGGTCACATTCACAGGTTCTGGGACTTAGGGCATAAACATACCTTTGGGGGGAGGGACACAATTCTACTCATAAGAACATATCAAAAACACCAAGTTGGGCATCTGAGGCCTGAATGAACCAACTTTTCCTGGATGGTCAAGCCTTGCCTCCTACCCTGCCCTTTGGGGATAGTGTGTGTAAAAGGAATAGGGATCCTCCTACAGTCTCCCTTCCATATTCAGAAATTACAGGAGAGTACACTCTCCTAAACTCTGACCTTTGAGGAAAGCGAACATAAAAGAAAATAAAAACAATTTAACTTCAAAGCTTTGGCTAGGGTCTTTGAGGAGCTAAGGTATGGCTTTCGAAGGGCAGATTTCTCTATAATGAGATTGTAGTTAATATTGTTGCTTCCCTTTGGATAAGAAACTAATGATGGTGTTCCCTTTCCTTCACCAGTGGTTGTTCAGATTTCAAGACATTTGGGCCAATATGATTTATTTATTCTTCATTCATTCAACAAATATCTACTGAGTTTCCATTACATGCCAAATACTTCTAAAATGTGGCTACAAATGCTCTACGCATTAGATGTGACCTCTGTTACTGGTTTTTAAATCTCTTCACTGTTAAAAAGCTGTCTAAAAGAACATGGAGAAAAATAGCACTTTGTCCAGAAAATGGTACTATGCCTTTCAACTGGCATGTAGAAGGTCTTCGTGGCTACTCTAAAAATGCTGAGAATACAGGAGCAGATAAGGCAAGATGGACAAGAGGCTTGTTTGAGGTTTCTGCAGAGAAAAGCCAGGGTCCCTCTCCCATTGGGTGTGAACAAGGGTATACTGCTGTCATAGTTGCTGACTCTGAGGGTATGAGCCCTAAGGTAAAGCCAATGCTTTGTTCAACAGAGCAGAGAGAGGGAAAGAGCTCGAATCTCTGATGACATTGTTGAGTAACTGACCTACCCAAACCTTATATTAGGGCATTCTGTGTTATGAGAAAATAAATTCTGAAAATAAACATTGAATTAGGTTTGACTTTTGCACTGCTGGTGGGAAAGAAAACTGGTGCAGCCACTCTGGAAAACAGTATGGAGGTTCCTCAAAAAATTAAAAAGTGCTACCCTATGATCTAGCAATTGCACTAGTAGGTATTTATCCAAAAGATACAAAAATGCTGAAGGGGCACATGCACCCTGATGTTTATAGCAGCACTATCAATAATAGCCAAATTATGGAAAGAGCCCAAATGCCCATCGACTGACGAATGGATAAAGAAGATGTGAGATATATATATATATATATATATATTGGAATAACGCTCAGCAATCAAAAAGAATGAGATCTTCTCATTTGCAACAACGTGGATGGAACTAGAATGTATTATGTTAAGAGAAATAAGTCAGACAGAGAAAGATAAATATCATAGGATTTCACTCATGTGGAATTTAGGAAATGAAACAGATGAACATAGGGGAAAGGAAGGTTAAACAAGATAAAAACAGAGAGGGGGAGGCAAGCCATAAGAGACTCTTAAATACAGAGAATAAACTGAGGGTTGCTGGAGGGGTTTTTGGGTGGGGGCATGGGCTACATGGGTGGTGGGCACTTGTTGGGATGAGCACTGGGTGTCATATGTAAGTGATAAATCACTAAATTCTACTCCTGAAACCATTATTACGCTAACATGTTAACTAACTTGGATTTAAATAAAATTTTTCAAAAAGAGGTGGGTTTGGACTGAGTTTTGATTTTTTGCATGCTAAAGATAACACTGACATGGGCAGCCTTTGTCTTTCTTAAATTCCACACAGTCTGAAGGCCACAGGAGAATAAAGGAGAATGGCACCTCTCTGCTTACCAATATTCTGTCTTTACTATGTGTTGTTGTAGGAGATTTTAGTTGTTATGTTTTGAAAATGGAAACAGTTGGTGAGAAGAGAGTGCATTTATAGGCAGGGAAGCCAGGAATTGTGTCTTCAAGCAGACTGCATCTCAAATGCTTTACCTTTTTTTCCTTTTTTTAAGCTCTTTCTGTAAAGCACACAGTTTAGAAACATCTTCCTTTTTGTATAGTATGGTAGGCCCTTCTTATCCATGGGGAATATGTTCCAAGACCCCCAGTGGATGCCTGAAACCATGGAGAGTACTATGGATAGTCCCAGTACTAGTATACTGTTTTTTCCTACACATATAGACATATGGCAAAATTTAATTTATAAACTACTCACAGTAAGAGATTAACAACAGTAGCGAATGATTACAACAATATACTATAATAAAACGTATGTGAATGTGGTCTCTCTCTCTCTCAGAATACTTTATGGTCCTTCACTCACCCTTCTTCTTGTGATGATGTGAGGTGATAGAAATGCCTATGCAATGAGATGAAGTGAGGTGAATGACAGGCTTTGGGCTACCATTGACCTTCTGACCATCTGTCAGAAGGAGAGTCATCTGCTTAGACTTCGGTTGACCGAGGATGACTGAAACCGTGGAAAGCAAAACCGATAAGGATAAAGGGAGGCTGCTGTAATCCTTTTCAGTTCACGGTCAATTTCGTAAAATCTCAACAGCCGTGAGCCGTGCGGTGGAATCGTGGGGAGTGGGAGAAGGAGGCTGTAAGAAGTATAGCCTGTTCACGTTCATCACCGGCCAGTGCACGCGAGGAGACGGCACGCTGGGAACTCTCATCAGTGAGCAGACGCTGACGGTGAATAGAAGTCAACACTCGTTCCGTCATGGAGACCCATAAAAGAGCAGAGAACTGTGGAAAGGCAGCCGCAGCATAGAACTAACTTAGAGAACAAATGAAACAAGCCCACCTTTCCCAAAATTCACGAGAGAGAGCTCACCTTTGAGGGTGAGAGAATTGCTGCCATTTGCATGGTATTTACCGAGAGTTTAAATTAAAAAAAATAATTATATTTCACACATCTTAAATTATTAACAGGCCAATGTCCCTGTTAATTTGCTGTGATCACCCTTTGTTCTCTGGGCAGTTGTCAGGCTCTCCTGTTTGAGCCATGTACTTAGATTGCGTGCAAATATGTACCGCTTTGTGTATTGAGTGTTATCAACAAATATTCAAAGCCTTTAGGAACTGATATTTTGAGAAGCTGATTCCTGCCTCCTTCCCCATCCTCCATCTGCCCCCTTTTAAGACCATTTCAGATCCCTTCCCCCAGTTGTCACCAGCATGTGCTTCCAGATCTGGGATGTGCTTTCTCCTATCTTCTTTATTTTGTCAAGTTTTAATTTCAATGTTTTCGCTCTTCTGCCATCTGCTTTTTCTCCCTTTCTTTTTCATTCCCATCTCTTCATTCCTCATTTTTCTATTCATCCCTAATAAGAACGATATACACTTTAAGTAATACACTTAGAAGCAAATACCCACACGCTAGAATTTCCCACTAGGAGAATCTGTTGTTGGAGAGGGATTATTGTAATGAAGAAAGAGATAGAGTGGGCTTTTATTTGTTTGTTTGGTTATTCTTGTTCACATCTTTATTGTTTTCCTTCTCTCCGGTGCTTTCTTGCTTCTTTTTCTTGTTTCAGATTTTATTGTTGTTCTTCCAGATTTTGCTCTATGTCTCTTATTACCACTTTCTCAAAACATTTGGGTGTTGCATTGGTTTGTCAGGAGTGCTGTAACAAACTACCATAAACTGACTGGATAAAACAACAGAAATTTATTGTTTCACAGCTCTGGAGGCGAGAAGTCCAAGATCGAAGGGTTGGCGGTGTTGGTTCCTTCATGGCATGGGGAGAAATCTGTTTCATGTCCCTCTCTTGTTTCTACCAGTGCTTCTGGCAGTCCTGGTATTCTTTGTCTTGTAGATCCGTGGCCCCAATCTCTGCTGTCATCTTCACATGGTGTTCTCCCTGTGCACATGCCTGTGTCTAAAGTTCCCGCTTATTTTTTAAATAAGGACATCAATTATATTGGATTAGGGCCCACCTTAATGACTGCACCTTAACTTGATCATATGCAAAGACCCGATTTCCAAATAAGGTCACATTCTCAGGTATTGTGGGTTAGGATAACTACATCTTTTGAGGGGGCACAATTCAACCCACAACAGACATCGTATGATTGGTCATACGACCAGTCTTCTATGGGGGCCCAAATACTGATGAATATTGTGATTTCTTCTTTACATGTCAGCAATACATCAGGGATCTCTTCAGGACCATCAAACTCACAAATTCTGTTTGTTTTTGTCAGAGATGGAACTCAGATCAAGTCTTGAATTTGGTGAACACATCCACGTTAAAGTAGTGTTTCTCAGGTGGTCACAGAGTTACAGTCTGGGGGTAAAACCTCCCTCATTCCTTCTTATTTTTAATCCACTTAGGTATAGTGAAAGCATTAATCATATGCTTATATCACGCAGAATAATTAAGCAGGAGAGTTGGGCCTTGAAGGCTACTCTCAATAATCAGCATTGTTTGTGAGTAGCCATGATGATGTAAAGAAGGAAGCATTGCCTTCGATGACTTCAGTTTCCTCCTGCCAAGTAGAGATTGGCTCCATTTACAACTGGGACAGGGCACCTCATGTAGTACTGAGACATGGACCCCTAGGAGCCCATCTGGTCCGTAACCACTGCTCTGTGTGGGTGGCCGCTGAGACATCTTTTGTTTCCATGACCCTACAGCTCCGGTAGGTCTTATGCTGCCTCAGGGCTACCCTGGACAACCAGGAGTCTTTGTGAATCTGTCTGGCCCTGTTACCCTTAGACCCAGTATCATGTAGCCTTTTTCTCTCTTTCTGTCATCTGTGCACCTCCCCAGACCTTTTCCGGGGAAAGATGTGCACATTCTTCTCCCAAGAGCACACTGATTTCTTGGCTCTTGTCATCTGTCTTTTTTCATCTCTTTCTTTCCCTCTCTCTCTTTCTCTCCACCAACCCCCCGCCCCGCCCCCGCCTTATCCCCTCCTTAGCTTTGGAGAAATCTTTTTCTTATCTGGAATGGGAGTGGACATTGAGGCCTCGTCTATAAGCAAGTCCAAATTCCTCAAGGGCTTGGGGCTTGGGGAACACAGGACACAGCCTGTCAGGCCATTTGTGATTTCTGCCTGTCACATGCTTCTCCATAGACAATGTAGAGAAAATGGATTGTTTGCCTGAAGAGAGGAGGTAGGAAAAGGGGAAATGCCATGATAAAAAATCACGTTTCCAAAGCAATTATATCAAAGAAATAAGAAGGGCTCTTCATTTTACTGGGAAATTTGCTTTTTGAACATATTCCACTTGTAGTGATTTAAAAGTATTTTTTAAGGAAGGGTGTGCTAAACAGGGCCTTAACTTCTTTAATCTTTTTTAGTATTACTATATTTGTATGGTAAATGTATGCTAGATTTGGGATATATAATTGCTTGGCTGTATTCAATAGTAATGTTCAACATGGCACACAAAGCTGTTATTTTTAGCATCCTGAATAAAAATGTTTTCTCTTCTTAGACTGTAGCCTTCCCTGTCACATCCATTCAAATTAACCCTGATACATTATTGATGTATCCTCAATACTCAGTTTCTATACATAATTTTAACCAGTAAACATTTTTAAAAGACCTAAGATGCTTAATTTTATAACTGTGGAACTTCGAGGTATTTAACATCGCCTGCTTTCCAACCCCCCGAGTCCTCCTTTTCTTTTTCTTTAAATGTTTTAAAAAGTTTATTTATTTATTTATTTATTTATTTATTTAGAGAGGGAGAGAGAGCACAAACAGGGGAGGGGCAGAGAGAAGGAGAGAGAGAATCCCAAGCAGGCTCTGCATTATCAATGCAGAGCCCAATGTGGGGCTCAAACTCATGAACTGTGAGATCATGACCTGAGCCGAGATCAAGAGTTGGACACTTAACCAACTGCACCAGTCAGGTGCCCCAATTCTCCTTTTCTAAAGCTATGGGCACAGGACCCCAAAACAGCCCTATGCTGGTCTCTAGGACTACTTCTGACCTCAAAATAGGGGGAACTTAAGATTCTTACGCCCACCCTGTTAGGTGAATTTCCAAGTGGCTCCTGGGTTGCCCGTGACCTTGTGCTCCAAGCTCACCACCTAGGCTTTTGAGGTGCTTCTGAGACACAGACCGACTCTGCCCCAGTTCTGGTGCTGATCAAGCACCTCTCAACAACAGATCTAGAATTACTGTTCTCCCAAAACTGGGTCATAGGATGGCTGGCAGGGAGAATGGGACTTTCCAGCTTCAGACAGTCTTCTCCCAGGTTAATCATATGCCCACACATCTAGATACCTCTGAGTCTTATCCTCGGATCTCCTAGGCTAGAGCTCTATTTACTGAACACTATGGTAGTCACACTTCTCTCACTCTTTCCCACATGGCACACACCAATTAAAGCAACGTTTTCTCTTAAGAACTCACCCCTATTTGGCTTATATATCAAATCCTTTGCCTTAGCAGGGCGCCCTGTGTAACCAGTGCCCAGTACTAAATATTTCAGCTGTTGGAGATAGATGTCCTCCCCACATCTACTAGAAGGAAGCTTGGCCCTATGTCTCCATGCAATAGTCTAGCCCAGAGTCAGATGTTAAATGTGTATATATATATATATATATATATATATATATATATTGCACACACCCACCCGGCTATTCAGGGCAACCCTGGAATTAGATGTGGAGTGTTTCCCCCTCTCAGCTATAACGAGACCTCTTGAGAGAATTTTGTTCCTTCTTGAGGACTCCATTCTTCCACTTGAAAAAAGGACAATTATAGCTGCCCTTTCATGAGTGTTACAGACAGAAATGATGGTTATAAAGAGATTTTCCTCAAACTGTTAACATGGTTGCTTCTGAAGAGTAGAATTGTGTGTATATGAGGGGAGATCACTTTCAATTTTATTATTCAATTTATTTAATTATACATAATGAGAAAATACTACTTCATCATTATCATCATCATCATCAACAACAACATCATTATAGTAAAAAATAGAGAAAAATGAGATTGAAGACTAATTCAGGCCAGAAGCCAGAGTCTCTTGCTTCCATGCTTGGACAATTTTAAGGGCTCTCTGATGCTTTACTGTAGAGGACTGATTTCTGATCTTTTCTGGTAACATTTCGACTTTCCAGTAGGTCCTCTGTAGAAATATCACTAGGGTGGAAAAGAGAGACAGCTTAACAGAAAGAGGGCATTCTGAAAACGGCTGTAGAATCTGAGGAGAACATGGGTCAGAATTGTGAGACTGAGGTCTGCCAGAAACGACAGCTTAGGCCTTTTGATCATGGGTTCCCCTGTGAGCTGTTCAGCTGTGCTTCTCTAGCTTCTCATGCTCCTGCTGCTCCAAATCCTGTTGCTCTTTGGTAGAAAATCTGTCCCATTCTAAGGGGGGACCACTACATGCTCTCAACATCCATTAAGTACCACCTGAGTGGTTACATCACTGCTCTCAAGATCAGCATGAGTCCTGTGGCTGAAGGAGGCTTTCTCACCATCTGTAAGAAAGCTAGCTGCCATCTTCCATCTGTCATTACAGACTTCAGGGTGCTTGGCAGAAGGCACAGAGCCATCAACGCTGGAATCATCAGACTTGCATTCAAATATTAGCTTGCAACTTAAAGGCTAAGTATTCATGGACAAGATATCAAACCAAATATGCATCCTTTTTCTTTGTCTGTAAAAGGAATACAATTATAATCCCAACTCTGTAGGGTTGTTATGAGCATTGAATGAGATTATGCATGTAAAGGATTTAGCAGAGTGACTGGCACATTATAAATCCTCTTGAAAAGTGAGGATTATTGTGCTACTGTTGTCATGTTCCTAAGAGACAAATATTTAGTAACTGAACAAGAGGGTGGTATTATCCCTTATCTTCATTACTTCCTGGTTAGAGTACCCGTGTGGTGCCTTTTTTCTCATATTTGGTGGTTTCTCATTTAAGCAGATTCATTGTTATCTTTAAAGATGCGATTATTTCAGAACAATGTCTCTTTGGTCTTCAAGGTGCCCTGTTTTGGGGATTGAATCATGCCACTGGAAATTTTCTCCACAGCCAGCTAAACATCACACCAGAGTCGGACTATGCTTTGCTGAACCATCACTCTTGGCAAAGGTGTTCCAACGATGGTGTTTTTCCCAGGCACATAGGACATTCCAGGTGCCACCTTTTTAGCATATGCCTCCCGTTTTCAGAATGGCTCAGGTAGAAAGTTAAAGGAAACGATGAAGTCAGTTAGTCCAGAGAAGCAATTCATATGTCAAGGAGCTATTTAATATATTCAGCATTTATGAATTGAGAATTTAATATGTACCAGGCACCATAGTGGGGTTGGGCATAAAGAGGTGAATGAAGTAGGCATGATGCCTGCCCCTTGTGGAGCTCACTATTGGGTGGGTGTGGGAATCAGGTGTGTAAGCTAACAAGGAGGGAAACAAATGCATAAATAGGTAATTATAAAGTGAGCACATCTAACAAAAGGAAACAAACAGCTAGCTGTCATAAGGAATAATGGGGTAGGGATCAGAGAAAGCCTGTTTTAATCAGCAATATTTAACCAAAATTTTGAGGATAAGGAGATTTCATCAAAGAGCATTACAGAGAGAGAAAATAGCAAAAACAATGGCTCCAAGGCAGTGTAATTTCAGCTGGCCCAAGGAATTAAAAAGGAGGCAGTTTGGGTAGAGTGTAGTGAGGTGGGAAGAGTGAGTCAATAAGATGGACAATATAAACACAGGGCAAGATCAAGCATGGTCTTGTGGACTGCAGTATCTAGTGTGAACATTTCCAAAAAGGAAATGGAGAATGGATTAAAGGAAAGTCAAAGAAAAAACTTCTCTCTCCCTCTCCCTTCCCTTCCCTTCCCTTCCCTTCCCTTCCCTTCCCTTCCCTTCCCTTCCCTTCCTTTTCTAAATATTTGACAAGTGCTTACTATGTGTCAGTATTATTCTAGTTACTGGAGATACTGAGCTAAACAAAGAGATAGAAATTTAGCCTTGGTGTTTCAAACATTCTATTCAGGAGGCTGTAGTCCAGTGTAGAGGAGTGAGGACCAGTTGAAGGAGTGGCAGCGAAGACGGACAGAAGCAGAAGAGTTTTACATCCCTCCTTTCACCCCACACATCAGCTGGCAATGCCAATATTTCACCTAGCTCCCGACTCAGGTATCATGGAAAACCATTCCTTTAGCTCTCCTGCCTGACCTCTCCCCTACCCCACTGTCATCTGACTCCATGTCTCATTTCCAGAAAATGATGATGATGAGAAAAGCAAGAGAAACAGCCTGAAAGTACAAAATCAATATATGAATTAGAACATGAATCAAATGAACGGAAGGAAATGTTTGGGGAGAATGAATGATGGCAGAGTGCCAGCATCAATGTGCCCACTGTAAGAAGAATGGATCATGTCTTAGGGAAAGGATGGTTAACCTGGTTCACTTGAAGAGATTAGGTATAGGATTTTATAAACTCAAGTTCCCCATCAACTTCTTGGTCCTGACACTGAGGGAGGATTGAATCTTGGGGCCTCTACCTTAAATTTAAAGAAAATAGCATGCATTTTAAGAAGCCATTGTAACCTAGAATCTAGGTTCTGGAAAGACAAAAAAGGGGCATTTTCTCATAGATTTTCTCTGTTATAGCCGCTAGGGGCTCTTGAGCATTTAATACTATGTCTAGTCTGTATTGAAATGTACTGTAAGTATAAAATACTCACTGTATTTTGATGACTAAGTACAAAGATAAGAATATAAAATCTCTTGTTCAATAATTTTTATATTGGTTGTATGTTGAAATATTCTAGAAATTGGGATAAGGAAAATATATTATTAAAGTTAACTTCACCTATCCCATTTACTGTTTTAAAATATGACTACTAAAAACTTTATCTATGTAGCTCTCATATTTCCATTGGATAGCGCTGCTCTAGATAATAATAGTAACTAATACTTATTGGCACCAATGTGTTCCAGACACTGTTCTAAGCATGTCACATGTAATTTCTAATTTTTATCCTCACAGCAAAATTTAAAGGTACATACTAACATAGCTCCATTTCTACAAATAAAGAAAAGAAGGCATAGCTAGATTAAGTAAATTTTCTAAGCTCCTATGAGTAGATAGTGGCAGAGCTGGGACTCAAACCCAGCCAAGCTAGCTCCAGAGCTCACATTCATTCATCCTATTACCCTTCTTCTTGGTGCTGAGGTGAGAGTTGCTTCAGAAACTTATATGGAGCGGGGCAGTTATAACAAGGTCAACAATGACTTGATGCTTTTTTTGTACTGATTAGCAATTCTAGACTATAAGAAACAAAGACACACTCATATTGCCTGAGTTGATGGGGACTTATTATAAGGATAGAGAAGTAAGCAAAGAGTTCTGCCAATGACAACATCAGGTGTCATGGAGAACTGGAAAGTTATTCAGGATACCATAATAATTCCGGTGTAAGAAACAATTTCTAGACAGCCATTCTTGGGTCGTGCCTTCTCTCTGCCTTTGTCTGAATCTATTATTGACTTGCTGCCTCATGGCTTCTATTTACTTAAGACTACTAACTGCCTTTTCTCAACATACTTATCATTTTCTTCTATACCTCTTTGTTGTCTCTAAGATTTGAATTCTGAGTTCCAGTCAGAACTCAGACAACCAGACTGGCTGGATTGGACACTTCCTAATCCAGAATGGTTCTAGCAAGCATAATTTTCTGCCAGACTCCCTTAGGTTACTGGCCTTCGTTATGTTTAGCTCTATTTGGGACTGCAGCCATCACTGATTGGCTATAGACAGCGTTACAAGACCCATGTAATGACGTGATAACAAGGTTTTTGGTTACGTTACCTCCATTCATTCATTTACCAAATATTCACTGAATGTCTCCTATGTGCAGGTACTGTTCTTGACTTTTGGAATTCATCAGTGGGGGAAAAAAGGCAAAGATCCCTGCTCTCATGGAGGTTACATTCTAGCTGAGAGAGGTAGACATTAACTAAGAAGCATAATAAGTACAACATTTGTTAGACTATGGTAAGGAAGGAAGGAAGAAATGGAGAAGGAAATAGTAGAGGGTAAAGGGATTAAGAGTGTTGCTGAAGGGAAGCAGTTTGCATCATGTGATTAGGGTGGGCCTCAACAAGAAGGTGAGCTATGCACAAAGCCATGAAGGAAGAGAGGAAGTTAGCTAAGAAGGAACTGGGGGCAGAGCATTCGGGCAGATGGAGCAGTTAAAGCAAAGGCCTGAAGCCTGGCATGTTTGAAGAACAAGGAGGCTAGAATGGCTGGAGCAGAATGAGGAAGAGGAAGGAAGTAGGGGATGCAATCAGAGTGGTCAGATCAGGTTGCAGTTTGTATCCCTTTGCACGGATTATGCCTTTTACTCCAAAGGAACAGGAGTCATCATCATGGGTTTTAACAGAACAGTGCCATGAACTGACTCACCTCTAAGCATACACTGGATGCTGGGTTACAAGCAGAGTGTCAGGAAAGCATGAAAGCATGAAAGCAGGGCTCTGGTTAGCAGACTATTGCAATGTTCCAGACAAGAAATGATGATTACTTGTGCCTGCGTGATAGGAATAGAGGTGGTGAAAAGTGGCTAATTCTGGGTATATGTTAAGCTAGAACCAAAGGATTTGCTCATAGCTTGGATGTGTGGCATGAAAGAAAGTGTAAAGGCAAAGATAACTCCAAGGTTTTGGACCTGAGCAATTGGTAGGATGGAGTTACCATGGACAAAGATGAGGAAGGTTGTAGGTACAACAGATATTGGGGTATCGGAAAGATCAAGTTCAGTCTGGCCACACTGAGTTTGATACGAATGCAGGCATTCAAGTGTGCATGCTGAGTAAGCAGTTGGATATATGAGGCTGGTGTTTACAAGGGAGTTTTGAGTTTATAATATGCATTTGACAACTATCAGAATGTAGACCATATTTATAGCTGTGAGACTCGATGAGCTCATCCAATTAGTCAAGGTACATAGAACACAGAAAAGGGCCAAAGACTGAACCCTGGGGTATTCCAACATCAAGGGCTTGTTTAGGAGAACAAAGTCCAGCAAAGGACACAGAGAAGTCACTGGTGACCTAGAAGAAAAATGGAAAGTGTAGTATCCTGGCAGCCAAATGAAGAGAATGGTTTAAGAAGGAAACAGTGAGAAACCGCAATAGGTGAAGCAAGAAAAGCATAGAGAACGAACGAACCACCGGATGAACACGTGGAGGTCACTGGTGCCTTTGGTAAGAGCAGTTTCTGTGGAGCAGGGTAGTGGTGGATGCTGGCTGGAGGGACTTGCAGAGATAATGAGGAGAGAGGAATGAGAGACGGAGAGCACAGATATCTTCTAAGGATATCTACTACAGAGGGGGAGCAAAGGAATCAAGTGTGACTTGGTGGGGGAAGTGGAGTCAAGAGGTTTTACTTGGCCTTTCCTTTTTTAAAATGAGAGAGGGGCTTACATGTTAGCATGCTAATGGGAATGGTTTGGCAGAGAGTGAAAAATGGAGACTAGAGAAGGGAAGGAATTCAGGAGTGAAGTCCTGGAACTGATGGCAGGGGTGGGATCTGGAACCCACGTGGAGGGGGTGATTTTAGATAGCAACATGAGAAGCTTATCCAATAACAGCTGGCATGGTGGGAGATAAGCTGGGGGAGCCTGTGGAAGGTCACTTCTGAGTGGAGTGTAAGAAGTGGAAGGTAATGTCAAGAGTTGAGAGTAGGATGGTGGAGTTGTGGGTTTTGGTAGATAAGAAAAGGTTTGGAATAATCTAGGAAAATGGGAAAGTGAATGGATTCTAGATAGTGATGGGATTTCTTAGATAGCAAAGCCAGACCTCTAAGGACAATAAGTGACTGTTTTTTTTTTGTGTGTGTGTGTTATTTATTTGTTTATTGTAAATATTTTTTAGTGTTTATCTGTTGTTGAGAGAGAGAGAGAGAAAGAGAGGGAGACACAGAATCCAAAGCAGGCTCCAGGCTCCCAGCTGTCAGCACAGAACCTAATAATGGGCTTGAACTCCTGAACCGTGAGATCAGGACCTGAGCCACAGTCAGATGCTTAATTGGCTGAGCTACCCAGGCACCTCTGTTTTTTTGTTTTTTGTTTTTTGTTTTTTGTTTATGGAGTGAAATTTACCATCTACTTGTTTGAAATGAGTCAAATGCTGGCCAGGTGTGGCTCTTGGCAAAGGGGAAGAAAGGAGATAGTTTTTCAAAAGCTGAGCCAGAGCTGGGCATCAGTGATTAAAATGAGCAAGTAATTCATCTCCTTTATTATGTGTCTGGTAAATTATTTCTTAAATTTTTTTTTAAAATTTATTTTTGAGAGACAGAGCGCAAGCAGGGGAGGGGCAGAGAGAGAGAGGGAGACACAGAATCTGAAGCAGGCTCCAGGCTCTGAGCTGTCAGCACAGAGCCTGACGTGGGGCTCAAACCCATAAACTGCGAGATCATGACCTGAGCAGATCAGATGCTTAACTGACTGAGCCACCGAGGTGCCCTAAATGTCTGGTAAACTCTTAACTAGCTCTGAGAGAGAGAGAGAGAGAGAGAGAGAGAGAGAGAGAGAGAGAGAGAAGAGATGACATACAACCATGTCAGAATTTGGAGACCAGGAAAAATGTCATTCTTCAGGACCGAACATCCTGGCTGTGACCCGGTGGATTATTGAAATAGATGAACAGTTCCCTAACTTATCACAGTGTGAAATGAAAAAGCTCTCCAAATGTTCTGCCTGTAGGTCTGTCACATTAAACTTTATTTCCAAGTTTGGAATCTCCATAGCCTCTAAATAAGAGAGGAAAAAAATTAAGAAGAAAACAGAGCCAGGGTGAAAAGTGATGAGGACAGCATGATGAGGATGGGGTGTTGGCTGTCTACCCATCTTGGAGGGAAACCTGATAAACCAGAACCTCTCCACGATGTGTTCCAGAGGGCTTAACTATGAATATAAGACACACATTCATACACTATGAATATTAGTAATATCAGAGGACTGGATGTTATCAGAAAAACCCACTCTAATTCTCTCTAGAGAAAATAGATGTGATTATCAAGTTCCATTTACTTTTGGGACTTAGTAAAGTCATATTAGTGGGCTTCTGTGATGCAATGTCTTTAGCAAAATTCTGAAGCTGAATGTATCATTATATATCTCACACCTCAGTCTTTAGATTTTTTAAACTCTTTTGTTAAAATGAATGAAAATGGATATTTTGGGGAGCAAATTCTTTAATCTCTTTACTCCTGCTCCTATAATCTTGTGCTTAGACGAAGAACTGGGGAACCATGAACCCCTTCTGGGCTGTAAGACCCGTCACCTGGGTCTCAACAGTCTGGCTCACAAAGTGTGGAGCTGCTGGTTGTATTCTGCTCTGTACTGCTTAGAAAACCATCTGAATTTCCTTCTTCCAGAGCAACGGTGCAGGCCAACATATATAAAGTAGAGTCTGCACCTTTGTTATTTATTTGTTCTAAATAAATCAAAAGCATGGAAACTGTCAGCTAATCAACAGAATAGAATATTTACCAGTCAAAAATGTGTTCGTGACCTCAGATTTGACCTCTCCAGCATACTGTGCCTATCAAAGCCTCAGTGAAACAAAGGATAGACCAGAAGGACATTCTATTCCTTGAGCATGCATTATACTGCTGAGATTGATCAAGAACTCAAAATAGAGAGAAAGAGACATCAGGAAGGCAGGTTTCCTATCCCCCTCCCACCAAAGAATCCATCTTTCAATTCAACTGGTATGTATTGAGCACCCATCAAGTATTGTTTCCTTAGTTTGATCTGGCTTTTAGACAATGGTTAGTGAGAGGACCATTAGTAGGTTTAAAATGGCTTAGAGGATTGCTTCCCAGGACTGGAAAAAGATGGACATTTATACATTGATTAGCATTATCTACCCATAAATTGAATAGGTGGTGACAGAAAAAGCCACAACTCTTCCATAATTACTTACCCAGGGTCTAAAATTTCCACTAGTAAAAAAAAATCCACATACTCGAGCTAGTGTCCTGAACTACTCATGAATCTTTCTACAAGTGTAAATGTCTTTAGAAGAACAGATAACTCTATTTTCACCATTTAGACTTTGGTGATAGATGAGTTTCTCAGACAATTTCTTATTATTGTTCTGGAAAGTGAAGAGACAGATCATGAAGGAATAGAACACTACAACCTGACAATCTTTTTGCAGGATACCATGGGCTGACCAAGGGATAGCCTCATAGCAGAAGGGTTGGGGAAGTCACCTGGCTGCACTGAGGTTGTTTAGGTCAGAGAGAGACCACTGTGAAAGCAATGAGGAGTTGTGTGGACAGACTTTACATGCCCTAACAATCAACTTTTAATTACTCAACAATTTTCCCTAGGGCTACTCCTTGCTTCAAATCAGTCTAGTTCTTCCTAACAGACTTTTGGGATTGTCAGAGCAACGTCCAACACGTAGTTTACTGTGGTGTAAAGAACAGTGACCTAGGACCTTAGAAATCAGTCAAGATTAAGCTTTGTCTTTACTACTTAATGCCCACCTTCAGGCAAATCATTAACCTCATGGATCCTCAGGTCTCACCTACATAAAGAAATAGTACACGAATAGACATTTTTTCCAAAGAAGGCATACAGATGGCTAACAGACACATGAAAGGATACTCAACATCACTCATCATCAAGGAAATACAAATGAAAACCACAATGAGATACCACCTCACACCTGTCAGAATGGCTAAAATTTAGTAAGACAGGAAACAACAGATGTTGGAGAGGATGGGAGGATTACACTGTTGTTGCTAATGCAAATTGATGCAGCCATTCTGAAAATAGTATGGAGGCTCCTCAAAAAGTTAAAAGTAGAACTAGCCTACAACCCAGCAATAGTATCACTAGGTATTTACCCAAAGGATACAAAAATACTGATGCGAAGGGGCACTTGCACCCTGAGGTTTATAGCGGCATTACCAACAATAGCCAAATTATGGCTATTAACTGATGAATGGATAAAGAAAATGTGGCATATATATACATATGTATATGTGTGTGTGTGTGTGTATATATATGTATGTATATATATATATATATATATATATATATGATATCTTGCCCTTTGCAACTAGAGTGTATTATGCTAAGCGAAATAAGTCAGAGAAAGACAAATACCATATGATTTCACTCATATGTGGAATTTAAGAAACAAAACAGATGAATATAGGGGAAGGAATAATAAAAAAGAAAGGGAGGAAAACCATAAAAGGCTATTAACTATAGAAAACAAACTGAAAGTTGATGGAGGGAGGTAGATTTAGTATGGGCTAAATAGGTGATGAGTGTTAAAAGGGCACTTATGATGAACACTGGGTGTTATATGTAAGTGAGGAATCACTAAATTCTACTCCTGAAACCAGTATTACACTGTATGTTGACTAACTTGAATTTAAATAAAAACTTGAGAAAAAAAAAAAGAGTACAAGTCCTTGACATTGGAGCAGGATACCTCATGAGCCTTTTTAAATGATCTCATTTGGAAATATTTTTCTATCATATCTTTACCTCTTAAATTTTAATAAATTGGAACACTAAAATGTTTGACAGACATATTTCTAATATTTAATTAACATACAATATAACTTGATAAGTTTTGATATATGTATATACCTGTGAAGTCATTGATAGCACTACAGCCAAGATAATAAACATATCTATTACCCCCAAAGTTTTCTTTTTTTTTAAATGTGTATTTATTTATTTTGAGAGAGAGGGAGAGCAAGAAGGGGAGGGAGAGAGAGAATCTCAAACAGGGATTCTCAAGCCCCTGAAGTGGGGCTCAGTTCCACGAACCATTAGATCATGACCTGAGCTGAAATCAAGAGTTGGATGCTTAACCGACTAAGCCACCCAGGTGCCCCCTACCACAAAGTTTTCTTAAACCTCTTCATAATCTCTTTCTCCCAATTTTGGCCCCCATCCTCCACTCCACCCACATATCATTACATTTAAGTTACCTTTCAAATCAAAATAGCCCATTTGGGCATCAAGTAGACAAGTTGTATGAGGATATGGATGTTGAGCAATTGGCCTTGTTCACTCGGGTTTTTTTATAATGTTTATTTATTTTTGAGAGAATGCAAGCAGGGGAGGGGCAGAGGGAGGGGAAAGAGGATCCTGAAGTGGGGTCTGCGCTGACAGGCTGACAGCAGCTAGACTGATGTGGGGCTTGAACTCACGAACCACGAGATCATGACCTGAGCTCAAGTTGGATGCTCAACCGACTAAGCCACCCAGCTGCCCCTAAATTCACTCAGTTTTTAAGAACTTCTTGGCCACATTAGATTGCCATAGCACAAACAGTTCAAATATATAACTGAAAATTCAAACTTAATCTATGTGATATATTTTCAATGCTGCTTGTGACTACCTAGTCACCACTGACTAAATCTAGACATGTTGATTGCCTATCTATTACTCACTTCCTGGGCTGTTTTCAGGACCAATGGAGTAATGTATATGAAAGTTCCTCACAAACTATAATGTATTACACTTACAAAAGGTGTAATTTCTATTGTGAAGGTCACTGCTTTTCCCATGTGGCTCCAGAAGTGCCATGCATATGAGTCTTTTGAAGCACATAGAGCTTCTCTCAGTCCAGTATTAATTATTGATTAGACATCCTTGTAAGGGCTCCACAATGCTTATTGATATGATGGAACCACTTTGCACTGACTTTGAGAAAACAAAACTAAAATGACCATGCATGAATCTTTTAAGGCTTTTGGGACATAGAGTGTAGTATGCATAATCCATAATTTAAACAATACCTGGAGTAATAAGACCAGACAAGAATATACAGTAAACGAAGTCACGCATGAACATTTCCCTAGTCTGCTCTGTCTCTGTTAATCCTTAGGTAACACATTCAGACTTAAAAAGCCCCCTTACACTATGATACTTGTATGGAGAGATGGAGGGCTAAGGACAATACGACGAACTGAGTGCCATGAAGACATCATGAATGTTTATCAGCCTCAGTTAACTACAATCTAGGTAGCTGTCAGACTCTGTGCTTTCACAGAGTGAAGTATTTTCCATCTTGGAGGTAAGTAAGACAGAGCCCTTTAATTGCAAGACATCTTACATCTTGGAGGTAAGACAAAACCCTTGAAATACATTAATTGTATTTCAAGGGCTTCTCCCGGACCTAAGATAGTAATACATACATAGTACAGAAATCCTTCCTCGACCATTGGCGTTCAGATTCTGAAACCTCTTATAGTAGGATAATTCATGGTTGAGGAATCAAGGGGAAAAAGATTAGGGGACTGAAGATTTACCTGAGGGCAGAGAGGAGAATGTCAAAGACCTTAAAACAATAGGAAAATAGCTCTCAAAATAGTAATAACAAATACTGTACATTTCAGTGAAGCTTTCATGCAGAGATGACTTTCTGAGAGGATGCATGGGTGAGAGAAGGGAAGGGAGCTGGAGCATAATTGGAAAGAGGAATCATTGGCACCTTCCTCCTCCATCTCCTGAAGAGAGATGAGAGTCTCCTTGGAGACTCCAAGGTCTGTTCTGGAAGGTGAATCCTGTGCTTGTGGCTTTGGCAGGAGGCCTGTGGCTCTCCACCAGCAGGAAGGATGCCGTGTGAAGAGCTTCAGGCTCCTGAGTGAGCTTTCTCCTCCTTTGTGAAGAAAATGTATCAGGCAGGCTAAGTAGTCTATTTAGAAGAACTCTTTGCTTGTTATCAGTTAAGGTCAATTCCTCAAACTCATTCCTTTTGGCTTTTGCTTTTACACGTGTTCAAAGAGGAGTCTTTAAAGGCTAAGTTTTAATCAATTGATTTCTTTGAAAGTTGTCTTCTTTCTTCAGAAGGTTTTTCCAGTATTCTCTGAGAAATATGTGTCAGCTTGCTTTGCTAGTCACTGAGAAGGACTGGGTGATGGGCAGACATCTCTAAATGAGGGCCTCCTCCCGCACTGTCTCTGTATTGTTACTCAAAGTTAGCAGGTCGAGGTGACAAAGGAAGCAATTTAAAGTCCCTTGGTCAGAAAGAGTCACTTCCAGTACTTATAAAATAATAATAGAGCATTTTTTTCAGCACTTCCTATGTACCAAGCCCTCCGCTAAATGTTTTTGTGTATTATCTCTTTGAATACTTATATCTGCTGAAGAAGACAGTTATTGCGCTTTTCCCAAGAAGGGGAATGGCAGAGGAGAAACGTAACGTGCCCAGGATTATGTGCTACATGGCAGAGTAGAACTATGTAACCAGCATTGTGGTTCCAGACCCTTCATCCCTAATCCCTCTATCAGGCTGCCTCCTTAGGTATCATTATTCAACACCTCTCCCTGTGATCACAACACCACCTTGATCTTACTCCCCAACCGTGCCTGGTAGCAGCATCTCACAAAACTACTACAGCTCCATGGAGTATTACACAGAGTTATCTGTATTCTTTTTTTTTAAAAATTTTTTTTTTCAAATTTTTTATTTATTTTTGGGACAGAGAGAGACAGAGCATGAACGGGGGAGGGGCAGAGAGAGAGGGAGACACAGAATCGGAAACAGGCTCAAGGCTCCGAGCCATCAGCCCAGAGCCCGACGCGGGGCTCGAACTCACGGACCGCGAGATCGTGACCTGGCTGAAGTCGGACGCTTAACCGACTGCGCCACCCAGGCGCCCCGAGTTATCTGTATTCTTGAGAGGGCACAGAAATAATCTATGGTCTAGGGACAGACACATAGAAGAATAAGAGTAGAGGTAAGAGCCCCGTAGACCTATCTGGTTTCATAATATTCTTTCCTAAAACAACTTTACGTTGACTTAGGGTGACTTTTGTGAGATAATCCATAATTCAAGTGGTTGTAGAAAAGTCATGCCGAAGTAAGTCTGTAAAAAACTCTAAACTTCTTTAACAGAATAGCAGACTATTTTTTTTATCTGTTACTTTTAGGGCCTGCCCTGCTTAGTAACTGCTGATTATTTGAGGAGAAGGAGCACCAGTTAAATAATCTAATGTAGGACCTGCCACTTTTTACAGTTGACCTTGGTCCCACTTAGCCCTGTCCTAGGTCACAGAGTAATAAGAATAATAGCTTTACTCTTGGCTTCACATCACATCTGTCCTTGTTTTATGGCTTTTGCCTCACTTTTTTTCTTATTAACCTTGTCATACTTTACACTCCATATTAAGCCTCTGGAACCCATTCCTTCACAAGGTGAGTGAATAAATAAACTTTGTTTCATAGCTCTTTTGGAGAGTAAATGAGATAATAAGAAAATGGTTTTGAAACAGTAAAATGCTATATAAATGGCAGCTTACTGTCATTCCTCCCTGCCTGAGTATCTTTTCCTTCAACTGTGCCTAATATGTTTTCTTTCTTTTTCCCAAATATTCTATGAGATTTGTTCAGGTTCTGGGTACATGTTGTTTGTTCTATGATATAAACCAATTATTTGGTTTTGTGTGTGTGTGTTGATATGCGTGTTTCCTTGACCTCCCCCCATTATTATAGTAATTTTTTCTGGGGGTTCTTCCTTCCTTAACCCCTCATCTGTCATAATCTACCTGATCCTTGGATCTTCTCATTTTGCTTTCATAAAAGGGGAAAGATCAGAGCTGTTTGATGATATTTTAACCATTTTATCTCCATTCATTCATAGAAAAGGAACCATTACTTATTTTCTATGATCAGAATATAATCAGATTTTCACCCTTTGGCAATTCAATGTTGTTGGGAAATCATTCTGTTTATGGGTCCTTCACAGGAGAATGCATCTCTGTCAGTGCAATTTTTTGAGAAGAGAAACTCACAGGGCAATATAGGCTGAGAAAGTACACCCCTCGGCATTACTTTGCTCTTTATCATTAATGATTTTCCAGGGTGAAGTAACATATTATACCATTAAAGTCTCAAAGGAAATGAACAGGAGGGTCATTCCTCATACAGGCTAGGAAACTGAGCTTATTCTATTACATCCTTTGTGGTAAAATGCCTTCGAATGATAAAAATTGTTATAATTTTATTTTGCATTTTCTTAATAAACATGAGGACTCTTCTTAAATAGCATTCTAAGAACCTTGCGGGTAGATACTATTATTAACTAATAATAAAATGTAGTATGAATGAAATCAATATACCTGAATTTAGTAAGAAAACCAAACTGAGGAGTTTCTAAATGAAATTGTAAGATATCTATAAACGTATCCCCTTGCAATGATTCAAACATAAGAAGAAGATACGCAAGCAGGAAAGAACAATGCTGGGAAAATATTCAAAATTGTAACTGTGGATGCTCCCCTAAGGTATCTGAGCTGCCTTATTACTTGACAATTTCAAGATAGTGTCTGCGCCTTTCTGTCAAGGCCACAGTCAATATGTCGGCTTAAATCTCTTTTTAATGGAGTGATAGGAATCTGGTTCTCAAGGGTTTAAGAGGATTCACTTCTATCACGTGTTCATATTCACCTAGGTTAATTGATGTTTAGCCAAAGCTAATCTCATTAATAGAACCCTGTGTAACAAGAGGACATTGAAGACGTGTAGAGAGCTGTGGAGCTTGAACAGCCGCTGGCCTCACCTGAATGCCTTGGTTTTAGAGGGTGTTCATTACAGAGAGGTATTCTGGCTCCACCTTACCCTCTGGCTTATGTTCTTCTCTCTCCCCTTAAGATGGTCCTGTGGAGGGGCGCCTGGGTGGCTCAGTTGGTTGAGTGCCAGACTTTGGCTCAGATCTCGTGGTTCATGAGCTCAAGTCCGGCATTGGGCTCACTGCTGTCAGCACAGAGTCTGCTTGGGATCCGCTGTCCCCCTCTCTCTCTGCCCTGTTCTCTTTCTCTCTCTCTACCCCTCCCCTGGTCATTCTCTGTCTCTCTCTCAAAATAAATAAACGTAAAAAAAAACCCCAGAAATATGGTCCTGTGAATGATGGTCTTGTGAATGGCAAGAGTCACAGGCAGGGAGTGAGAACATGTCCATCACCGGTGGATGACACACTAGAGGCACAATGGGCACCTGCCCATCTGCCCACCCTTTCAGGTTGTCAGGGACACAACACCCACAAAGGAAGCACGGACCTTGACTTTATTTCACGTTGCCCCAGTTTGGTGGGCCAGACTTGGTATAAAAAGAGGCATCCTTACTGAGGGCACAAGGTGAAACTGGAAGCCTTCCCTCCTACTAGCTCTGTGACCCTGTAGGAATTTGATCTTTAAACTTTCATTTCCTCCTCTGTACAATGCAGATGCAAATAGCATTAACTCCTAGGATTGCAGTAAGAAGTAAATGAAAGAATTAACTAAGACCCTTAGCAGAGTGCCTGTTTTTCAGAAAAAATTCACAAATGGAAGTTGTTATTTATGATGATGAGATGATGATGATGATGATGACGATTACTATTACTATATAATTTGAACATTCTTTTTTGCCTCTTTTCGTGTGTGGTCCCACCCAGTGATGGGATATTGCCCTGAGGATCTGACCATGCCCAGTGGAGAGTGTGAATCTAAGGGGGAGAAGAGGCTGGCTGGAAAGTCAAAGGTTGGAAATCCATGAAGTTGGCAGGAAGAACACAGTGTCATAGGACGGGGAGCCTGAGAAGCTCCCTGCCTCCCAGGCCTGGGGGAATCAGTCACGCAAAGTGCTCTGTGCCTTTTCGGGAATATCTCACAGGGGGTGGGTCTCTTTCTGTTCACTGACGTGAACCTCTTGGGTGTTTCTCGGCAAGGACACAATCACGGCCCCCACCCCTCTTACCCAAAGCTCTTTGCTGAATTATATGCTATAACCATTATAATCATATTAAGTATTTTACTTGTGAGACTATGCTATTGTACATATAATACTACTACTACTACTACTAATAATAATAAAAAATCTGGCTTAATGTTTATTATGCCCACAGGGTACCTAATGCAAATCTCTCCTCTTCCATTGTACTTTCTGCTTTGTCCTTCCTTAATTTTTTGAAGCAGGTAGTTGTATTAAGGACTCTGGAATTACTTAGAAATTTAATTTTTTTAAACACATTCAGAAGCTTATAGCTGATGACACTGAGTGAATAATTTTTTTCTGAAAATTCAGGGTCTGCCATGGAATTGAGTAATAGATAACAATGGAGATAAATGCATGTAGATAAATGCAGTAAAAACCTCTTGGAGGGAAGCAGGACCTATGTGAATTAATGATTGCTCCTTTTCTGCTCACTGCCTTCCCAAATGAAGAACTTAGTCTCCCCTTTTGTAAAACATGAACCTGACCCCTGAGTGACTGATAGGAACAGGAGTGGGCCCCTGGGGGACTCAAAAGATTTAGTCTCTCCAAGGCTCTGACTCATGTGAGAGCAGAGATGTGCTGCAAAAGCGAACAAACGAAGCTGGTGAGTGGAGACAGAATGACACAGACGTAAACATGAGAGCAGAGATGAGAGGGGGAACGTGTCAAGACATCTTCCTAGTTCCTGGTTCTCATTCCTTTCTCAGTCTGGCAGCATTCAAATCTGCTCAGAGATTTTGTGATACACCGCTGAGTTCAAATCATCAATTCCTTTTTTTTTTTTTTTGCTTACGCTAGCTTGAATTATTAATTCTATTTCTATTATTTGCTGTCAGAGCTGCCTTGATGAATTGAGCAAATATTCCAGGTAAACTTCCATGACCACTGGTGTTGGTTCTGGTGGGAGTGAGGGTGGGGTGGGTGGGGAATAGGTCTCTCTCCTGCCCCGTATTGGGCTGTCCCACTTGCCTTACACCTTGTGCTTCAAAAATGTGTTTCCCTTAAAGAGGCTCTTGAGAAAAAAATACTTTGACCTTGAGTTCCCCTAAGGAATTAGCCCTGAGATATGTGATACCTAAGAAAAACAACAGCTTTCTTTTCAAAATGTCAACATTTCCTTGTGTTGTTAGAGCTGGAGCCTTGATTGTGCCTTTGGGGCTGACAGTTCTTTTGTTTTGGAAAAACATCCTACAGGTTTGCAAAGTTAAAGCCCAGATCCTGTGTTGGAAAGGAGACAATGAGAAGCTGAATTGCTGTGCTTAGTTCTGTCAAAGGTTGTCTTCCTCAAGGGTACAATAGCATCTCTGAGATTATGTGTGAGGAGAGGATGGTTTGCAAGACAGAGGAAGGGAAAACTTGCTTTACTTTTCGTAAAGTTCTTTTCCCACTGTGGGTGGTGGTGCGGGCCAGAGCCTCTGACGCCAGCCTGCCTGGGTTTGAATCTCAGCTCTGCCATTGTAGCAGTCAGAACCCAGTCAGGAGGCAGAACAACAGGTACTCGAACAAGCGAATTTAATACAAAGAATTATTAATGAGGCAACAAGTTGCTAACTAGGTGACTAAAAAGCATCACAGAGGTAGCAGTGGAAGGAAGCAGCCATCACCTCAGACACTGGAATAGTTCAAATTCAAGTTATTGAGGAAGGAGCCCCATGGAGATGAAATACAGACTCTGAGGAGGGGCTGCTGATGGGCTGGTGGTGGGGTCTTTGAGTTGGGAGGAGGAGCCTGTAGGACCCACGACTCCCAAGAGAAGGTGCTGGTTGCCTAGTGCTGGTATTTTGGGAGGTAGGGGCAAAAGAAAAAGACGTTTCAGCAAGGTGTGTGTGTGTGTGTGTACGTGTGTGAGTATGTGTGTGTGCACGTGCATGCACACACGTGCATGCTGTAGCTCCCTTATGCCTTCTCCCAGCTTTCACTCAAAGCTTACTGGGTGGTGACAACTTTGGTCTCGGCTTTGTTTGGGGAGTTAATGGTTGAACCCATGTCCTGTGCTTGGGGCAACACTTGATGAACATCAAAAGTCACCTGAGCAGGCTGGTTGGGAGACGGCTAAAGGTAAACTGGAGGAGTGCAGCTGAGAACCAGGCCCACATACAGAAAAGGGACATATGGAATCCATTTGTGAAAATGAAAGCATGCCATAGGGAGTCCAAGAAAATATGTTGGGGAGAATTAGGTCAAATGGAATTGGGTGGGGAGTGTAGTGTCTCTCTTGATTGGATGGGGGCCCCAAACATGGGGTGACGATTGGGTGGAAGCCAGTGGTGCGGGCAGTAAAAGGATTCACCCAAGGCAGTGATGAGGGATCATGGGGCGTGGGGGTCTTGGGGCGGGCTGAGGACAAAGTACAAGCTAGCAACCCCCACCCACCCATATGTGTGTGATATTCCTCAGGCACTCTGGGCTGCCCAAGGACAAAGGAAAGGAAAGAAAACAAATGGCCAACTGATAGAGATCACAGTCATACAAGACAGGGGTCTCCATCAGTTTACAAATAGCTTAGTAAATTACAATGAAAAGGCAATCTTATCAATAGCCCAATCTCCAGAAACCTATAGACTCAGTTTCCTGGAGCCCCAACATCACCCTTCCATAGTGATATGGAGAACAAAGGCAAGAAGGAAATGGCAGGTAAAATTAAATTTCCTCATAACTTGCAGCTCACTGACAAATACAGAGTATACCTTTCTCCAGGAACCCCCTTCGGTCCTAATGCCTTACTAGAGAGAAAACAACCTTAGCTTGACAATAGCAAGGCCTCAATTATCTTAGGAGTCCTCTTTAGCATATCAAAGTCCTCCTGGAGGCCTCCCTTGTGTCTTTACCTTCCCATCTCCATAGTATAAAACCAGCCATTCTTCACAACTCCAGCGCAGCTCTTTCTGCCCATGGGTCTTGTCTCTGCAAAGATGTCTTCAAGAATTCTTTCTTGGTCATCAGATCTGGACCCCCCCACCATCACCCCAAAACCTCAGCAGAACAAAAGAGATAAAAGTTTGTCAAGTATATCCCAAGGGAACAGCTGGCAGAGGAAAGATTGTCTGCAATGAGGCAGTGGGTTGGGGCTGTTTTTAAAGGGAGATGGTGAGGCAGTATGGTGACAATATGGAATTTTCCCTTTTTTGGTAACTGTGCCTGGTTGTGAGTAACCCATTGGTCAGTTAGGGCTTATGGGTATTTTGAGGTGGGTTGCCTGATGGGCTTGTGTGTATTCAGCCAGCTGGGGTGCTTTTGCCTTGATCAAGTTTCCTTTGCTCAAGCCTGTTGCCTAAAAGCCTCCAAGGGGAAGACTTAAGCTTTTGTTACTATTAAGTAACTCATTAGTTAATGATGGAGTCAGTGAGCTATTATAACCACTTCGACAAACGTTTAGGAAACTTAGCTATTTATGCACAATTTAGTGAGAAAATATTAGAGTAAAATCGCAGCATTAAATATAAAGCTGTTCAATTTTCAATTAGCAAAAATCTTTGGGATTATCTCTTCCACCAGACAGAATTATTTGCATTTCTAACCAACAAAAATAAAAAATTAACAAATAACTTTTCCAAGTTAATAAAAAATTAACAAAATTTTCCAAGTCTGGAAATTTTAATCTGTAGTGAAAAATGAGATGAGCTAAATATATTCTCCTAGGCAATCTGTAGGTGTCCTTTGTCCCATAGGATATTGAAAGGATATGCCACATATGGTTTTGCCTTAATTTAAAGCTTTGGATAAATTTCCTGATATTATTAGGCATAAAATAATGGTTTGATCTTGAAAGCTTCTCTAGAGAACTCACATAATTCTGCATGGCAGCTGTATTAGAAGCCACCTAAGGCTTTGATCTGTCTTGGGTTCTAGGCCACCTTCTATTGGCTACCCTCTTAGTCTTGAGCATTTCCAGTTGCTAGGATTCCACCCACTATGCCAGCAATTGGTTCCTGCTGTATGCCTAGATTATTTGATCACCTTGACAAGAACTAGTTACCCTGGCTTTGAACTTAAATAAGCCCACAAGTAATGACTTAAAATCGTTGCCTTTGGGCACTATGCACTTCCCAAACCACTTCTCCATTTATTATCTATAAATATAATAAGTATGACATACACAGTAACATATGTTGTATGTGAACAACTTGTAAATACACAACTTATAAGCTATATATATTATATGAAATACTTTTGTCTGTGTGTGTGTATGTGTATATTTGTGTGTCTAGATACAAAGTTTGGAAAAGCAAAATCATATATAAACCCAGTTTCTTGGGATATATAAACGCAAGTTTCTAGTCACTGAAATAAGATGTATAATGGTACAGAAAATGTCATTAGATAACCAACAGCCTTCCCAGCACCATTTCCCTTGCTGCCCCCAACTATTTGCATATTGTTGTGGTCTGCTTAGCTTCCACACCCATTTCTCTAACCCTTATAACAATTCTAAAAGCTCCTTTTAACAAATTCAATTAAGTGGGGCATCTGGGTGGCTCAGTCAGTTGAGCATCCGACTCCGGCTCAGGTCATGATCTCGCAGTTCGTGAGTTCGGGCCCCGTGTCAGGCTCTGTGTTGATAGCTCAGAGCCTGGAGCCTGCTTCAGGCTCTGTGTCTCCCTCTCTGTCTCTGCCCCTTCTCTGCTCATGCTCTGTCTCTCTCTGTCTCTCAACAATGAATAAACATTAAAAAAAATTAAAAAAAAAAACCAAATTCAATTAGTAAGTACTCTTTAATAAATTTCTGCCAAATGAGCTAGAATGGATTTTGTTTTTTTTTTAATCAAGAATGCTGATTGCTCTAAAAGATAATGAAAGGACCATACAACTATTCTTACTGATCTTTGAGAAATTAACAAGCCGAAGATATGCTAGAAGAGTAAAGATAAACAAAAGGAAGAAAAAGAAAGATTTCAGAAGTCATGTACAGGGGAGAAAATATCTACAACAGCATACTGAATACATGGTTTATAACACTTGGAAAAGAAAGAAGTCCTCCTGAGGAGCCCCTATGGATTCATTAAAGAGTCAAGTCAAATGAATCTTCTTTTATTTATGTATTTCTAAGTCATTCCTAATAAAAAACTATGCATGAGGACTTAATCAAAGTAGTTAACAAGTTGATCACAACGGAAATAAAACACTTTTTATACCTTCTCTCTGGAGTTTGGACACATGGTAGAAGATATTAGAATAAGATAATCATTGCAATTAGGATATTTCCGAGGCTGCTTTAATGAAATATTTAAAGTCACTTACCACAAAAGGTGGATTTTGGAGAAAGGGGAAAAGAGCATAATGCTCACCATGGAAGCTGTTATTATCGTTTTGAATATCTTTAATAATGGCAAATTTGAAGCAGTTTTGCTAATGACATGGGAAAGTGCTAAAATAATGTTATTCCAAAAAAAGGTACACAAAATTGCACACAGCGTTTGATCTCACTAAGGTAAAAAGTTACCTAGAAGAAAATTTGAGTGGTATCTATGAAAATATTAAAATGATTAACTTTGGGCTACAGAATTTTGTGTGTGTGTGTGTGTGTGTATAATAAGCTTATATTATTTTTGTAATTAGAGTTAAAGTCAAAATAGAAAGAGAAGAGAGGTTTTGGGTATTCTGGTAGCAGGGAAAATATGAAATGTATTAACATATACCTGTTATGATAAGATTGAGAAAGAGGAGGTAGTTTTCCTGTAATTAAATTCTATGAGCATTTTTTCATATGGAATTTCATAAGAAGGAAATAAATAGCATCTCTAGTGCCTTCTCATGTATAAAATTTATACTTATATTGGAAGTAGAATAATTCATATTATTATAAGAATTAGAATAAGAATAATTTTTGTTATTGTTTCTTGAAATAGCCCTTCATAAAAACCAAGGGCATAATATTAAAAGCAAAGTCAGTGAAGGTTAACTTTGGAAGGAACCACACTGCAATAAATAGGTAGATTTTGAGTGGCTAACCTGGTCCAAGAATAGATCCTAGGGAATAATCGACTTAACCAAGGTCACAGAATATGTTAATGGCAAAGCCAGAATTAGACCTTATGACTTGATTTTTCAGTCTAACAATGATATCCTCCCCTTGCCTGGCCCCAGAGAAGAAACATGGAGACTATTTCGGTTCCTACGGTCACCATCTATCATCGACTTGGATCCCTTACCCCAAAGTGTATGCTTACCTTTTTCCCTCTTACATCAAGCTACTTTTTAATTTCAAATCCTATCTTTGGATGAATGTATTTGTGTGGATGTGTGTGGATGTGTGTGTATTTGCATGTTTGGAAATGTGAATGTCTTTGATTGACAAAGGCTTGAGGAGATTAAGATATATTCTACATCCAGATTTTAGCCACAACAGACCAAACACTTGCCCTTCAGTGATTAATGGAGAGAAATTAAGGTAAAACGGATGGAAATTTACAAGATGCTTTTAATATAATTAGAAATAATGTCTCTATTGGCTCTTAACTCTTCTCCAAGACTAGTATTGGCTTCTTTCCAGAACTAATACATTTTATCCAACAATTGGAGAACACATTTTAAGAAAAAGAAAAATATTTCCATCTTTGAATTCCTACTTGACTGACCAAAGTGTGGTTTGTGAAATGTAGTATTAGGTTACTATATTATGAGAGAATTACTGGGTTGCTGCTGGTAATATTTTCATGAAATCATGGAAAGTTTTTTAAAGCAGGAAGAAACATACAGGCTCATCTAAACTTGTATCATTTTACAGATGAGGAAACAATAGCTAACCACAAATCCTGTGATTTTCCTTTTTTTTCTTCATTCTTTCAATTGAAAAATAATTTTGAGCATCTTTTATGTGTCAGATCATGCAGTAGCTCTTAACGAATTAAAAATCAAAAGCCTTGATTCATAGCCTTACGAAAGAACAAACTAGGGGACATTCAGCATGCATTAATAAACATTAATCTGTCAGAGCATATGTTACGTTGTACTATAGTTATGTTCCCAGACTTACAAAAGATAAGGGAATAGTGAAATTTGCCTGGGTGGTCAAGAATAAAAATTCCATGTTTTTATCTGGGCCATGAAAAATGAGCAAAAATAGCACCAGCTTCAGAAACAAGGGAAAAGTATTCAAGGTAAAGGGAAATACTCTACTTCTAGATAGAAGCATATAAGTTTGTGTTTACTTGGGGGATGGTAAGGACTGTTAGGGAGTGATTGAAGGTAGGAATGAATAGGTAAGCTCTAATATAGTTGGGGAAGGCTTTATAGAGACAGCTAAGTTGCATAAACTTTATAGATAATGGGAAGCTATTACATAATGTTAAGCAGGGAAATGGCATTTTACACTTTCACATGGGTCTATATTTGAGAGAAATAACTGGTTGCACTGTGGAGGATAGGCTGGAAGGAAGCAAGTTCAGATGAAAATGGTGAAGTAATGGATTAGACCAATGAAGAGTGTGCCTTACAAAGAAGGAGGGGATATTTATGAGGTTAGAACTGGCAGGACCTTATGGTTGTGAGGGATAGGAGACAGGGAGCAGCCAAGGGGGAAAATGAAGTTTCTGGTTTTGAAGATAAGTCATGGTGGTGCCATATAATTAGGCTATGAAATACATGAAAAGGGTGGTAGGAACAAAGCTTGCATGTAGTGTTAGACATATTCAGCTTACTCATGATGGCACATTTAAAGACAAGATAGATAGGAAATAATTGAAAATCCATGTCTTAAGCTCAGAAGAAAAGTCCGGGCTGGTGTTACTGATTATGGAGTTCTTAAAGTAGGGAAAAATTGAAGCAAGGAAGGCGAATAGAGAAAGTAGAGAGGTCTAAGAACAGAATGCTGGGACATACTATATTTAAGGGATGGTTGGGAGAGAGGAATTAGCATAAGACATGGTCAAAAAGAATTATTTGTATGGTAAGAAGGGTATGATGAGAACAGTGTTGTGGAAATCATGTTAGTTACAATGCCTTTAGCTGTAATGAACAGTCAAACTCGAAATGAGTATAGTGATAGAGGGACTTATCTGCTCATGTGACAACAATGACAACAACAAAAACCTCCAGGGGTAACTAGAGCAGACAGAGAATGGGTATTTTAATCACAAATCCATTTCTTTCTGATTCTCTCAGAAATGCCCTTCTCTGGGTGTTGCGTTCATCAGAGATGACTGCTGGGAAAATGGCTAAAGCAGTTCTGGACTCCCCATCCACATAAAACCAAGGTCTTTCTTCCAGTGGTTTTTCTCTCAAAAGTGAGGAAATGTCTTATCCCCAATTCCTACCAATCTTGCCCTTCCATTTTATTGGCTTGACGTACCTATTCTTGAACCAATCCCTCTGGCCAGGAGAATTCCGTATGCTGCTTGCATTAGGCTTGGGTTTCTGAACTGATCACTATCATAGAAAGTAGAGATTGGGGACTCATTGATCCTTCTTTTGTCTCACAGAGTGCAAGGCTGCTAACCAAAGAGGGTGAGGCAGAACGGATGTTAGGTAGGGAGGATGTCTGTTACGAAAGCCAAGAGAGGTTAAAGTTTCAGAATGAAGGGGTAGTCATTCATATAAAAAATTGCAGGTCATGTAGGGTAGGTATTACAGGGTCATTAAATCTGTCAATTCGTGGTCATTGGTGACCTCTGAGTGAGACCTCTCCGAGAAGAACTGGAGCTGCTCTTACAGAATACTCTTTGAAGGAGTGTGGCAGCAAAGAGGAGAGAGATGGGGAAAGTTAATGTTAAATTAATTGCAATTCAGTGAAGCATATACATTGTTTTGAAAATATTATTTTATTTCATTGATAAGTTTGCATCAACTCACTTCTTCCTAGGTTGAAAGGAAGAAATTAATCCTACAGTATGGAAAGAGTGCAGTAAGTCTGTGAACGACAGGAAGAAGATGTAAACAGAGAGAGTGATAAATGTATATGGCCTGATGAAAGGTGGCCACTAAAAAGGTGAGAGATGAGATTTCTATCAACAGTGCATTGGAATCAGAATCATGCTATATTTTTGGTATGTTTTGTTCAGTTTAGTTTCTTTACTGCAAATGAAAAATTGATGTTTAATTTACAAGGTCAGGCTTAGCAATATTATATGCGCTTTTGTAATCGCACTGTAATTACATTAAAAGGCAGAGGCAATTCTCTTTGAGTGTGGCCAACCACTCAGAAGATTGGTATAGGAAAGCAATAGGGCACACTTAGTCAATGTCAAGCCATAGGGTTTCTAGATTTCCAATGCCCAAAGTGTAAAATAAGTTTTCAAACTCTAAGATCACCAAGAATTTAACATCATTAATTCTGTGATAGTGATAATAATATTGAAGTTACCCTCATGTGGCTGATAGACGTCTTATTTTTCAGGGAAAGTAATTCTAATAATAGTCCCCATTTCATTTCCATTTGGGTAGCAGTTTTCACAATTCATTCCATTTTCTCCCCAAGTCACAATAATCCTGTGAACTAAGAATAGATCATGGTATCTTAATTTCCAAGTAAGAAAGCAGAGTAGTCTTAGAAGAGTTGTTTAGCGATTAGCTGAACGTTACTAGTTATCCAGAATGGTGACTTAGCGTCTGGGTTGCAGCCATTCCGCAGCGAACGGAGAAATATCCAGATACGCAGAATAGGACGCAAGGGAATACGTGAGGACCATGGTGTCTGGGAGAGGTGAATTCTTGGACAAACTTTCACTCAGATTGGAAGAAGTGGACTGGGGTGAGGATAAGGCTTCCAAAGCAAATAGCTAGCCTAATGATTGACCCAGGCTCAGGCCAAGGATGAAAATGTACAGGAAATTCATATCACGGAGAGTTACATTTGGAAATGACTTTCAAGAGCATTGTATTATACCCTTTTCTTTTACCACAAGGATGCCAAGTCCCGGAGAATTCTGAGCTGGGTAAGAGGCAAATTCTTCCCCACTAGACCCGTGACTTGTAGCCTACCACTCCCTCCACGTCTCTATGTCACCACTTGGAGTCCTCAAGGAAGGAGCATAAACCTGATGGAGAAGCAAGTACAGAAAGACAGGTGATGTGATTCACAGACCTATCACACAGGAAAATTCTGAGAATACGGGAAGTGTCATTTCCCTAATGCTAAAGGAACAACTGGTCTAGTTAAGTT
Organism: Lynx canadensis; assembly: GCF_007474595.2. NCBI lineage: Eukaryota > Metazoa > Chordata > Mammalia > Carnivora > Felidae > Lynx > Lynx canadensis. The sequence goes on along the minus strand of NC_044306.2, from coordinate 30,537,686 downwards.
ACTGTGTGATGGGCTCTAAAGAGGGGGGTGGTGAAAGAGATTTAAAGCCAGAAGGAAGACTTCTCCGAGTGTTACTTGCTATGAATATATCCTGATGAATTACGAAGCTGGCATTGGGACATATCCTACATTCTCTGCAAAGATACTGAAATATTTGGAAATTTTCTGTAGTGTTGATGTAATTTGTCCTGGTTTTGGGAGACACAGTTGCATTTTTGAAACTGTAGATACTTTCCAGTAACAGATAACTCTCTTTTGGGGGTTGAGGGTAGAGCAGGGAATGCAACTTCTGCCTGATTTATTTCCCTTAGAGCAAGAAACAAATAGCCTTGTTTATTATTAGTCATAGTTATTACACTATTCATAATCTGTTTTCCCTTAAGTATAGTACTGCAATGATGAATGACAACATATATACAGAACAAAATGAATTTATTGCAGGATGTATTTTCAGTGACATGAACAAGAAATTAGGTCTGCAATATGTTCAAGCTGTGCTGGGCAACTCTAATTCTGCCCAAGAATTCACCTTGGAGAAGGATGAGGAAGGAAGGATAAGATGAGCAGACACACTCCTAACTGATATTAGGTTGTAAGCCCCTGTCTCTGAGGACAGGGCCACGTCTTAGCCATTTTGTTTTATTACTTAGAGCCTCATTTACAGTATACAATGAAATGAATGTTGAATACATTGAAATGAAAGTGACTTTTTTTAAATTATGATTTTCCCTCCATCACAATGATTAACATATATCGAATGCTTATTGTATGTTGGAAACTGTTCTAAGTGCTTTGCATGTTTTAATTCACTCAATCCTCATAACAACCCTGGAAGGTAAATTCTGTTATCGCCCCCACTGTGTATAGAAGGAAAACTAGGACCAAAGAGACTGTGTAATTTGCAAGATTAAATAACACAGCTAAATAGATTAGATCTGGTGTTTAATCCAGGACATGCTGGCTATAGATGCTGCCCTCTTAATCACAACATTCTCCTGCTGTGTGTGTGTGTGTGTGTGTGTGTGTGTGTGTGTGTGTTATGAGTGAGAGTATGTTTTTCTCCAAATTGCTAATGATTTATACTACTATAATCTACTATAATCTACTATCTTCCCTTTCCTCATTGAATTATGTTGCAAATATTAAAGGCTTACTTTCATGTTTTTTTCAATTGATGCTTACCCATTCTTGTGTCAGTACCACACCATTATTCCATAACATCTTTTAATATGTTTGACCCATCCCTTCCCATTACTCTTATTTTTCAAAATTGTTGCTATTTCTCCACATTATTCTATCTTTCCTTTTTTGTTTTCAATGTGTTTTCCTGACTTTGGAAAAACCCTTCTTCCTCCAGAGTGAGGAGACCTGAGGCCAGGAGCATTCCTTTCAAGTGATGCAGGAAATACAGAGCTCAAAATGGATTCTGAAGCTGATAAGCAAAAAAATAACCTTAGGATGGGGACAGAGGTAGGATGTTGAGTACATGTGATGAGCTGGGTCTTGTCACTCTAGCTTTGCCTTTTTCAGGTGTGTGTGTGTGTGTGTGTGTGTGTGTGTGTGTGTACATGTACAAATATATATATTTTTCTGGGCTTCAGTTGACATCTTTTCTGGATCCAGGAATGGTAAAGGATTTGGGAAAGCAGTTATTTTAGTTCACAGAATAGTAACTCTGGGTAGAGGGAATCTGATTTTTCTCTAGGCCAATGTGTCCTTGAAAAGGTGGTTGCTAATATGCAGAAGCCAATGGAATAGTAGAAAAATGATTCGGAGTGCTTCAATTATCCTTCTTATGGGATAAGTCTTGGTGATATTCAGCAAAGAGTCTTCTGCAGTTCAGGAACTTCTGCAATTTGGGGTGGAAAAGTTCAGTTCGGGGGAAGGGAGGTGGAAGTTTCCTCTGCTTTGATGGTAACAACTATAATTTATTGCATGCTTATTGTGTGCTACGTGATACTCTAAGAGCTGGACTTATTTTATCCCTTTGCATCTACCCAAGTCTATAACGTAAGTTTCACTGATGAAGAAGCAGAGGATCAGATCAGCTGGGTGGCATAACTCATCAGAGTAATACAGCTGATAATTCAGAACTGAGTTAAAATCTTTGACATGGTTCGCAGGGCCCCACACAATCTGGCCTCTGCCTGTCTATCAGCCTCATCTCACGCCATCCAAATTCAGTCACGCAGGAGTCCTTTTATCCAGTTCCTTAAACATGTCTTGTTCGCTGTGGCAGAAGCACCACTCTGTATTCCCCAGCACATCTTCTTTCTGTCCCAAGCACACAGAAAACTTACTTTGTCAGCCTTCCCTGGATTTGGGTGGGACTACATGACTAATGGGCATGAAGAGTGATGTACAATACCCCCAGACCTGGCAACTAAAGCATTTCACATCCTTGACTACATTTTCTGCCCCCCATCTGCACAGCTGGATGTATAGGACCCTTGGAGAGCAGAGGGCCGAACCTCAAGATAACATCCCTGCTTCACTAGTCAGACAAGAGCTACCTAGGTCAGCTGCTCACAAAGCTGTGATATAAGAGAAAAACTTTTATCAAATGAGTATCTGAGACTTTGGAGTGGTTTGTTACAGCACCTAGTATTACTATGCATGACTAAATCGCTTACTCTAGACTAGAGGTTGGCACTTTTCTTCAGACTATGTCATAAATATGTTAGGTTTTGCAGGCCACACAGTCTCTTTTGTGCAACTATTCAACTCTCGTCCTGTAGTGTGAAAATGGCCTTAGGTCATACGTTAGTGACTAGGCATGGCTGGGTTCCAATAAAACTTATAAAAACAGACACAGGATCGATCTGGCCTACAGACCAAAGTATGCTGACCCCTGTACTAGACTAAAGGACTACAAGGGCATGCTGTCTGGTCTTTCTCCATCTTTGGAGACTTTTCTGTCTTTGCTCCATCACTCCCAGACTCAATCCACCCTTTGCCTGGCTGAACTGGGACTGACTCTTCATACCTCAACTATAACTTCAGTTCCATGAGAGGATGTTTCCTATTTTCCCCCTTTCTCTGCCTCTCTCTTCCAACTAGGTCAGGACCTACATCAAATATTCCTGTAGCAGTTACCTATACTTCCTTTTTTGTAATTAGCTTCCCATTTATAATTTGTTCTATGTTTTTCTTCCTCGCTATGCTGAGCCCTTCATAAGAAAAAGAGGTTATGTCTACTTCATTCACTGTTTTATCTCTAGCACCTAACATAGGACCTGGAATAGAGTAGATGCTATAAATACATATGGAGTCAATGGGTAACTATAAGGCATATATTATTAACTACTGCCTTCAATATATAGAATCTGTGAAAACTCATCCTCCTTCCCCTTCCCTCCCCTCTTCCTCCCTGTCCTTCGGTCCTTGAGCTCAATATAACCAAAAAGGAAACCAAACCCACAATTATGGTATTATTGTCACACTCTTGAATGGAGAAAATACCACAGAAATATATATCCTCAGGCATATTTCTTTGGTGTAAATACTGACCTTGTCTTCACCTCGGTCAATATTTTTTCTTCAAGACCATAAATCGTGGGATGTCTTCTCATAAAAGCCAATCTGTGTCACAGCTCTGAAAACTAATTCCATCTTGAGCCCCATAAATGGGAAGAGGCTATTTCTGAAATTCTGTCATCATATTGCTCTAACACCTATAAATCTGAAAAGCTTTCCAATTTTCCTCAATATTGTACATATTAGGTTAGTGGACTACACCAAATGGTCAAATATAGTTCCACCATATACAATCAGAGAAGATAGGAGAAAAATGCATTCTATTTTCAGGATAAAGAAAATACAAGAAATATAAGAAATAATGGCAGTTTAGAATAGCATAATAACAGAAAGCTACATCAAGATTATAAGAGAGCAGCCGACATAGACAGTCCATGAAGATGAACTTGTAGTCCTCTTGAGTGTTGGGTTTGCTCTGATAAAAAGCAGGGGATGGAGAGCTCAAATACTGTCATGGGCAAATTCTCAATGCAGCTAAGATTACTGGGACTACAAGCTGAGGGGGAGTGGTGCTTTCGAGCTCCTCATGTGTTTCCCCATGGCATCTGAACCTAAGGCAGGAGACACAAGTTGCCCATCTGGGAAAAGTCCAAAGCCATTTACTCATAGGTGGTAGCAGTGGTCATGTGGTCACGGAGAGTCAGTGGGAATCTGTGCAGGTCAGTTAGAGAAGGGGCTGGGGTGTCAATTCCTAAGGACGTGCAGTGTCAGTCACGGAGTTTATAGCCATTTACAGCTTTCAGTCTAAGATACAACCTAAGAAATATTTCAAACATAATACACTTCAGAGAATAAAGGTAGATTCCTACTATTTTTCATATAGGAAAATTTCACAGATCCTAAAATGGGAGTTCATGAAAGCATAGCTGTGGCCCCAGTTCATTTACAGAAATGGATCAACCTTCCAAATCTGTTTTCTTGCTTTTGAACTTTTTTCATGTTTATTTATTTTTGAGAGAGAGAGAGAGAGAGAGAGAGAGCGAGCACATGAGTGGGGGAGGGGCAGAGAGAGAAAGAGACACAGAATCCAAAGCAAGTCTCCAGGCTCCGAGCTGTCAGCAAAGAGTCTGACGCGGGGCTCAAACTCACGTACCATGAGATCATGACCTGAGCCGAAGTCGGACGCTCAACCGACTGAGCCACCCAGATGCCCCTCAAATCTGGTTTCTTACTAGCCGCTGGAATCTTTACCTCTGACAAGGAAGAGAAAAGCCTTCTAACTGCACTGTCATCATTCTGTCTCTAGAAACCAACTCATTGTACTGTGCCATAAATATCTGCAGAATTTATGAATAACTGATGTGATTGGATGGATGGATGGATGAATGGAAGAAAGACAGCAGCCAAGGAGAGTAGAGTTAACATTTGGCCTTAAGTCCATCTGTTTTCTCATTTTCTGATACTCTTTCTCACTTCTATAATGATCATTGGCCAAGGGGTTGTATAATAACAACACAACAGCTAATCCATATGCATCACTTTTACATACCATATTTTATGTAATATAAAGCGTTCAGCCTCGGTTTTCTGGGTGTCTTTCATTTGCTCATGTTCATCCAGATGTCAGTTGACAAGTAACCACCACTTTCAGCTTCATGTGAGCTGGGCACCTGTATGACCAGGGTTCTGTTCAGCACTCGCCAGACAGAGGACTCGTTGTCATTCTGAATAACTGAATTAAGAGACCTCGGTCAGTTACATTTAAAACGCAAGGCTTCAAATTATGCCTTCTGAGGGGATTCAGTGTGATCATTAGGATAAGTAAACACATCAAGCACTCAATATATATGCTGAGCCAAATGTAATAAAGGAAGAAAGAAACGTTTTTTTTCTCCACTGTGTCATTTTGTTTTGCAATGCTAAGCGTTACTGCATGCTATAATTCTCCAGAATGACACTTAATTCTTCAGCTAAAATGCTGTATCAGACATATTTCAAGCTAATTATTTGGCATCATAAGATCGTATTCTGTTCTCTAATAGCTTTGCAACATACTTTTTCATGAGAGCATCAGTGATTTCCACAGATGAAAAAAAATGATGAAAGACAAATAACGATGATCTGGGTTGATAATCGGGTTGCCTGGGCTCATTGCTGTGTAGGGCTGAACCTCTGCTTTGGGAAAGTCATTTTATGCCCTGCTGCCAGGGTGCTGGGCTCTCCTACTAATTAAACAGCCACATTAGTTTCTTTCTCTCTTGTTTTGTTTTGTTTTTAAACAAAGTTTGTTATTTTTCTATTATGGCAAATTTAGAGAACATAAAATACCAAATATAAGAACCAACAAGTCACTCTTCTCTTCTCCACCTTCCCGCCCCGCCTGGCCCCGCCCAAAGTTTATCCACCTGTAAATCTTTATTGAGCACTGATTACTCGTCGGGCACCATTCTAGACACTGATATGGTCGACTTTCTGAATACCCATTGCCACTGAGATTAAGATCTGTGAGTAAAATGTCCTGTGATGAATGTGTAGCTAGTGAAGTTTGTCTTTGGTCCTTTGTCCCTTTATCTCTGCCTCAGTTCTTCCATAACTGCCTTCACTGATTTTCAGAAATTCCCTGCCCAGCACACTAGGACTCTGGGGTCTTTTGGTCTTCTTCATGCTGATGTAAAGCTTGCTTTCAAGAATGGTTCTGAAAGGAGCTCATGACAAGCTAAAAAGAATTCATGACTCCTGATACCTTATAGCACTCTAGGGTTTCTGGGCTTCCTGCGCTCAGCAAAGGCAGTTTCAAAATCAAAAGATGAAAGAATGTTTGCCTGTGATAATGCTACATGAGCTAAACAAAACAGAAGTCTTGCTTGGGATTTCTATTAGTCTTTGATGTACAAAAGGATGAAAAATTGTTACTCAAGTATAGCTTGGTAAACAAAACCTTGAAAACAATGTAGCAAAGTGGTAAAAATGAAAGCTCATCCTCTTTATTGGTGAAATTTCCAGCACAGAACTGAAGGTGGGTGTGGGCGAAGGTGGGTGTGGGGTAGGCTGGTTCCTACTGCTGTTTAGGGGTGGTGCTGGCCTTGCCTAAATATTTTTCATATTTTCCATGGTAGTTGAAAGAGGAGGGAGCCAGCGGCGTGTGGCAAGGGAAACTGCTAGTAACCCGCTTTCCTGGACGCTGTGCCCGGTCGTCTGACAACATGGAAACCGGCCCAACTTGCCTAACGGATGTCATCTCATCTTGCTGCAGCTGACCTGAAAGGGTGCTCCTTATATAGATCAAGAGCCTTCTTTGGGTATTGGAGTCTTCGGCTGCTCAGAGATCAAAGAGAAGAACCCTTCCTCCAGATTTTGAATATCAAGATTTTTCTCTAAAGAGATTTTTCTTCTATGCTTCTCTGGGCTGCTGTTAATTTGCAAACCAACTGAGTGGGTTAAAAATGTCTTTTGATCACATACCAACATGTGGTCATCAGAACACTGGTGACATTCAACCACAAAAGAAAACCGGGGAGGGAGGGATCTCAAAGTGACCTTGGTGACAAAAGGGACTTCCGCAGTGAAACATGTACCCTAGGCAAGGGTGTCACACAATGAGCAGACTGTGACCAGCTGACATTTCATCAGTGAGTCGCTGCTCAAGTATTTGGAGGGGATGCATTGATCCCACTCTCCTGGAAACCCCCAAAAGCTCTCATAAAATGCCTGCTTTCATTTAGCTGTTGTTAAAACAACTAAAATTCCCTCTCATAATTGTTGGGACATCTCAACAATATAGTCCTTTCTTTCCCAGTTTGCAGCTCAAACAAATATTGTTTCATTTATTTCTTGCGGGTTCCTCAGCCTCATACCAATGTAAACAACTTTTCATGTCCAAAGACATTTTCCAGGACTCCCTGAGGGTGGCAGTATTGTTCACACGTCGATGGCTAGTATCAGAAATTGGGCACCTGTTAGGGAAATGATTTAAGGAGCATGGATTTACACTATCAAAATGAGCAAAGTATATAATGAGGAATGAGGATTCCTTTGGGCCTACAGTATAACCAATGCCCCCAGAGCCATTCGTTCCAACGTGTACATGAAGTGCAAAAATAAAAGATGAAACTTAAAATGCTCATGTCAACAGAAATAGATGGATAAAAGTGGCAATGGAAATACTATTTCAAATAGGCTCAATTCCAGGTAATTACTTAATACAAACTTACTACCCACAATGCCTCAGGGTCTATGAGTTATCCACAGACAGCTGGCTGGGCAGAGTTAGATGATGTCAATTCACCAGGAATTTTTCAGGAGACAAGCTACTATTGCTCTCATCCAACTTAAGTCTCCAAGAATTTGCAAGTCTTATTAGTAAACACCCTATTGTCCTCTGAGTTAAGTCATCTGAAGGTCATGTAGCAAGACGGCTCTAACAAGATATTTCACACTTATGCTTACGTGAAAAAAGCTTCCCAGAATAATCCAAAGTGGAATTGAGCAACTAGAATTGAGTGAAACTCATTGGCAATTTTAAATGAGAAAAAAAAAATCATTATCCATAGTATTGATTGGAAAGAGGACATCCATTTCTAGGCACAGTCAAAATCGATTACTTCCTGTAATCACTATGCCTGTGATGGTGTTTGGGCACACCTGGAGATGATGTCACAGTGTCACCTAGGAACTTGGTAAATAATTGATACTGGACCCTGAGTGAAAATTTTGAAGGGATACATTGAGTAGCTGAAAGGGCAAAGCTGCCATTTAGTTTCTATAAACGGGTCAGGGAGTATAAGGAAAGCCCCTGAATATGGAGAGCTGGGAATATTCAGGTCTTCCCAGAACACTTCAGATTGAGAGTTCCTAGATTTCTAGTTGAGTCACTTCTACCTTTTATTATATATGGTCATTGGGGTTTTCCAGTTTTTAGGATTCTCAGAGAGGAGGCACAGATACTTGTATTTATATTTAAGTGATGAAAATGAGGCAGCATAACTTTTCCATTCTGCAGTGCTTGATAAAGCAGTGAGTTGCCTGATACTGAGTTACACATCAGTGTCAGCCATTTACTGAGTCCCTTAAGAACTTCCCTTCCTTAGGGGCGCCTGGGTGGCGCAGTCGGTTAAGCGTCCGACTTCAGCCAGGTCACGATCTCGCGGTCCGTGAGTTCGAGCCCTGCGTCGGGCTCTGGGCTGATGGCTCAGAGCCTGGAGCCTGTTTCCGATTCTGTGTCTCCCTCTCTCTCTGCCCCTCCCCCGTTCATGCTCTGTCTCTCTCTGTCCCAAAAATAAATAAACGTTGAAAAAAAAAAATTAAAAAAAAAAAAAAAAGAACTTCCCTTCCTGGAGGCCACTGGTAATAATTATGGACAAGTCTCTATAAAGAAGTATCATTTATAGAAAATTTTGAGTTAATAAATAAAATACTTACTGAATGGTTACTAAATTTCAGATACTGTTAGAAGTACTTTACATTTATTACTTTATTTGTATAAATACATTGTATACATAACTTTACTATATTTATCTATTACATTTAGTCCTCACAACATCCTATGAGGAAGGTACTAACATTGCTTTTTACTTGTTAAGCAATGAGATTGAGGCTCAAAGAAGTTTAGCTTGCCCAAAGCCATTACTAGTAAGGGGTAGAGCCAGGATTCAAACTCTATGCTTCCTTCTTAGAGGAGAAAGCAGATAAATTTATGAAACCATTTAATGGGCTTGTGAATTTATTAAATTTTCTTTAATTTAAGATTTTAGTTTGGCAGAGGGTGGTTGGTTAGCTTGGCTATATGTTGATTGTTACCAGACCTCAGATAAAATCCCTTACTTGAAGCCCACCATTTTGAAAATGCATCCCATTGGCTGAAAGGAATCAGATAGCAGAGTGTGATGTGCTGGCATTAAACCAGATTTTGCAGGGATAAAGAATAGTGTCTTTTTTTACTTTAAAGGACCATGTAGGAAGGCATATATCTAGAGATAACCAGTTTATTTAATGGCGGTCACCCTAGGGGCTCAACTCTCCAACAGTGAACCCAAAGCTTTGCCTGCTCAGTGCCCAGCTGCTGCTTCTGCCATTATTGGGGCACCTATACTTCTCAACAGAGTTTTACCTACTAGATTTCTTCATTCTTCCCACAAATGAGACCTGGAAGATGTGCATGGGCCAACCATAGGCCACATAGTTGGATGGGTTATTCCTTGAAGGAGAGGAATAAGGAAATATGTATCAGCCACCTGACATGTAAGCAAGAAAAGACCCCTTTACTCTTAAAGAGATGCCTTCTGGCTCAGTTAAAGTTAGGTTGCAGCACAGCTCAGTGCACTGAACTCCCTGAGCGCTGTCATCCCTGTGGTGTCCAGTGATTACTGGTCTGCCCTCCACCCTTCAAGGGCCAGTCCTGAAATCAATGTTGGTGCTATGCCAATGGAGATTCCAACTAGTTTCTATAGTTAGATTTAGTTATTTTGCAGTAATGGTGGAATTGGAGGACCTCACTCAAAATCATTGCTCAGTCTAGGCATGGATTATGCAATTTTAAGCAAGCAGGGGCAAGGAGCAGGGAGGAAATCAGATTTTAATGGGGCTTCAGAGAGTAGGGATAATCTGCAACAGGGTTCTGATACTACAACTATTTCTGGCATCACAAGTATGCACATGATGCACCAGGAAATTAATATTCTAAATATAATTAAAAAATAAAGGACATAAATTGGCATTTCTTAGCATAGCCCTTGATAGGAAATAGCTGGGAAATTTACTACAAATTCAAATCTGTGAGTGACACCTGTTGAATCAGAGCTCTAATCCCTTAGCAAAAAGGCAGAAATTAGGAGAGCTGATTGGTGATGTAAATGGAGCAATGGTTCTCGAAATGTAGTTCTCAGACCAACAGCATGAGCACCACCAGGGAACTTACTGGATATACAAATTCTTGAGTCCTACCCTAGACCTACTGATCAGAAATGGATTGGGCCCAGCAAGCTGTGTTTAACAAGACTTCCTGGTGATTCTGCTATGTGTAAAGTTTGGGAACCACTGGAAAAGAGAGTTCTCTATGGGCCTATAATGACACAAAGTAGCTGTTGAGCCCGAAATATGTGGGAGTGGGGCTCTGAGGTCTGTATTTTTAGTGTGTTTCCCTGGTGATTCTGCTGTATACTTGCTTGAGAGCAATTGCTCTAGAAGAACAAAAGTTTTCTTTTCTTTTTGTCTTTTGCCAAGGTACTTCCTGTTATCTCCAAGGCTAAGAACCAGATTATTCTTCTAGTTACTAAAAGCCCACCTACTTGGGCAAAGGGCAGGGTAGAAACATCGTTCTGTATGTCCTTTAGAATCTTGGTGTAGATACATGTAAATGTGCATGCGTGTATGTAAATATTTAAAGTAATGATCAACCTCTGCCCAAGAGACTATTACTGTACTATGTCTAAAAATTAACCAATTCCCCCTTCATTTTAATGCACTGCCTGAAATTTTACAAATTAGAGATGTATTTAGATTAATAAGCATTTTTTTAAAAATTCAGAGATGAAAGTAAAAGATTTCACAAAAATAGAAAAACAAACCCTAAAATGTGTATAGAACCACAAAAGACTCTGAATAGACAAAGCATTCTTGAGAAAGAAGAACAAAGCTGGAGGCTTCATGTTCCTTGATTTCAAACTATATTACAAAGCTATAGTAACTAAAGCAGTAAGGTATTGGCTTAAAAAAATAGACACATAGATCAGTGGAACAGAATAGACAGCCCAGAAATAATTCCACGCATATATGGCCAATCAACTTACAACAAAGGAGTCAAGAATACACAATTGGGAAAGGATAGTCTCTTCAATAAATAGTGTTGGGAAAACTGGACAGTCACCTGCAAAGGAATGGAACTCGACCCCTATCTTCCACCATACACAAAATTTACCCTGAGTAGATTAAATACCTGACTGTAAGACCCGAAGCCATAAAACTCCTAGAAGAAAACAAAGGTACTAATTTCCTTGACACAGGTTTCAGCGATGATTTTTTGAATCTGACATCAAAAGCAAAAGCAACAAAAGCAAAAATAAACAAACAAGTGGGACTACATCAAACTATAAAGCTTCTGCCCAGCAAAGGACCAACAAAATGAAAAGGTAACTTACTGAATGGGAGAAAATATTTGCAAATCATAATCCAAAATATATAAATAATTCATACAACTCAATAGCAAAATCCAAAACAATCCGATTAAAAGTTGGGCAGAATGAGGTGCCTAGGTGGCTCAGTGGGCTGAGTGTCCGATTCTTGATTTCAGCTCAGGTCATGATCCCGGGGGCGGGGGCAAGGGATCAAGCCCCACCTTGAGTGTGCTGAGTGTGGAGCCTGCTTAAGTTTCCCCCTCTCTCTTCCTCTGTCCCTCTCCCCCACTCGTATGAGCTCTCTCTTTCTCTAAAAAAAAAAAAAAAAAAAAAAATTGGGCAAAACATCTGAATAGACATTTTCCAAAGAAGTCATACATATGGCCAACAGGTACATCAAAAGGTACTCAGCGTCACTAATCATCAGGGAAGTGCACATCAAAACCACAATGAGATATCACTTCACACCTGTCAGAATGGCTGGTATCAAAAATATAAGAAATAAGAAATGTTGGCAAGGATGCGGAGAAAAGGAACACTTGAGCATTGTTGGTGGGAATGTAGATTGGTGCAACCGCTGTGGAAAACAGTATAGAAGTTCCTCAAAAAATTAAAAACAGAATTACCATATGATCCAGCAACTCTACTTCTGGATATTTATTCAAAGAAAATGAAAACACTAACTTGAAAAGATATATGCATACTCATGGTCATCACAGCATTATTTACATTATTATCCATATTCTAAGATTTGGAAACAACCTAAGTGTCCACTGATGGATGAATGAATCAAGAAATTGTGACATACATACATACACACACACATGCACACATATACACCACATACATATATAATAATAGTATTTGGCCATAAAAAGAATGAAGTTTTGCCATTTGTGACAACATGGATGAAACTTGAGAACATTATGCTAAGTGAAATAGGTCGGACAGAGAAAAACAAATACCATATGATCTCTCTTATAAGTGGAGCAAGCTCATGGGAACAGAGAACAGATTTGTGGTTGCCAGAGGCAGGGTAGGAGGGGTGGGAGAAATGGGTGAACTGTTTTTGTTTTTGTTTAAATAAATTACATTTTTTAAAAGGAAAGTATATGTATAAATTGGTGTTAATATTAGAAGAACTTTTGGAGATCACCAATCTTGTATATTTCTTGTTGTGATGGTACCTGCTTCGTATTTTAGTACCTTTTCTCCAAATGACATTCATACATGCAAATAAATTTCTCCTGGATGCAAAGGTAGGCACTGCCCACTACCCCTTGCAATTCTATGCAGGAAGGTGTAGAAATTGTCTACCACGATGAGCCAATTCTACCATATATCAGCTCCAACAGAGTATCGTTGGAAGCCAATAGGCCTTTGTTATAGCTCTTTGGCTTGAATAAATAGTCCTATTTCATGGGGCTAATTTCTTAAGAACCTCAGGGGACAGTATTACCATCTCTTTACGTGAGGGTATAGCATGTCTCTCAGATATCATTTGGTGTATTTTGACCGAACAAGCCATTTTCCTCATAATCACCTGAGATACCAGGTATAATCATCATGGCTGGTCACCACCCAGACTGCCTGCAAGGTTAAACTCGCTTTCCAATGCACCCTGTTCATTGCCAAGAAGGGGAAGAGAGCATTCTGCCTCCCTATAGAAATGACACGATATTCAGCTCAAGCATGAAAATTATGGAGCTTCTGGCAAGTTCTGAGGTTCAGATTTGGTCTGGTAGGCCCAGACAAGGTCATGGCTGCTGCTAGAGCAGCCTCTGTTGGGTGAGGCACAGACCACTTCTGATGAATTGTGCTTGAAAAACATGATAGAGTCTACTGCTGTTTTTCACTCTCCATGTTTCCCCCACTCTTTGTTCTCTTCTGCCTCAAACTAGGTCCTCTTTCTTACCAAGATCCATGCTTCCCACCGAACCTCAGAATCCTACCACCAGCACTAGCTCTGTCCCTGTCAGCCTGCTTCAGGAGACCTGTCTCCTACCTTGTTCCATCACATCTTTCTCAGGCAATCCAGATTGGTCATCCAGGGGCAGATGTTTTCTTACCAGGATGCAGTGGAAGTACAGCCGTGTGAGTTTAGTAACTAACGCTTGGTTCCGTGAGAAGCACACGTGCTCCCTTTTTGTGCTCTAAACAAAGCCCTATATAAATAAGTACACCTTAATCATTTTGGATTGCTACCTTCTCTTGCTGCTTCCCCATTTTCTAGTCTAGTCTAGTGCCTCTTGATGAACAGCTTTTAAGGAAGTTGATGCTTTTAGGTACCAGCAAGCAGAGTGTTGGGTAGAAAGCAACCTTCCAGAAGTAGAAACTCAGAAAGAGTCATGCTCTTCAGGTTGTGCTGTTCTCGTATACTTTCCTACGATTATGAATCTGATCCGACGTGACCTCATGGGCAGAGAGATCCTTATCTGTTTGGATATTATGTTAAATCATTCCTTGAACAAACATTGAGGTTTACATAGCATTCTCTTTGGGAAAATCCCAAGGAATGTGAGTTTGGAAGCCCCAAAACATGACATTGAGTATAGGAAATGTAACTTCTTGAGATTAGATAAAATGTTAGTGATTTTGCTGTGAGACTCACTCTCCAGAATAATCAAAGATGGCTAGAAACTACTGGTGATTTATTCCCCACTGTTATGCTCTAAATAGGCTTGGTAACTAATTTCAAGAAAAACAGAAGAAACATATCTGTTTCTGAAGCTGAAGGTCTTGTTCACTTCTGACTTGACCTGCTTTACCCGGACCCAGACAACACCAACACCAGTTACACTGAAAGGGATCCTAGTCTCCTGGGCAGGGCTTATTGCAGTGGCCTTGGGATCTGAGCCTGCCATTCTTGGCTCCTTTCAATCAAATTAATTGTACTCTGCAGGAATGGGAGTTAACAGTCAACAAATTATTTTCTGAGAAGTTGTGGGGACATTACGTTGAGATCTTGCATGCCTTGCAGAGCTGCTGAGACTATGACAGCTTAAAGCTGTCGGAATAGGATCATATCAGGCTATTCCAGATGGGCCTGGCCTTCTTTCTCATGTAATTGGACCTCATCAAACATGTCAAGCAGCTACAGTTGGAGGGCTGATGTTCTCTCCTGGAAATGGGTGGTTCTAAAGGTGACTCCCCTCAGGAAAATCTCTCCCCTGAGAATTCTGTCCCCTTTAAATGCACATGGCTTTTCCATCCAAATGACAGGGAAACCACATAAAAATCCATCCACCATGGGTATTGGTACAGTGATTCCTCATTCTTTCAAGCTTATCTCCCTTCACTCTACTGTTCACTGTCATCCTCTTTGCCCATAGCTCTTCTGGATTCTCCTCTCATTTTGACTTTAAATCTCGGTTTCTACTTTTCATGTGGCTGCTTGATTTTGGTACCTCTTGCCTGTTGTTTCTGTTGTTGTTTTCCCCAAAATATTCTAAATTGGAAATTGATTCCCTCTTCGGTCAAGACTTCAAAACTTTTCTCATCTGTCCCATGTGCTGAAACTATGGATAAGAAGCTCCCTAATCTCTTCTCACTTGCCTGCAGGGAGGTTGGGTTGATTAGTGTTTTTATTTTTAGTCCCTTAGAATGCACAGGGCGTATCCATGAGTATGGCCCCGGGGAATCATATGTCATCTGGTGGCTCTAAAGTTCCTCTGACTTTATCACTCCCATTTTCTGACTGTTTTGCTACCCCTTGCTCATTGGCTTTCTGGTTCTCTCTGATTATTTTGGCTTTGTGTCTTGGCTCTATCATCTTCTTTCTTTAAAAAAACAAAACAAAAGACCCTGCAACCTAGGACTTTGCGCACTTAAAAAAAATATATGTGCCAGCTCTGAGAGTGGTCATCTTTGAGATTATTCCACCTTGGCTGTGGGCCTCACTCAGCACTAGCTTTTCCTAGCTTCACTGGTTACATGCATGTTGGGCCATGTTGAGAGTACAGTAGTGTTGATCCCCTTTCTGTAAGCTCAGCTTTCAAGTAATTGAAGGCAACGATCTCCCTGCCCGTAGGCTAACCAATCGTCGTTCGTGTGACCTTAGCATTTAGTCTCTTTACCAAAAGATTTATCAAAAGGTTGAGACCTCCTCTGCTGGATACACTCCAGTTCATTCACACCCTTCATGGCATGTGGTTCTCAGAACAAAACAAATCAGCATGCTATTGAGGGTACCATCATACCCTTTGTTCCATGAACTGATGTATTCCTTTAACAGAGCCTAAGTTCATACTTGAAGTTCTGGCATCTCTCTCACAACGCTAATATTAATGTTTAATACTTGGTTAGTGAAAATCCAGATCCTGTCTATACTGTTCAGACATACCTTATCCTTCCTATAACTGGACACTTCTCATCCTTTGAAATTCTTCTAAAGTCTTCATTCTGAAATAAATAAGTAAGTAAGTAAGTAAATAAATAAGCAACCTACTACCAAGTACAATACAATGCTTTTCA
The DNA here is from genome assembly GCF_007474595.2 of Lynx canadensis. Classification (NCBI taxonomy): domain Eukaryota; kingdom Metazoa; phylum Chordata; class Mammalia; order Carnivora; family Felidae; genus Lynx; species Lynx canadensis. The sequence goes on along the minus strand of NC_044306.2, from coordinate 30,521,628 downwards.
GACTATGCTCCAGTTGAACCTGGAATTGTCCAGACTATGCTTCTAAAATTAATTCATGTGCTTGCTGATCAATTCACAGAAAAAATTAATTGATAGACTTTTCTCAACATGTAACATATTTTTTTAACACATTTGCATCTTATGCTACCTGTCTAATAGTGCTCCACAGTGCAAGTAAAATTGTTAAATTAGCTTTTTAAAAAAAAAAAATTTCTAGCTACTTTCCCCTTAAAACGATTTCAAGAAGCTGTCATTTTAATGTATTAGGCATCCCTCCCCTTTCCATGTAGTTCACACATCTGATCAAAATGGTACCATTTGTTATTAATTAAACGGTTGAAAAGACCTCCCCAATGCAAACAAAATGCATTAACTTGTACTCTTTTGGTAAGGTCATTCAGTGAGTGGGAGTTTGCCCTCAGACTCTCTCTAGACATTTCTATTTCTTCTACAAGGATATCATGAGACCTTGTGCACGGCTTTCTTGCAATTCAGATTCATCTGAAGCATTTATTTCACCCACTAATCTAGTCTGTGTGTGTGTGTGAGAGAGAGAGAGAGAGAGAGGGAGAGAGAGAGAGAGAGGGAGAGAGAGAGAGAGAGAGAGAGAGAGAGAGAGAGAGAGAGAAATCAGTTGGGTATGATTTGTTCTTGATGGGCCCTGTGGGATCTTCTAGTATTCTCCACATCCCCTTGTATGTGCTCACAACTCAACCTGTTAATATTCTACCCCAGAAATTTGCCTCGATTTCATGTCAAGCTCACTAGTCCATAAATGACAAGCTCCATCTGCATCTGTTTTTAGATAAGCAGGAACATATTTATCCAGTCTCCATAATTCCACAAAGTACTACAAATTCTTAAGGAACACACACCACAATATGTGTTTTTTACACTCAAGGAACCAGACCACTTCAAAGATGCCAGGTGCTGCTTTATTATACCTTACCCATCTATCAATATTTATCCTACCCTTTCCAGAATAAAAATCAAGCTTGCTGATGACGTAGCCTAATGTAAAATCCAAATTGAGCTCCTTTCTATCTTAGCATCATCTGTTAATACTACATCAGTAGACCAGGCAGCTGATAAATAAATTTCTTGTTAATCTATTTACTTTTAATATAACAAAAAACGTTTGTTTGCTCACTTAGCATGCTCGACATTTTTCAGCTCTTTGAAAGTTTTCAGTATTTTAACATCATTTTTAGAGATTCAAACCAATTCCTGCTCTCTTTTTCCTCTGTATGATATCTCCCGCTGACCCTTCTCTTTCGCCCTTGCCTCCTGAAATGTGACTTTCTAGTGACTTCACACTGAAGGACATTGGTCTCTTTAGCTCTGCCCTCTTTTTGTTTCTTATTGGGATCACTTGTAATTTTATTACCAGAATACAACTTAAAAAAAATCTGCCCTCTCTTATGAATCATCTTCATGCTTTCTATATCAGGTATGAATTATGGTGGAAGAAGTTGCTTAGAACTTTCTTCTTCATTCAGCTTGTTTTCCCACATGCATGGGAAGGAGGTTGGTTAGGAAGCACATATTCTTCCACACACAAAAATTTTATTTTATTACTTTTTATTATTGATTTTTTTAATGTTTATTTATTTTTGAGAGAGACAGAGCATGAGCGGGGGAAGGGCAGAGAGCGAGGGAGACACAGAATCCGAAGCAGGCTCCAGGCTCTGAGCTGTCAGCACAGAGCCTGACACGGGGTTCGAACTCACAAACTGCAAGCTCATGACCTGAGCTGAAGTTGGATGCTTAACCGACTGAGCCACCCAGGTGCACCCCACACAAAAATTTTTTAAAAAATAGTAGTCATGGGGCGGAAAAGGCCTCCCATAAATTGATTAATTGATTAAAAAGAACTAAGTTTGGTTTTAAAGAAAGTCTTTTGAAAACATCAGATTTCAGTAGCCACCTGATCCCATGATGTTAGTCCCTGGCCTGTCCCAACCTGCTGTCATAGTAACAGCCTGCTCCCTCCTGACTACCTTGTCTCAAGAACATTGTGTTTCTTCTGATCCCCGCTCCAGTTCCTTATTAGGACTGCAGCCAATTCCTGAAGTACCTTTATGCAATTCTTGAAATTTCCTTTCTGAACTGGACCTACCTCTCAACACCTCTCACACTGACCCCAAGGATTTGCTTTGTTTACAAGTCAGACATGCATGTGACAGAACTGTTGGTGGCCCACAGTCCTGCTCCCTGCCCCATCACAGTCTTTATATATTGACATCAATCTAGATTTGTCTGTAGTTTACTACGATCAAAGATGGTGAATGTTCGTTCCTATATTAGCCTGCTTCAGGCTTTTTAATGAGTTCTCAGAATATACATGCAGAAAGAGGGAACATTTTCTCTTCTCTGAAATCAATATAAAATCAATTTTGGAAAGAATTTTAAAAGAAATCCATGACTATATTCAGATTCTAAACATTAGACAGGATTTATAATTTCAAACTGAAAAACATTTTGAAATGTGAAGTGTATACTTGGCTACATGAAAAAGAATGTAGTAAAATAATACAAAATTCCTTGTTCAATTGATAAAAGATTAAATATAAAGTTTGGGTGAAATTCTGGTCTTCTTGCTGAAAATGTCTATCAGCAAGATGGAGTGCCAAGTCTCATTTAAATGTCCCAGAAATTATACTTATATTTAAAATTTTCAAAACAACCCATTATTTCCATTTTAGAGGGGAGGAAAGTGTAGTTGGAGGAAGTAATTGGAATGAAGTTTTTCAGCTAGGAACTTCCAGAACTAGAAAGTAGGTGACCAGCTATCCCAGTCTGCTGAGATTGCCCTGGATTTAGCACCAAAATCCTGGATCCTGGGAAAGCCCTCACTCGGTTCCATGCAGACCAGGGCAGTTGGGTCACCCTACTAGGGAGGCCAAATTTGTAAACTTCTGAAGCCTGGGTTTTTTTCCTTTAATTAAATTGCCCAGATTTTATTGGCTCTTTTGAGTTCTACAACATTCACTTCAGTTGAATTTTAAAATATTGATAATCATCTGCTGGAAACAGAAACAGAGGCTTCAAGGTCTACCAGTGAATTTTAAGACCTCTTACTTTTGACATACCAGGACTTTTTCATAGCTCATTACTTTCTTCTTTGTCCAGCCTCTATACTGACACAGCTTGCTTTCTTGGTAAGAGCTTGTTTGAATTTAACTCACAAATACAGCAAAAGCATTGCATCCTGAAAAGAGGCAAAATTCATAGTGTTAATTCTCATTTCTAAATTTCTAAGTATCTTAGCAGCATTTCTTTGGTGAAATCAGGGTTTGATTAGAGGAATTTTTTTTTTTTGTTGTTATAAAAGAAATAAATCATGAGAATGTAATGTACTGCACGATGACTATAGTCAATGATACCGTATTGTGTATTTGAAAATTCCTAAGAGGTAGATATTTAAAGTTCTCATCACAAGAAAAAAAAAAACTTTGTAACCATGTATGGTGACAGAAGTTAACTGGAGGATTTAAAAAATTTCTCAGTGTGCGTTTTGACATTTCATTTCATTAACTCAACATGAAAGGCAGGAAGAAGCTTTTCCTAATTAGATTCATAAATCGTAAACCAGAATTAGTATCACTACAAAATCTTAATGAATTCCGAAGAAAATGCTGCATTTCCAAGTACAAGATAAGAATTTTCCATTTCAATGAGGAAAAAAAAAAAGTTAAGGGGGTGTGACGGTCACGTGCAGAAAGCAGCTTGGGGCTCCTGTTAAATCTTCCCAGCTCATTGCAGCAGTTAGTGAGCGCCTCCATCTTTGCTTGGCATGGGGACGTTCAGATTTAGTAACACCAGCTGTTATTTGATTCGGTGTCAGGCTCCCCATCACACGCTGGAGCCTCCTAGCTGGGTTTATCCCTCCAAAATGCCACCATGTCCTGTGTTTGCTGCTCAAACCCCACAGCATGCCACCGAGAATCAGGACCATCGCAGAGGGAAATTAAAAAGATGATTTCTTGGGCGCCCCGGTGGCTCGATCGGTTTAGCGTCCCACTTTGGCTCAGGTCATGATCTCAGGGTTTGTGGGTTCGAGCCCTGCGGCTCTGTGCCGACAGCTCGGAGCCTGGAGCCTGCTTTGGATTCTCTCTCTCTCTCTCTCTCTCTCAAAAATAAATCAACATAAAAAAAAGATTATTTCTTGTGCAGAATAACTTCATAGCTCTGCCTCTCTCCCACCTGCGGTTGCTGGAGAGGGGAAACGCTTCCAGGAGGTTGCAGGAGCCGGGCATCTCTGGGAAGAACGTTTTAAAGATAACGTTTAAAGAATGTTTGAGGACTTTGAGTTCTCAGTACGTCCTTACCGGATGCTTGTGTTTGCTGGGAACTGGACTAGAGCGGTGAACAAACGCAGCGGTCCCCCCTCGTGGAGGGTTTTAGCTTGGTTTTGCTTTGCACGGTTTCAGTTCCCGGGATGGGCCAACCTCCCTCCGGAAGCAGATGCCCCTTCTTTTGACGCAGTAGCGTCATAACGTCAAGAGCCGCGGAAGGCTACGTCACAGTGGTTACGTCACAGTGCCTAGGTCACAGTGCCTAGGTCACAGTGCCTACCGCGTTCACGTCGCTTCCTCTCATCGTGGGGGCATTTTATCATCTGACGACAAACACCACGGCAACAAGTAGGGTGAGTGCCGCATAGGACGATATTTTGAGAGAGACCACATTCATATAACTTTTATTCTAGAGCATCATTGTAATTGTTCTATTTTGTTATTAGTTACTGTTAATACCTGACTGTGCCTAACTTATAAATTAAGCTTCACTGGGCACCTGGGTGGCTCAGTGGGTTGAGCGTCCGACTTCAGCTCGGGTCATGATCTCGCGGTCTGTGGGTTCGAGCCCCGCGTCCGGCCCTGTGCTGACAGCTCAGAGCCTGGAGCCTGCTTCCGATTCTGTGTCTCCCTCTCTCTGCCCCTCCCCCACTCGTGATCTCTCTCAAAAATAAATAAACATTTAAAAGGAAAAAAAAAAAAAAGAAGGCAGTGCTTTGGGAAACTATAGGCAACACAAGACAAGATCAGAAAAGAGGGCTGGCAGTGATAAGAGATTGGAAAAGGGGTTATTAAGTGGTTTTCTGGTGCCTGCACCAGCTCTAGCCAGCCTTGAGCAGACGCTGGGTGTGAGATCACAGGGAAGACTGCTGTCCTGGGCAGTCCTCTCTTCGGTGGGCACTGCACACAGCATGTTCCGTACATCTGACAGCTGCCCAGGATTTGTTCCTTCCCCCACTGAACTGAGAAATGAGTTTTAGGGTCAGATTCCCCAGGCAAAAATTCATTAATCTCGTCCAGTGGCTGATTACAGTTTTTTCAGTCTTCATCCCCCTGAGCAAGAATACCTATGGTTTGTTCAGCTGTCACTCTCTATTCTTCTGCCCTAACATGCTCCCAGCATGGGTTTCTCGATCCTTTGTCTTAGTGCCTTGTCTGAAGTTACATTAACTGCATGAGCATTCTGCAAAGCCTGGAGCCAGGAGTTCATCTCCCAGGAAGGTTCCTCTCACAGACTTCACATTAGGGAAGCCAAGATAAGGGCTTGGTGCATGAATGACAATGATACATTGCCTTTTTCCCTTACCTGAGAGGACAGAGCGACTGGGATAGAGATGGGGAGGGTGGTGATAAACTATTAAGCTTTTTGAGATATTTTGAAGTAAGAAACATGTGCAATGTGCATTAATTTGCATCCTACTGGTACTGAATGCTTATTTATTTATTTTGAAAGAGAGAGGAAGGGAAGACAGAGGGAGGGAGAGAGAGAGAGAGAGAGAGAGAGAATCCCAAGCAGGCTCCGAGCTGCCATTGTCGAGCCCCACATAGGGCTCGATCTCACGAACTGTGAGCCGAGATCAAGAGTTGGATGCTTAACCAACTGAGCCACCCGGGCACCCCTGAATGCTTTTCACGTAGGCATTCTCTGTGTACATTTCAAGAAGGTGACAGAAACAGTTAAAAGTTGACCCCATTACCTTCTTGAACTATGACAGGAATGCAAATCCCACATTCACAAGTTTTGTCAACAGGGTTATGTTAATCCGTTCAGATGATCTAAGGACATCAATTTCCCATTACTCCTATAAAACAATGTCACATTAACTGGGCTCATCAGAAGGGAGGGAGTCTGACCGTATTTCTATTTGGGTGTCTGAGTTACCAAGGGAGACAACACCACCATCAGAATGCAAAATGCTTCCAATCTTAAAACATTTAAAAATAAAGCAAGGACATATGGAAGCAACCGCAGGACTTGTGCTCAGACTCCGAATCGGTGCAGAGCATGGGGTGTCCGGAGTTAGGTGCCTCCTGCAGCCTCTGCCTGGCTACCCTCTGTTCTCCACTGCAGTGATTCCCACTGAAGGCAAGGAGAGGTGGGAGGACTCTCCTCTCCTCTCCTCTCCTCTCCTCTCCTCTCTTCTCCTCTCCTCTCCTAGTAGGATGGCAAAGGCTGAACATCTTATCATTTAGACATAGAATAGCTGTAATTAAACAATTAAAAAAAATAGTTGAATCCCACTATTCTAACCCAACAATTGCTTTTCTTTCTTCAAGTTTAATCCATAGCTTTATTCATAAGAGACTCTTAAAAAATGAGAACAAACTGAGGGCTGTTGGGGAGTGGGAGGGAGGGGAGGATGGGTGATGGGTATTGAAGAGGGCATCTTTTGGGATGAGCACTGGGTGTTGTATGGAAACCAGTTTGACAATAAATTTCATATATTTAAAAAAAATCCATAGCTTTGTTCCCATATGGACAATTTTTTAATGTTGTTGCCATATTGCATATGCAATTGCAGGGCCTGCTTTTAGGAGAGGAAAACTTCAGTGACATTTATTTCAGGGCCATTTTCCATGTTGTTCCAAAGGCTTTCTGTTTATCATGTTTAATGATTGAATAATACTCCATTGACTGGATGCTTCGTAATTTATAGGCCAATTCCCTTGTTGTTGGACATTTAGGAAGGCTATTGTTTTTGGCAGACTTATGCTGCTGCAGAATTCCCAGCTGCGTGGGCTGAGATGGAAAAGGAAAGATCATTCCAGGGCAAGCCAAGATTGGATGCTGGGGAGCGTGTGGACAAGATGCCAAAATTGAGTTCATGGAGCAAAAGTAGAGCTGGGAGTGGGTCAGGATTAGAGTCCAGGCTAATACGAAAGAGCTTATCCCCCGACTCCTTCTTGTTTTACTTGTTCGTTCCCTTTTATCTCCATTCCCCGATCCTATTCCTTCTATTCTTCTATAAGTAACCATTCAAAAGTGTTTTCCAGAAGCAGCTATCCAGAGAGGAATTGCTTGTAATTCCAGTGAGGATCACCGGGGCAGGATTTCTGCTGGGCTCCTGCCAGCATGTGGGGCAAGGGTTGGAAGATCATGGGGAAAACCCTGGTCAGAGATTCAGGGTGGAAAAGATTGCTTGATGCTCGAATTTACTTGTGCGTGGATAAGAGACACAGTCTTTAAAGTCAGTTTCTCATTAGCTAAGGTAAGTTCAGCTACAGTAATAGTAGACATCAAACGTTTAGTGACCAAAGGACACGTGGTTTATTTCTTTGTCTCCTAACAGCACATGGCTGGTATTCAGGTCGGTGGGATGGCACTTCTTCATGCAGTCGTTCTGGTTCTGATCTCCTCAACATGTGCCTTCTAGAATCTCCCCGAGTATCTCCATACTTGCCCACAAGAAGGGCAAAGAGAATGAAGGAGCATGAATGGGAAGTCGTATGAGCCTGGGCTGCAAGTAGGGACATCACATCCATTCACATTCCATTGTAGAGAACAGAGCCATGCGGGTAATGTGATCTAGCTGTAAGGGTGCCTGGGAAATGTGATGTCAAAGAAAAAGAGCAAATTTGGGGGCAATTAGTGATATCTGTACAACCAGTAAGTAGTACATGTAACATTTTGGCCTGCCATCTGCCATTCTCCTTTGCCTTACTTCTTAATTGGTTCAGAAGTTTTGCAAACAAGGGCACTATTTGAGAACCCCTGAAAGTCTCCCCTAACAAAATTATTTTGGCAGGTCGCTGGTTTTCCTGATACGAGTATACTCTCTCAGTGGGAGTGGAGGAGGAAGGTGGGGAAAGTGCAAGAGAAAGAGAGGTAGAAAATACTTCTGCGTGGTGGGGTATATATTAAAGTCGTAAGGTCACACCCGCTGTGGGGCCACTTTCACTCTTCTTAACGGTACAACTTTATCATTATGGACACCTCGTAAGCAGACATTTCAAGTGCATGGGCCAGCATATATTCCTTAGCTGGTCATTTTAAACTTTCCTACAGCTTTATATGCCTCGCATTCATTTATTGAATCAACATTTAGTGGGTTCCTGAAACAGCTTCTATTCTAGTGCCGCTAGTATATAGAAAACATCAAAAGATACCAAAGTTTTAGAGTAAAATGAACTTGAAATTCTTAGAATTAAAGATAAACCATGAGTTATACCTTGCTTTTAGGATAGGAGAAGTGATTTAAAAAAATGATAAAATAAAATTTGATTAAAAAACCCCCCAAAGAGTTCTTGAGTCCTAAAAATAGGTTAGGCAATGGAATGGATAAAGAGTAAATACTTGCTTCTCAAAAACGATCTCACTAATGGTGAGCCAGAGAGATACAGTCAGGTGGGGCGTGCTCCATGAGTTCAAGAAGGTGTTTGCCAGTAGCAGTCTTTACGAGGCCAGGAAGAGAAAAATCTGTTTCCTGTATTTCCCCGATCTGTGCCAACCTGCTTCCTTGCCATAGCCCTGTTCTGAATTCTAAGCCCCTCATGCCTATCATGTGGCAGTAAGTGGACACCCCTGAGCTCAAAGTTGGCGGCTCCATTTGGACTGTGTCACCTCACATCCCACTAGCTTTTAGGAGTTCTGGGGTATGAACAGGAGTCCTCGCAAGGGCCACTTCTCATGGGGTACCTACTGTGTGCCAGCCACTGGGTGCCATATTATCTGTGCCATATTATATTCAGTAGTTCCCATAGCCTCCCTGAGAGGGAGGCACTACTATTTTTTCCACATTGCCTGCTAGTAAAACTCAGGCTTCAGTTATTGAGCTTCCCTGAGGTCACAAGGTGAATCAGAAGCAGCAGCCAGGGCCATTAATACCTGAACTTGAGCATAAACCATTATACTATGCTGCCTTTCCTTCGAGCCACAAAGCATGCGTAAGCACCACATTCTCAAGTTATAACATGCACACTCTTAAGATTCTTTTTCTTTGAATAAAAATACTGTCTTCATTAAAAGAAAAAAATCCTCCTCTCCATGTCCCTAAAACTGAAACAAAATCATTTACACAAGTATCTTCTGAGGTAACTTGTTGCCCCAAATGTTTAAGATAAAAAGGTGTGCCATTTGGGGTGCCTGGGTGGCTCAGTTGGTTTAGCGTCCGACTTCAGCTCAGGTCATGATCTTGTGGGCCCTGTGTTGGGCTGTGTGCTGACAGCTCAGAGCCTGGAGCCTGCTTGGGATTCTGTGTCTCCCTCTCTCTCTTCCCCTCCCCCACTCACTTTCTGTCTCGCTGTCTCTAAAATAAATAAACATTAAAAAAAAAAAAGGTGTGCGATTTAAGTAAGACACCTCAATTTTTAACACTAGAAAATGGGGCCACCTACCTCATAGAGGTCTTTTCCATTTTAAACAAGAGGATGTGTAAGGAAATTTCTGTAAACTAAACAATGAAACACAAATGATTATTGCAATTGTTATATGGACAAGTCTGGAAACATATGAATGTGTTAGGAAATGTTTTATGATAAAAAACAAGTACTTTGATGAGAAAATGCTTCCAAAAACCTTATAGGTCCTCCCCAGTTTTCCCCCAATCAATATTTTATGGTAAAAAAACAGGTACTTTGGTGAGGAAATGCTTCCAAAAACCTTACAGGTCCTCCCCAGTTTTTTTCCCAGCCAGTCAATCTATGCATTTATGCATCGGTAACCTTTTTGAGAGAGTTCCTCATCCACCCTCTCTCAACTGAGCCTCTGGGATTATGTACAATCCAACAGGAGAGTGAATTTCAGTAGACAACCAGTGATAAGATTTTGTGGTTTTGGTTCGAAGACTCTTCTAGAGGTATGGAATATCAACTCTCTGCAAATGAAAAGCTGTTAATTGGTTGGCAGGGAATTAGACTGGTCTTATTTTTCATCAAGGCTTAACTCCTCTAACTGCCCGTATTGTACTCTTAGACTAAAATAGATCACTGTATTAAAATAAATAACCTCCTCTTATTATCTAAAGTGTTTTAGGTCAGTAATTTTAAATGAAATACCTGTCATTTTAAAAGTTCAAGAACTCTTTAGGTCTCGGGAAGGATTTGTGGATCATAGTCTAAAAAGGTGAAACGGAAGCCATTCGTTAAATGTCATCATTAACCAAACAATCTTGATGAGTATTTAGATCTACTGAGGGAAATGTATGCAGGTTTCCCTCAGAAATAAAATAACTGAACATTGTTAGAAACAACCGTGAGGTTGAGAAATCACAGTTCTGTGTATCTCCAAATCCTTCCAGGCTCCTGTACCTAAACACAAATAAGAAGTGACAGTTTTCTTCTTAAAGAGAACAAACTGCATTCTTTAGTCTGGCCTTGAAGTTACAGTTAACGGCAAAAGGAAGAGCTGAATCTGTAACTAGTGATGCATTTCCAGGGCTCTTAGTTTCCTGTCTTCCTTTGCAAATCAGCTTCCAAAAGGAGGTGTCTGCCTTGCTTCCCACTTTCTTTTGCTGGGTATTTGCGTGTGAGATGTTGTTGTGGTATCAGTCATACCTCAGTCTCCAGCCAATTCAGCAGTGTTCCCATGGAGACTGTTGACTGAGCAGAGTGTGAACTGAATCAGCCACTCATGCCCAGAGCTCACTGTGGTCCTGTTGATGGTCTAATACCAAGCCCAGCAGCAACATGATTGGTGCCATCATTAGTTTTCTAAGCCCCTTGGCCAGCAAGGCATTCTAGTCAACATTTTACTGACTGCCTGCAATACTGTAATGGCCCCTCACTGGGTTCCCTGATTCCATTCCTGCCCCCCTACGATCTATTTTCTACTCAGCGGCCAGAATGATCCTTCAAAACTCCAGCAATGTAAAATGGTGTGCAGTTGCTGTGGCAATGGCATGGCGGCTTCTCAACAAAATTTAAAAATAGAATTGCCATATGAAAATAACATATGGTCGTATTATTCCTAGGAGGCTTTTCTGAGCCACTGTATCTAAAACAGCACCCTCTGTTCTCTTACCCTAGGTTTGTTTTCCTTCACAGTACTTACTACTCCCTGGTAGTATTTTGTACGTGTCTGTTTGTCTATTTTTGTCTATCTCTCTAGCTAGAATGTTCGCTTAATGAGATCGAGGATGTTGTGTGTTCTGTTTATCACTGTATCTATAGTGCCTGGTCCTTATATTATTGAAAGAATGATGAATGAAAGAATGAATGAATGGGTGAACCAGTGCTACAGAGAGGGTACAGAAAAGGTATTGGAGGGTCCAAAGCAGAGGGCAGATGACTGTGTCCAGGCATCAGTAGGAGTGGCCAGGTGGGTATGGTCTCTTGTACAATGAGGTCAGCACGCCCCCCCACCCCCCTGCACTTGATGGAGCTTCAGGCCATGCTGCGTGCCTGGGGAGACTGAGGAGGAGGACTATTATCACCTTCTCTAGTTGCCTACATTGCCTGACATTCTTCAGTTACCACTTTCCCGTTTCCATTTCTCGTCTGGATCTCTGCCTCTCAACTCGGGTTTCAAAGAATTAACATCTGAGCCTGCCATCTACAAGTTTTTGACAAAGGCAGGCCCAGCGACTTAGAGGTGATGCAGGTATCATCACCTCCAGCAGACGTGCCGGCCACTTTAATGAATTTTGTTCAGAAAAAGTATTTCCATCTCTTCTTCCTGCTTTAGGCTCCAGTGTTTGATAAAATGTTTGCCTCTTCTCCCGCTTGAACTCTTGAGGGCCAAGCGTGTTCTTAATTTAAACCTTAACCTTAGCTTTGACTCTTCCCTTCACCCTCCCAGGCCTCAGTGACTATGTGCGGCTGGATTATTTTTTAATGCCTGTTTAACACTCCAGAGCTATTCGGATAGTAATAGTCACTATCACCTAGAGTAATCTGCCCGAATCCACACCAGAACAGCTGTGATGACCTGTCAACTTTCCCGGGGGTCACTGTAACTTTGTTTTGGTTATGACATGGGATCGGAGCCTGGGAGTCCTCACCGGGATCCAGGCTGATATCCAGCCCAGATACATTTGCACTTGGAAAGCTGATCACACACATATGGCTGAGTGGTAGTTTTTTGGGTTTTTTTTTTCCCCTCAGATGTTTTCGTTTCATCCGTTAAAGCTGAAATCGAGTCTGGGATGCATTTTTGAGGCTCTTACCAAGATGTCATAAGGTGAGTTATCAGACGTATCGATTAGAAATCCATAAAAGTCTGTTTCTAAACTTGAAGGTTGTCAGGGCCCATTTTGGTTCGAACTGGTATGGCTTCCTGGAGGAAAAGAGGTTTCAGGCGAGAGCAGAGGAGAAGTAGGTCTCCTCTGAGCAGAGGGTGGGGGAGGAGGGAGGGCAGTGGAGTGGAGAGAAGACCGGGTGCACTTGGGAAGCTGCGGACAGCTCAGCGGCCCTTCCCCTGGGTAGGTTTTGTGGGCAAAAGCTGAGAGGGGAGCACAGAGAGCAGGCCATGGCGGGCTTGGGGGCTCATGTGAAGGGTTCAGAATTGTTCTCTGAAGGAGGTGGGGAACGGCAGAAGTATTTAAAGCTAAAGAGAAGACAACTGTTTTTATCAAAAAGAATCTTTGTTGGGGCGCTTAGCTGGCTCAATCTGAGGAGCCTGTGACTGACTCTTGATCTCGGGGTTGTGAGTTCGAGCCCCACGTTGGGTGCAGAGATTACTTCAAAATAAAATAAAAAAAAAATCTTCCTTTTGCTGCTGAATGAACTTCCTTTTGCTGAATGAGATTTGAAGGCGGGCAGGAAACAAAAGATGAACGTAGCTTGAATAAAAATACGGAAATTACGTTGAGGAAAGTGGAGATATGTTTTTAATAGACTTTATCTTATTTATTAATCATTATCTTTTAAATAGACTTTATTTTTGAAAACAGTTTTAGGTTTACAAAAAGATGGTCCAGAGTTCCATACACCAGCTCTCCCTGCCCCCCACCCCCCCTTCATGTGTATACAGTTTCCCTTTTTATTAACATCTTACCCTTAGTGTGGTACATACATTTGTTACAATGGATAAGCTTATTGATAAATGACTATTACCTAAATTCTGTTGTTTGCATCAGGGTTTTTTCTTCATGTCGTACGGTTCTATGGGTTTTGACAAATGCATAATATCATGCATTTACCAGCGAAGTATTATACAGAATAGTTTCGCTGCCCTAAATATCCCCTGTGCTCCACCTACTCATCCCTCTTCCCCCTAAAACTGTGGAAGCCAATGATCTGTATATTGTCTTACAGTCTGCCTTTCCAGAATGTAATACAGTTGGACTCACACAGCACATACAACTTTTTCAGCTGGCTTCTTTCACATAGCAGCGTGCACTTAAGGTTCCCCCGTGTCTTTTTATAGCTTGATAGTGCCTTTTTTATTTTTTAAATCACTGAACATTGCATTGTATGGATGTACCACAGTTTATGTATTCACATACTGAAGGACATCTTGGTTACTTCTAATTTTTGCAATTATGAATAGAGTGGCTATAAATATACATGTGTGGGTATTTGTGTGACATAAGTTCTCAGTTCTTTTGAGTAAATACAAGTAGTGTGATTGCCGGATTGTATCGTATGTTTAATTTTGTAAGAGACTAGCAAACTGTCATCCAAAGTGGCTATACCATTTTGCATTTCCACCAGCAATGAATAAGAGTCCTTGTTCCTCCAAATCTTTGCCAGCATTTGGTGCTCTCAGTGTCTTGGAGTTTAGCCATTCTAATAGGTGCGTGGTAGTATTTCATTGTGTCAGTTTGAAATTTCTAATGATATATGATATCGAAAATCTTTTCATATGCTTATTTAACATCTGTAGCTCTTCTTTGGTGAGATATCTGTTCATATACTTTGCCCATGTTAAAATGAGGTTTTTTTTTTTATTGTCGTTTTAAAAATTCTTTCTATTGTGGGTTCTAGTACTTCACTAGATGTGTGTTTTACAAAGGTTTCTTTCCCAGACTGTAGATTGTATCTTCATTCTCCCGATAGTGTCTTTTGCAGAGCAGGTTTTTTTTTTTTTTTTTTTTATTTTAATGAAGTCCAGCTTGTCATTTTTTTCTTTAATGGGTTATGCTTTTGGTGCTGTATGTAAAAGGTCATCATCAGACCCAAAGTCAACGAGATTTTCTCCTACATTCTAGGCGTTTCACAGTTTTGTGTTTTACATTTAGGTCATGTACCCACTTCCAGTTAATTTTTTATGAAAGATATAAGGGCTTGTCTATATTAATTTTCTTGTGTACGGATGTCCAGTTGTTTCGGCACTATTGGTTAAAAAGGCAATTCTTTTTGTACTGAATTGCATTTGCTCCTTGTTGACTATATTGTGCAGGCGTATTTCTGGACTCTCTCTTCCGTTTCACTGATACTTTTGTCTGTTCTTTCACCAACGTCATACTGTCTTGACTACTGTAGTTTTGCGATAAGTTGGGTAATGTCAGTCCTCTGACTTTGTTCTTTTCCTTCGATATGGTGTTGGCTAATCTGGGTCTTTTGACTTTCTATACAAACTTCAGTCAGTTTGTCAATATCCACAAAATAACTTTCTGGGATTTCCACTGATATTGCATCGAATCTACAGACCAACTTGGGAAGAACTGGTATCTCAAGAATATTTAGTTTTCCTATCCACAAACATGAACTATCTCTTCATTTCTTTATTTTTTTTCTTCCAAATTTTTATCTAAATTCAAATTAGTTAACATACAGTGTAATATTGGTTTCAGGAGTAGAATTTAGTGATTCCTCACTTACATATAATATATCCTAACAAGTGCCCTCCTTAATGCCCATCACCCGCGTCACCTCCATCAACCGTCAATTTGTTCTCTGTCTTTCAGAGTCTCTTGTAATTTGGGGCACCTGGGTGGTTCAGTTGGTTAAATATCTGAGTCTTGATTTCGTCTCGGGTCATAATCTTACAGTTCCTGGGTTCAAGCCCTACATCGAGCTCTGCACTGACAGTGTGCAGATGCTTTGGATTCCCTCTCTTCCTCTCTCTCTGCCCCTCCCCCACTCACATTCTTTCAAAGTAAAAAAATAAATAAACTTAAAAAAAGAGTCTTTTGTGGTTTGCCTCCCTCTCTGTTTTTATCTTATTTTATTTTCCCTCTCTTCCGCTATGTTCTTCTGTTTTCTTTCTTTCCTTTTTTTTTTTAAAGATATGCTATCTTTTTAAAAAGTGTTTATTTTTGAGAGAGAGAGCGAGCACAAGCATGGGAAGGGGTAGAGAGAGAGGGAGACAGAGGATCCAAAGCAGGCTCCAGGCTGACAGCACAGAGCCCAATGCAGAGGTCAAACTCACAAACCATGACATCATAACCTGAGCCAAAGTCAAATGCTTAACAGACTGAACCACCCATCTATGTTTTTTTTCTTAAATTCTACATGTAAGTGAAATCATACGGTATTCGTCTTTCTCAACTGACTCATTTTACTTAGCAGAATACATTCTACTTCCATCCATGTCACAAATGGCAAGATTTCATTCTTTTTGATGACAGAATAATATTCCATTGTATTTATATATGACATCTGTATCCATTCATCAGTGATGGACATTTGGGCTCTTTCCATACTTTGGCTATTGTTGATAGTGCTGCTATAAACATGGGGCGTGCATGTGCCTCTTCGAATCAGTATTTTTGTATCCTTTGGGTAAATATCTAATAGTGCAATTGCTGCATTGTAGGGTAGTTCTACTTTAAAAGTTTTGATGAACCTCCATACTGTTTTCCAGAGTGGCTGCACCAGCTTGCATTCCCACCAACAGCGTGAGAGGAGAAGTTCTCTTTTCTCCTTATCCTTGCCAACACTTGTTGTTCCCTGAATTGTTAATTTTTAGCCATTCTGACAGGTGTGAGCTGGTATCTCATTGTGGTTTTGGTTTGTATTTCCTTGATGATGCGTGATGTTGAGCATTTTTTCATGTGTCTGTTAGTCATTTGTGTGTCTTCTTTGGAGAAGTGTCTTTCGTGTCTTCTGCCCATTTCTTAACTGGATTATTAATTTTCTGGGTGTTGAGTTTGATAAGTTCTTTATCAAATTTGGATACTAGCCCTTTAATATGTCATTTGCAGGTATCTTCTCCAATTCCATCAGTTACCTTTTAGTTTTGTTGATTGTTTCCTTTGCTGTGCAGAAGCTTTTATCTTGATGAAGTCCCAATAGTTCATTTTTGCTTTTGTTTCTTTTGCCTCCGGAGACATGTCTAGTAAGCAGTTGCTACAGCTGAGGTCAAAGAGGTTGCTGCTTATTTTTCTCCTCTAGGATTTTGATAGTTTCCTGTTTCACATTTAGGTTTTTCATCCATTTTGAATTTATTTTGTGTGTGGTGTAAGAAAGTAGTCTAGTTTCATTCTTCTACATGTCACTGTCCAGTTTTCCCAACACCATTTGTTAAAGTGACTGTCTTTTATCCATTGGGTATTCTTTCCTGCTTTGTTGAAGATTAATTGACCATTTAGTTGGAGGTCTATTTCTGGGTTCTCTATTCTGTTCCATTGATCTGTGTGTCTGTTTTTGTGCCAGTACCATACTGTCTTAGTGATTACAGCTTTGTAATACAGTTTGAAGTCTGGAACTGTGATTTCTTCAAATTTGGTTTTCTTTTTCAACATTACTTTGGCTATTCGGGGTCTTTCCTGGTTCTATATAAATTTTAGAATCGTTTGTTCTGCTCTGTGAAGAACATGGGTGTTATTTTGATAGGGATTTGAATGTGTAGATTGCTTCTGGTAGTACAGACATTTTAACAGTGTTCTTCTAATCCATGAACATGGAATATTTTTCTATTTCTTTGTGTCTTCTTCAATTTCTTTCATAAGTGTTTCAGAGTACAGATCTTTCTTTTTTCTTTTTTTTTTTTTTTTTTGAGAGTGAGAGAGAGAAAGCATGAATGCACAGCACAGGGGAGGGGCAGAGGAAGAGGGAAAGAGAGCATCTCAAGCAGGCTCTGTGCTCAACCTGATGCAGGACTTGATCCCATGACCCTGCGGTCATGACCTGAGTTGAAATCAAGAATCGGATACCTAACCACTGAGCCACCCAGACACCCCCAGAGTACAGATCTTTCACCTCTTTGGTTAGGTTTATTACTAGGTATCTTATGGGTTTTGATGCAATTGTAAATGGGATTGATTCCTTGATTTCTTTCTGTTGCTTCACTGTTAGTGTGTAGAAATGCAACAGATTTTTGTACATTGATTTTATATCCTGTGATGTTGCTGAATTAATGTATCAGTTCTAGCAATCAAAAAATTGCTAGAGTCTTTTGGGTTTTCTACATAGAGTATCATGTCTTCTCAGAGTGAAATTTTGACTTCTTCCTTGCCTATTTGGAGGCCTTTTATCTAGTTTTGTTGTCAGATTGCTGAGGCAAAGACTTCCAGTACTATGCTAAATAGCAATGGTGAGAAGTAGAATCCTTATCTTATTCCTGACTTTAGGGGAAAAGTTCTGTTTTTCCCCATTGAGGATAACATTAGCTGTGGGTCTTTCGTATATTGCCTTTATGATGTTGGGGTATGTTCCATCTATCCCTACCTTATTTAGGGTTTTTATCAAGAATGGATGCTGTATTTTGTCAAATGCTTTTTTTCTGCATCTATTGACAGGATCATATGGTTCTTATCCTTTCTTTTATTAATGTGGTATATCATATTGATTGATTTAAAGGTATTGAACCACCCCTGCAGTCCAAGAATAAATCCCACTTGATCATGGTGAATAATTCTTTGAATGTACTGTTGGATTTGATTGCTAGTATCTTGTTGAGAATTTCTGCATCCATATTCATCAGGGATATTGGTCTATAGTTCTCCTTTTTAGTGGGGTCTTTGTCTGGTTTTGGAATCAAGGTAATGCTGGCCTCATAGAATAAATTTGGAAGTTATCCTTCCATTTCTATTTTTTGGGACAGTTTCAGAAAAATAGGTATTGACTCTTCTTTATTTTTTTTTTATTTTTTTTAACGTTTATTTATTTTTGAGACAGGGAGAGACAGCGCATGAACGGGGGGGGGGGGGGTCAGAGAGAGGGAGATACAGAATATGAAGCAGGCTCCAGGCTCAGAGCTGTCAGCACAGAGCCTGACACGGGGCTAGAACTCACGGACCTCAAGATCATGACCTGAGCTGAAGTCGGCCGCCTAACCGACTGAGCCACCCAGGCGCCCCTATTGACTCTTCTTTAAATGTTTGGTAGAATTCTCCTGGGAAGCCGTCTGGCCCTAGACTCTTGTTTGTTTGGAGATTTTGATTACTGATTCAATTTCTTTGCTGGTTATGGGCCTGTTCAAATTTTCTATTTCTTCCCATTTCAGTTTTGGTAGTTTGTATGTTTCTAGGAATTTATCCATTTCTTCCAGATTGCTCAATTTGTTGGCATATAATTGCTTATAATATTCTCTTGTAATTGTTTGCATTTCTACAGTGTTGGTTTTGATCTCTCCTCTTTCATTTGTAATTTTGTTTATTTGGGTCCTTTCTCTTTTCTTTTTGATAAATCTGGCTAGGGGTTTATTAGTTTCATTAATTCTTTCAAAGAACCAGCTCCAAGTTTCATTGATCTGTTTACTGTTTTTGTTCCCCCCTATATTGTTTATTTCTGCTCTAATCTTTATTGTTTCCCTTCTTATGCTAGCTTTAGGCTTTATTTGCTGACCTTTTTCCAGCCCCTTTAGGTATAAAGTTAAGTTGTGTATTTGAGACTTTTCTTGCTTTTTGATGAAGGCTTGTATTGCTATATACATCCCTCTTATGACTGCTTTTGCTGTATCCCAAAGGTTTTGGACTGTCGTGTTTGCATTTTCATATCCTTCCATGTTTTTTTTTTTTTTTATTTCTTCTTTAATTTCCTGGTTAACCCATTCATTCTTGAGTAGGGTGTTCTTTTTTTTTTTTTTTTTTAATTTTTTTTTTTCAACGTTTATTTATTTTTGGGACAGAGAGAGACAGAGCATGAACGGGGGAGGGGCAGAGAGAGAGGGAGACACAGAATCGGAAACAGGCTCCAGGCTCTGAGCCATCAGCCCAGAGCCTGACGTGGGGCTCGAACTCACGGACCGCGAGATCGTGACCTGGCTGAAGTCGGACCTCCAACCGACTGCGCCACCCAGGCGCCCCTAGTAGGGTGTTCTTTAACCTCCATGTATTTGTGGTCTTTTCAAATTTTTTCTTGTGGTTGACTTCAAGTTTCATAGTATTGTGGTCTGAAAATATACATGGTATGATCTCAGTCTTTTTATATTGGTTGAGACCTGATTTGTGACCCAGTATGTGATCTATTCCAGAGAATGTTCCGTGTGCGCTCAAAAAGAATGTGTTTTCTGCTGCTTTGGGAAAAAATGCACTGAATATATCTGTTAATTCCAGCTGGCACAGTGTGTCTTTCAAAGCCATTGTTTCCTTATTGATCTCCTGCTTAGATGATCTGTCCATCGGTGTAAGTAGGGTGTTAAAGTCTTCTATTATCATTGTATTGTTGTCAATAAGTTATGTTTTTTTATTAATTGTTTTATATATTTGGGTGTCCTCATATTGGGGGCATAAATATTTATAATTGTTATATCTTGTTAGATAGTCCCCTTTATTAGGATATAGTGCCCTTCTTTATCTCTTATTACAGTATTTGGTTTAAAATCTAGTTTCTCTGATATAAGTATGGCTGCTCCAGCTTTCTTTTGATGTCCATTTGCATGATAAGTGGTCCCCCACACCTTTACTCAGGGATGTGGGGCTCAAGGGTGCGGGGTTTGGCGAAAGCAGCTCCAGCCTCCACTGGGGGTGCTGTGTTGTGCACTGAAGTCTGACCCTGCTGGTGGGTGGGGGAAGATGGCATCACCCCACTCTCTTGTCTCCAGAGAGGGGAGCTCACGTGTGCTGCTGTTCAGGAAGCCCTCACAGAAAAGCAAACAGTCTCCCTTCTTGTGTCCCAGGCTTCTGTCAGATCCTCGCTCTCCCCCTGTCTGTGCTCAGGCTATTACCATGCCTGGTACCACAGTTCTCCTGTGTTTTATCTCTGGTGCTTGGCTGGGATTCAAAACTCTAAATCCTAAAGGACCCAGCATGGCTTGGACCCACTTCCCTCCTCCAGAGGAGAGCCTTGCCTCATTGTGTCTGGTGCTATTTTGTCCCAGAAAAGCAGTCGCATGGCTGTGCAGGTGCTTGGAGTTTATGGTGAAGCACAGGGAAAAGCAGTGAGCAGGTTATACGCCCTCTGTACGTGCTTCTGTCTTTTGCTGATGAATGGCTGCTCAGTGGCTCACACTGACTCTTTTGTTCTTGAAGAGGCAATAGACCCTCTTACAAATGTGCTCCAGGAAGGGGAACATTCTTTCCCAGGGTGACCCAGGGGATCCCTTCACGATGCTGTGAAGGCTTCCAGGCCTCCACTCTTCTTCCTGGGATTGCCACTGTCAGCCCTGATTGACTCTGGCAAACGGCACGGACTTCTCAAACCTCAGAATTTGAGTTCCACTGTTTATAAAAACTTGTGATAGTCACTTCCTCTCTATTCCCCAGTCACTGGTTTTGGGGAAGAGTTTTTCTTGTGCGAACCCAGCACATGGCTCTGTCTCCCCCTCTCTTTTTCTCTCTCTCCTTTGTCCACAAAAAGGGCTCCCTCCTCTCCATGGCACCTCAGCTTTTCTTTCCCCTACTTCATGTCTTTGCACCCCATACTTGCCACGTTCTTTTCTTTTAATCGTGCAGATTTTTCTCTTAATCCTCAGCTCGATTTCCTAGGTGTTCAAAATGATTTGATGTTAATGTAGTTGTGTTTAAGGGGCAAGGTAAGTCTAGGGTTCTCCTACTACTCCACCATCTTCTCTCTTCATTTCTTTAGATCTTTGTATCCTTCATCAGAGTTTTATAGTTTTTCTCATATAGATCTTATATATATTTTGTTAAATTTATGCCGAAGTATTTTATTTTTGGGAGTGCTGATGTAAATGGTGTTGTGTTTTTAATTTCAAATTCTAATTATTCATTACTGACATATAGGAAAGCAATTGACTTCTGTATATGAACCATCAAGTAGACGTTAGCTGTAGGGTTTTTGTCAAAAAAAAATTTTTTAATTAAGTTGAGGAAATACTCTTTTCATAGTTTGCAGAAAGTTTTGTCATGAATGAGTATTGGGTTTTGCCAAATACTTTTTCAGTATCTATTGATACCATCATGTGATATGGTTTTTCTTTTTTAACCTGTTAATGGGATGATGGATCACATTAATGGTTTTTCAAATGCTAAACCAGACTTGCATATCTAGGATAAATCCCACTTGGTCATGGTGTATACTCTTTTTATGCAATGTTGTTTTCGATTTGCTAATATTTTCTTGAGGAGTTTTGCATCTATGTTCATGAGAGATGTTGGTCTATAATTTTCCTTGTTTGTATTGTCTTTGTCTACTTTTGGTATTGGAGTAATTTTATTCCCTCTGCTTCTATTTTCTGGAACAGATTGAAGACAGCCTATTATTTTCTTCTTTAAATTCTTCTTTGGTAGAATTCAACAGTGAAACCATCTGGGCCTGGTGTTTTCTGTTTTGGGAGGTTATTAATTATTGATTCAGTTTCTCTAATGGAGGCCTATTAAGTTTATCTATTTCTCCTTGTGTGAGTTTTGGCAGACTGTACCTTTCAAAGACTTGGTGCATTTCATCTAGGTTATCAAATTTATGGGAATACAGCTGTATATAATCTTTAAAATTTTTTTTATTTTTTTAACTTTTATTTATTTATTTTTTTTTTTAAACTTTTTTTTTCAACGTTTATTTATTTTTGGGACAGAGAGAGACAGAGCATGAACGGGGGAGGGGCAGAGAGAGAGGGAGACACAGAATCGGAAACAGGCTCCAGGCTCTGAGCCATCAGCCCAGAGCCCGACGCGGGGCTCGAACTCACGGACCGCGAGATCGTGACCTGGCTGAAGTCGGACGCTTAACCGACTGCGCCACCCAGGCGCCCCAAACTTTTATTTATTTTTGAGAGACAGAGAGAGATAGAGCATGAATGGGGGAGAAGCAGAGAGAGAGGGAAACACAGAATCCGAAGTAGGCTCCAGGCTCTGAGCTGTCAGCACAGAGCCTGATGTGGGGCTCAAACCCATGAACTGTGAGATCATGACCTGAGCCAAAGTCAGATGCTTTAACTGACTGAGCCACCCAGGCACCCCCTTTATAATTGTTTTAGGTTTATTTATTTATTTTGAGAGAGAGAGAGCACAAGTGGGTAGAGGCTGAGAGAGAGGGAGAGAGAGAATCTCAAGCAGACTGTGTGCTTTTAGTGCACAGCCTGTCTCAGGGCTCGATCACAACCTGAGAACTGTGAGATCACAACCTGAGCCAAAATCAAGAGTCATCCACTTAACAGACTAAGCCACACACGTGACCCCCCCTTTTTTTATTTTAAAGTAAGCTCTATGCCCAACATGGGGCTCAAATTCATGATCCTGAAATCAAGAGTTGCATGCTCCATGGACTGAGCCAGCCAAGTACCTCTTTTATTATCCTTCTAATGCCCATGGGATCTGCAGTGATGGCCCCCTTTTCATTTTTAATAATAGTAACTTGTGTCTTCTATCTTTTATTCATTGTTAGTCTCATTAGAGATTTATCCATTTTGTTGATCTTTTCAAAGACATAGCTTTTGATTTCATTGATTTTCTCTGTTAATTTTTTGCTTTCAACCTCATTGGTGTTTGCTCTATTTTTTTTTTTTTTTTTTAATTTTTTTTCCAACGTTTATTTATTTTTGGGACAGAGAGAGACAGAGCATGAACGGGGGAGGGGCAGAGAGAGAGGGAGACACAGAATCGGAAACAGGCTCCAGGCTCTGAGCCATCAGCCCAGAGCCTGACGCGGGGCTCGAACTCACGGACCGCGAGATCACGACCTGGCTGAAGTCGGACGCTTAACCGACTGCGCCACCCAGGCGCCCCGGTGTTTGCTCTATTTTTATTATTTCTCTTATTCTATTTAATTTGGATTTAATACGCTTTTCTTGTTCCAGTTTCCCACACAGAAGCTTAGATTATTGAGTTTACATTTGTCTTCTTTTCTACCATATGCATTAAATGCTATACACTGTCCTCTAGGCACTGCTTTTGCTGCATTCCACAGATTTTGACATTTTACTTTCATTTTCAACGAGTTAAAAAAAAATTTTAAGATTGTTCCTGAAGCTTTTTCTTTGACCTATGTGTTACTTAAAGCTATGTTGTTTAATTCCCAAATATTTTGGGTTTTCCAGTTGTCTCCCTGTCATTGATTTCTAGTTTAATTCCACTGTGGTCTGAGTGCACAATTTGTATGATATCTGTTCTTTTAGATTTGTTAAGGTGTATTTTTATAGCCCAGTATGTGGTCTACCTTGGCAAATGCTCCATGCAAACTTGAGAAGAATGTGTATCCTGATATTGTTTGTGAAGTATTTAAAAAATGTCAGATTTAGTTGATCAGTGTTGCTATTCAGTTCAACTGTATCATTATTGATTTTCTGTCTGTTAGATCTATTAATTACTAACATAAAAAGGATAGGTTTTTTGAAATGTATGATCCTCTAGATTTTAGACATTGTAGTAGGTGTGTAGCATCATCTCGTTGTTTTAATTTGCTTTATTTTTATTGTTTTAATTTGCTTTATTTTTATCTAGAAGCAATCTTAAGCTTACAGAAAAGTTCCAAATATAGTACAAATGATTTTTTCTCTCCTTAACTATTTGAGAATAAGTTGCTTATTTAATGTTCCACCATCCTTGAACACTTCAGGGTATATTTACTACAAACAAAGACATTTTTCTACATGACCATGATATAACCATCTACATCATGCCCCAAGATCCTCGTAGTCAACAGTACTAAAGTTTAGACATAAACACATTCCTATATGTGTGTGTATTACATTCATATTTATTTCTTCATTTATCTAAATGCACACCTGTGTACCTCCGGTTCCTAATCCAACATGTCAGGGGTTCAATCTAGTTTTCTCTCTTTCCATGCTGAAAGCTCCCTGTTGTTTTCATCCCACTCCTTCTCTGGCACCCTGGGCCACTGCAGCTTTCTTCCATGCCCGCCCGCCCACATGTTGATGTTGTTGCATACCTTCCTTGGCCCCACCTAATGGCTTTTGTACTGATTATTCAGGAAGGGAAGAGAAGAGCAGGGTGAGATGTAGGGGAACAAATGAATAGATCTGAGAAAGATTAAGAGATAGAATAAATAGGACTTGGTGATTCATCAGATGTGGAGGTGATGGAGGAATAGGAGTCAAAAGTGATACTCAGGTGTGATTCAGGTAGAGAACAGAACAGGAATAGACTTGGTGAATGTGTGGGAGTGAGGTAGAAATGTAGAATTGCAGCTCAAGAGAGAAATATGACTTAGAATAAAGATTTTATATTCATCAGATTATATATGACATTTAGAGACAATAGAAATGGATGGAATTTCCCCAGAAATATGTGTGTGTGTGTGTATGTGTGTGTGTGTGTGTGTGTGTGTGTGTGTGTGTATCATTCTAATTTAAGAGATGGGCAGAGAAGAATTGGCTATCATGTCAGGGAAGTCCAGGGAAGGCAGTCCTTTGAACCAAATGCTACCAACAGCTCAAGTAAGATAGGGACAGAAACACACTTCCTGGATTCAGCAATATGGTGATTAGTGACTTTCAACATAGTTCAAGTAGATAGGAATGTTGGTTGGTAGTGGGGGCAGCTGATTGAAAAGAGAATGTTAGTTTAGAAAGTGTGGAAAGTAAGCAAATGTTTCAAGAAACATGTCTGTGAAACAGAAGAGAAAAATAAGAGTCCCAGTGCTTGGGGGAAGGCAGGCAGCCAAAATTTATGAGAGAACTATGCCAATTTCAGTACTGATGGGAGATACTGAAGACCTAGGGATGAGGGGAAATAAATATTGTAGGTCTCTGATGAGGCTAGAGGTCAGTCATTCTCCTATTTGAGAGAGACATCACCTAAAAATTTAAAAAATGCATAATTCTTTGATGCCAAATCTAGAGATGCTGATTCCAAGGTCTAGATGGAGGCTCCTGTATCTTGTCAAGCCCCCAAGATGATAATAATGCTGGTGTTTCACAGATAATACTTTGCAAAATAATGGAAGTAAAAGGCATATAGAACACAATGATGGATTCTCTGGGGACAGAAAAAGGGATATTTAATCCTTTTAAAACAGGACCAGGTGTAGGCATATGTGTTGTTTGGGAATAGAAAGTTTAGTGGTTCTTGTCTGGTGTGTTCTATTTTCTCTATGAAATAGGAGGTGAATAGTCACCCTGAGAGTGAGGGGTCAAGAAGTTTGAAGAGAGTGGCAAAGATGGGAAATAGCTACAGTGCACAATGGGAGAGAGTGTACACTAAGAAAACAAAGAAGGCTTTTGGAGAAGTATGAGAACCCAGCTGACATTTATAAATCATGAACTTATTGTAGCCACTGTCGGCATTGTTTTTCAAATGTCTCTGAGGCCAATATCCCAATGTTAGCACTGACAAAATGCTCAGTTGGGTTGGTCGAGGGTCTGTGTTTTTGAAGTATGAAAGCTAGAGAGGTAATAGCTTTGGTGTCAAACAAAGATTTTGAAATGATGAAATCCAAAATGAAAAAGAAAAGAAGTGAAGGCAGGAGGAGTCTAATGAGGCAAAGAAAAATAAGTCATGGAGCAGAGGTCCCAGCGAAGCCCAGAGTGGAAGGACAGAGCTTTGTGGTCACCGTGGGGATATGTAATTGGAAGATTTCAGAGTTTCAGCATGCTTGGTGAAGCTAAACTGTGTACGATGTGGTCACGGGAGTGGAATAATAAAGTGTAGTGGAGGTGAAGGTCACTAGTGATGAAACAGATCAAGAAACGTCGATGCCAAGCCCTTTGGAGGGCTGTGTTCAATAGCTTTACATCTATCTCTAGCACACGAGAAATAGGAAGTGCCAACTATGCAGGTGTTGGTATTTTTACTCTGAATGTGAATTTAAATCAACACATTACTTCTGTAGAGAAAGAGGCTATTTCATATGACCTCTAATTACAGAATGACTGTGTCACCTCAAGGAACCCAGAGGCCCAGAAATCAGATCACTTAGGTTACCTTACTCTGCTTAGTAGCTTAGATAAAGGTACTCATACAATATCATTCTTTTCCTCATTGTGAGTAACTTGAAAATTGTTCCATAATAGTGTTTTTGTAAGTATGGTCCTCAGACCCCTTGCATAAAAATTACTTGGAGGTGATAGTTAAAAATGTATACTTCTGGTATCACCACTAGACCTTTTTTTAAAAAAATTCTTTTAATGTTTATTTATTTTTGAGATAGAGAGAGAGAGAGAGAGACAGAGCGTGAGTGGGGGAGGGGCAGAGAGAGAGGGAGACACAGAATCAGAAGCAGGCTCCAGGCTCCGAGCTGTCGGCGCAGAGCCCGACATGAGACTTGTACTCATGGGCTGTGAGATCATGACCTGAGCCGAAATCAGACACTTAACCAACCCAGCCACCCAGGTGCCCCTAAATAAAGTTGAACAGAGAGGGGGACTGAGATGGGTGCAGCTAGAATTTGTATTTTCACTAGATCTTCCAAACATGTTTATGCACACACTGCACACAGACATGCACACACCTGTGTATGCATGCTTTCCATGTGCGAGGGGCATGTAAGTCCTTGTTGCTTATGCATGGGACCCATGCACAGACCTGCATTCTGTGAAATGTGCCCTCTCTGTGCTTCATGACACACGTTCCCATACTAGCAACTCTAGCTCCCTTTCTTACATAAATGCTAATACAGCTAATACAGGGAGCAATAAAGTGACTTCCAGCATATTACTCTGAGGGATATGGAATAATCTCCAGGGGATTTTAAGCAAATATTTTTACAGATTTTACCTTTGGTTGAATTACAGAGCTGGATTCCATGATGCCTACCCCCAGAGAGGACATAATCTTTAAACTCTAAAAAATAAACATTACCTTAACTGATTTTGTTCTTTAAACAAAGGCGTATATTAGTCAAAGGTGAATGGTAGAGAAGAATTTCAGGTTTCCAAATGTCAAGAAAGAGACAGCACTGCAGCCTCCTTTAAGAACAAACCGCCTGTTCTAATTAACATTTTTATCTTTGACATTTCCTGACTGCTTTTATATGTCCCTGAGGCTATTACTGTAATTTAAATTTAAAAATAAAAATCCAATATTCACTCTTACCCTCATTTTTATAGTTCAGTTAATCCCACCTAGTTCATCTGCTTTGTTGATTTACATCGCTAATGCCACTTATGGAAGGCAATCAGGGATGCTTACAACATTTTGCCTGTTTAGTTTAATGTTATAATCATCTGAGATGAAAGTATCGGTTATTCTCTTCCAATAGCAAACTCAATAAATTCTCTTCCTTGGGCTTAATGTGGTGTTCTCTTATTTCAGTTTCTTTTCCTCTCTTTCTCTTTATTCCCCAAAAGCATTGCATTTGTTCCCATCCTTCATTTCCTATTCAGCATCTGGATGTGGCCATTGACACCTATCAGGTTCTCAAGAACTTACTTGAAAGTTTTCTGGCTCCCCCAGCCCCTACTGTTTTTAAAAGGATTCATAGAAAAACTTGAAGAGGCAAAGTTATAGCCAGTTTACATTTTGCAGCTGGTTTGAACTTCAAGGAGCATGTAGTGGTGTGATATTAAAAGAAAAAAAGGTGGAATAAATAAAATGGTCATTTATTGAACAATGCTTTATGCTGAAATATATGTGAAATGTGCCATAGTTTATTGCATTTAATCTTCAAAATTTTTGCAGTTAGGATTATGCTTACTATTTTTTGCAGATCAAGAAATAGGTTAAGGTATCCTTTTTCATCAAATATCCCCCAAACCACCTATATTTTCAATATCTGTATCTTCCCAGCTTCCTTCTCTTATTGTATAAACATGTTAAAAATCTCAGAACCTAGGGGCACCTGGGTGGCTCTGTTGGTTAAGTGTCTGACTTTGGCTTAGGTCATGATCTCACGGTTCGTGGGTTTGAGCCCCACGTCGGGCTCTGTGCTGACAACCCAGAGCCTGGAGCCTGCTTCAGATTCTGTGTCTCCCTCTCTCTCTGTCCCTCCCCTGCTCGTGCTCTGTCATTCTCTCTCTCTCTCTCTCTCAAAAATAAACATTAAAATTTCTTTTTAAAAAGATCTCAGTACCTTCAGAACCTAAAGAAACAAATCTTCTTTGATTGCAATTCTGTATCACTGGGTTTCTTCATAGCCAACATCTCTGAAGGAGCAGCCTTTGTCTGCTAGAAAGTCTTTGTTTTTGCTTCTTCACTACTCCTAGTTCATTCTTAATGGACAGCAATCTGGCTTCAATTGTACCCTTCCAATAGCTAAACACCTGCATTAGCACAAAACCGTAGGCCACTGTGGTCTTCATCTGGCTGCCCGTGCCCTCATTAAAGAACTTGACTCACTACCATGGTTGTTATCAAGATTAAAAGAGTTAATTCAAGAAGTTGAAGATGTTCATGGTATAGAAAATATGTATGTATTTTATTTCTGCATGGTATCCTGTTTTGACATCTTAATAATAAAACCTTCCTGGTTGGGGAGAGACTGCTTCTCCCTGGGCTAACCAATTCTTACAGGTCACCGAGGGCCCAGTAAAGAGCATGGCCTTGATATATAAACCAACCCAGAGCTACACCTCCTGCATCTGGTCCCTGCACACAGGAGGCAATATTCCTCTCCCTTAATTATCCCAGAGCCAGGTACTAGATAAGTAGAGACCACCCCTATTGCCCCAAGCCCATTACAATGATTTAAATTGGCCAGTCCTAAACAATTTACCATTCTTCACCTTTCCTGCAGAAACCCCAATGGAGGCCATGGCCTAAGTGCTCTCCACTTCTTGTCTGCTGCCTCCTGACTACTCTGGAGTTTCTCCATAATGGTGCTGGGTGGTGTGCTCTGTCTCCTGTCTCTAGGACCTGTGAGTATTACAAACTCTGTTTTGCTGAGCCTCTCCTCTGTCTCTTCTTGTGGCTCTGCTTGACTGACCATCTCAAAAACAAATACGAAACAGAAACCCTCATGCAATGTTAGATGTTATTGATATGTAATGGCGGTTGTTATTCCTAGGCTTTTATGAACACAGTGATCAGGGTCTCTATTCACCTTACAAATTATACATTTTTAGCTTCTTTTACTAGTTTTTATTTTCACTGCTGCCCTTAGACTTGAGGCAATTGCCCTAGACTTGCCCTTAGACTATTTTCATTGCTTGCCCTTAGGCAAGAGGGATCTTTTCCCTGGGCTTCATCTGCACATTTGAAAATATCAGTTATATTAAGATATAATATATGTACAATAACATTCATTAATGATCAGAGTACAATTTGATAAGGTTTGATAATATATATAGAGACGTGTGACCACCACCATGATCATGATATAGAACATTTCCATCATGCCCAAAATGTCCTTGTGCCTCTTTGGAATCAATCTTTTCCCCCTTCTCTTGGTCCTTGGCAACAATTAAACTTTCTGTCATAGTTTTATCTTTTTAAATTGTATATAAATGGAAACTATACAGTATTTAGGCAAAAGATTGTATCTGGCTTCTTTCACTTAGCATAGTGGTTTTGAGATTCATCTATATTGTTTCCCATCAGTTGTTTGTTATATTCTATAGCTGAGTAGCATAAGGTTATTTTTATTCAAATGCCAAGCAGTGGACATTTATGTTGTTTCCAGTTTTGAGCTATTATGAACAAATGCTGTAAACACTTGTCCTTGTATGGACATGTTTTTTATTCTTCTGGAGTAAACATCTGAAAGTAGGTAAGTAAATATCTTCAAAAAGATACTTGAATCATATGGTGAGTGGATGTTTGTAAGAAAATGATAAACAATTTCCCAAAGTGGTTGATATCATCTTGTGTTTGTGAGCAATCTATGAGAGCTCCCATCTCCCCACATTTCTTGCCAGTACTCAGCCTTTTTGATCTAGTGAATGTGTTGTGGCAACTCTTTGTGGTTTTACTAGCATTTCCCTGATGATTAATGAAGTTGAGCACCCTCTTATGTGCACGTGTCATTCTTCTTTGACAGTGTTTCTGTTCAAATCTTTTGCCCATTTAAAAAAGTGGTTGTTTTCTTTATTTTATTGATTTGTAAGAGTTTGTAAATATTCTAGATATAAGATTTTCTCTTACATTTTCTTCTAGAAGTTTTGTAGTCTTAGATCTAACATTTAGGTGTATGGTTTATTTCAATGGGAGTTGAGGATCATGAGATATATAGATATAGATATAGATACAGGTATAGATATAGATATAGATATAGGTAGATAGAAATATATAGATAGACATAGATACAGATATAGATATAGGTATACATATAGATATAGATGCACATATATCCAATTGTTCTAGCTCCATCTGGTGAAAATTCTATCCTTTCCAAATTGAACTACTTTGGCCCTTTGTCAAAAATCAATTGACCAAAAATTTGTGGGTTTATTTCTGGCATCTATTCTGTTTCACTGAACTGTCTTTTTCTAGTTTTTAAAAAATGGAATCTTAGATTGTTTGACACACATTCTTTTCTAATATAAACATTTAATGCTAAAATTCTTTCTAAATGCTGTTTGCTAGTCATTTTTAGTTTAATTCTGTTATAATCAGAGAACATACTTTGTGTAATTTTAGTCCCTTTAAATTTTTCATCCACTTGTTTATCAGTATTGATAGAAGAGCATTGTGAACTGCTACTGTGGTACTGATTTTGTTTATTTCCCTTTTCAATTCTATTATTCTGAATTTGTTTGTTTTTCTTTTTCAGTCCTGCCAACTTTGTTTTATGTATTTTGAAGCTCTGTTAGTATGTGCATTAAGTTTAGGATTATTATGTCCTCTGGGTAAATTAGTGCCTTTAGTATTATGAAATATTTCTCTTTATTCCTGAAAATATTTTTTTGTTTTGAAATCTTTGTCTGATATTAAAATAACCACTCTAGCTTTTTGTAGATTAATGTTTTCATTGTATATCTTTAAATAGTCAATTCTATTTTAAGGAACTAAATATGAGAAAAATATATTTTATATTTTCCCACATATTTACTATTTCTGGTATTATTCATTTCTTTGTGTAGTTCTTTTTTTAATGTTTGTTTTATTTATTTTGAGAGAGAGAGAGAGAGAGCGAGAGAGCGCACAGGCAAAGGAGGGACAGAGAGGGAGAGAGAGAGAATCCCAAGCAGGCTCTGCACCATCAGCATAGAGCCTGATGTGAGGCTTGAACTCACAAACCATCAGATCATGAGCTGAGCCAAAATCAAGAGCTGGATGCTTAACTGATTGAGCCACCCAGGTGCTACACTCCTTAGTGTAGTTCTAAGTTATCATCTGGTATCATTTTCCTATGCCTAAAGAACTTCTTTAACATTATTTGTAATTCAAGCCTCTGCCAGAAGCAGGAAAATAAATCAAATCCCTATTACTTTTTTTGTGGTCAGAGGGAAAATCAGGGATTTCAGTCCTACTCTTCCGAGTCTTGCTCTGGCCCTTCTATGGTATACCCTTCACCATAGTGTGAAGGTTCACTCAGGCCAAGGGGATGTGCTCACTCGGAATCTATGTTCCACCTCTACCACCTCTACCTGGTCTGGATACTCGGGACCCAGGAGTTTTCTATTTAACTATCACAGGCTGACTTCCCATCCAGACTTCTATTCCTGGATCATCCTTTTGATGGACACAGGGGTGAGTATTTGCTACGGTGATATGGACAAAGCTCAAATGTGCATGCTAGGGGACCCAACTGTGTGCTCAAGCAGTTTCTTGTAGTATAGGATAGATCCAAGGGTGAGAAAAGAAAGAAGGTGGGGCACAGGCTCCGGCTCCTTTCCAAAGCACCATATTCTAGCATGGAATTCTGAGTCCAAAAATTCTAAATTCAATTTAGCATTCCAGAATGTTATGATAATATATTTTTCAAGGTAGAAGGATGAAGTGTGTTTCATTTACCATTGTGTTGGCTTAATTCATAACTTTTAAGTATTAGACATGGAATGTGGGCCTTTGTTTGTATTCTTGTCCTAGGCCTGATGAATGTTAGGTGTGGGCTGGATTTTTCTCCTTACTACCCTGTAAATGAACGTGCTGCTTGTTTTTTCCCTTTATCCTCTTCCTTTTTCACTCTATAGACTTGATGATAACCTCTATTCCCAAAATTTCCACTAACACAGTTGTAGGACAGTACAGAAATGCATTAAGACTAGGTCCTACAGGCACCTGGGTGGCTCAGTTCGTTAAGCGTCCAACTTCAGCTCAGGTCATGATCTCACAGTTCATGAGTTTGAGCCCCACATCAGGCTCTGAGCTGACAGCGCAGAGCCTGCTTCAGATTCTCTATCTCCCTCTCTCTCTGCACCTCTTCCACTCTCTCTCTTCCTCCCCGCCCCCTGCACTTTAAAAAATAAATAAACAGACCTTCAAAAAAAAAGACTAGGTCCTAGAGAATCAGTGCAAACAAATGGACAGACAAGGCTGAAAATAGCTCTCTAGGTCAGAGAGGAGAAGAGACAATATGCCATTAGTCAATAGTGTATTAAACTTACTAACTGAGAAGTTCATGAATAAATCAGAAAGGGCTGAATATTATAATGGATGATTCTGTGCTCTAGAACCAGGCTGCTTGAGTCAAATTCTGCTCCTGCCACTTATTAGCTGTGAAGCCTAATCCATTTGTGCCTCAGTTTCTTCATCTATGCAATGTGTATAATAATACAACCATCTGACAGGATTATTTTAAGAACCAGTGATTAAGTATAAAAGAATTGGAAGAATTCCTGGAAAATAGTACATTCTCAATGCATTTCTTTTCTTTTTCTTTTCTTTTTTCTTTTCTTTTCTTTTCTTTTCTTTTTCTTTTCTTTTCTTTTTCTTCCTTTCCTTTCCTTTCCTTTTTCTTTTCTTTCTTTCTTTCTTTCTTTCTTTCTTTCTTTCTTCTTCTTTCTTCTTTCTTTCTTCCTTTCTTTCTTCCTTTCTTTTTTTTGGGAGAGAGAGAGCACATGTGAGCGAGTGGGGAAAGGGCAGAAGGAGAGAGAGAAACAGAATCTTAAGTAGGTTCTGTGCCACGCTCCATCTCACAACCGTAAGATCATGACCTGAGACGAAATCAAGAGTCAGATGCTTACCCTACTGAGCCACCCATGTGCCTCTATTCTCAATGCATTTAGCTAATATATTAATTAAATACATTTTCAGGGTTTGGGCTGAGTTTTCTGTATGTCTCTGCCGTATATTTTAGAATCGGATAATCCTTGCTTGCCAATATTGGACTAATCTGTGGTTTTAGCTACATATGCTTCAAAGCTGGCTACATGCTCACCAATCCTGTTACCTCTTCCTGGGCACATGGTAAGACGTTATTTTCCAGAATTCTTGGATGCTGTGTTGGGGCTACGTGACAGAGTTCTGGAAAAATAAATGTGTACAGAATTTATGTATATAATTTTTAGGCATGGTCATAAATCCTCTGGTTACATTACTCTTACCTCCCCAATCTACTGGCCAGATTATTCCAGGATTACCTTGAACTTGTAAAATGGCAAAGCCATGAGATAGAAGCACTTGATTACTAAATCAGTTTGCAGGATAACCACTCAAGAGAACCACCCAACCAAGAGTACTCACAGTGGACTTAAAAATATTTTTATTACATTAAGCCAGTAAGATTTTGGGGCATTTGCTATAGCAGTTAACCTATTCAAATACAAATGTTTATATGTTGAAGTGGTGTTCTTTCATAACAAAAATTTGAAATATATGTTATTGGCTTAGCAATTGGCCATGGTCAGTAAGGAAACTGAAATTGGCAGCTGGAAAAATGGTAATCTTATTATGCAGTGGTAAGACATTTTGTAAAACTTTTCCCTATGAATGCTTGGAAGGTAGAACATGTGCCTATTGGAATTGAACTCCAGGAGAAGGAATGAGAAACATAACTCTAGTGGTGTGGGGTTTTTATTGGCTGTGTTTGGCCAAGAAAAAGCTTGAAAAAGAAATGTCTAAGTTTGTAAGCATAAATGAAAGGGAATAGAGAGAGTCTGGAAATGCAGTTCTGCAAAGTTGAAAAGTCAGCTGTTTGTAGAATCTGAACTGTGGGAAATGGAATTTAAAAGAAAAAAAAACAAATTTTGAACACTTGCAGCTCAGTAAATATTTTCAGGTGAATCAAGTGATTCACAAAAAAGATCAGTTTAAGGATGGATATTCTCCATTCAAAAGTTACAGTCTCAAGATAGCCTATTATTAAATTGAGAGAGATCAGAATGGTGGCAAAAAGCAGAGAGATAAAACGTATTTGAGAATTATGTCTAGGGGAAATCTGTGAAGGTGGTTTCTGGCACATACAACTGCTGGGAAACAAATTGATCAGAAGACTATTAAGCTTTTGAGAAATTTATATTTCCAAGTAAACCACAAACTAAACAAACAAAAGCATCAGTTTTGGCCATTTCAGACTTTGAACAACCATTGGAGCTCCACATTTCCATAAACTTTAGGCTGACTTCCAGTGCTCCCAAATGGCATGCCCTCTCTCCCCCTTCACATGTGGCCGAAGAGAATAATGGACAAGGTGAAGCTCACAAAGGATGGGGCCAGAGCCACAGAGGATGGACAGGGAAGGGACATTCCACTTAGAAAACATGAGAAAAACCTTACCAAACATCTTTTCCTACCACCATTTCAGGTCCTTCACATTTTCTACCCAAAGGACTTGACTTCTAGGCTTTTCCATTTGTTCCTTTTGTAAATGGGGGTGTTTATTACTGTTACAGTGCCTCAGTTCCAACATTGCATATTGACTGTGTGTGTGTGTATGTGTGTGTGGTGGTGGTGGACAGAAAGCTTATCTTTTAATTCACAGGTTACCAGAGCATGGGGAGCCATAACTAGTCCTGCTGGAAGGACTGTGTATCGTCTGGAGATCCTGAACTCTAAACTAGATGTAATGATGGAGTGTGACTTTGGGTTGTTCCTATTAGCGAGGGGGTGAGTGTACTTTGCAGATAAAAGGAAGAGTATGATAAGAATTTAATGGCCAGAAGGAAGTCTATAGTAGAGACTGACTAAATGCTCAGCAGTCATATTTCCTTTTCTTGATTACACAAGAAAAAATGTGTTTCTCCATTTCCCTTGAACTTAGTTTAAAATCACGTGACCAGCATTTGGACAATGGTATGTTGTGGAAGTGATGCATGTTATTTCCAGGACTGGCCACAAAACTCTATGTGCAAACCTTTCTCTTTTCCCTTTATCTGTTGACTAAAGATGTCGAGGGTACCTTAAAGCCACAAGGTGGAAGCAGCCTGGGTTTCTGAGATGCTGCTTGGAGAAAAGCTGCCCAGGAGAACCACCTGAGCAGGAATGTCCACCTTGGAATTTATTTAAGCAAGAAAATACTTGATAACATTCAGTGACTTGGGGTATGTTTGTTCCAGTGGTTAGCATATCCTGAGCAATATACCACATCATATATTGTGGAGACAGTTAATGGAAAGTATGATAGGGAGTAATCACATAAAATGGCATCTTTGTTGTTAGAGATGGAATGAAGGCAGTTTCTCATTCTGATCTCCAGAATAACCTTGAACCCTGAATATATAAAATATTGAGTCAGACATTTAGAAGGAGGATAAATTTTCATGGTCTTCTAGGGGCTTATCTTAGTGGTGGATATTTGAAGGGTGAACGTGAAAAGAAATCAGTGAGTTTACCACTCCTCATTTTTGTTTATTTGAGAAAATAAATATTATCTAGAGGAAGAAGGGAAGAGTATGATGCATGTGTCAGAATTGTTAGGTTCAAGGACATTCCATCTTTTCCCCAAAGTTCAAAAGAGTTATTTGTGTGTGGGCAAGTCTAGAATTGAGAAAGCAGAGGCAACTGTTGAAGAGCCTCATGGGACAAGTATTTGTTGTAGTACATGTTCTAGAAGTAACTTTCTTTTCATTACTGTTCAGTATTGCCCAAGGGCCCAGATAATAGCTTGGGGAATTTGGAAACCATAGAAAATCTTTACATCATACATGTGATTGTTAACTATTTTAGGGCAAAACATGTCTTCAGCCATGAACAGGTATTGAAGATTACATTGAAGGAGGTATGCTTAAAGAATCAGTGCCTTGTGAATACACGAATCATGTAATCTGTTCTAAGAAATAAGATGAATTTTAGATGAGATTATTTTGGAAAGTCCAATAAAATAGAAAGCAAGAATTAATTTCCCGTTGTCACCGTTTTTATCTTGATTCTATTGTAATTAGACTTTTACTCCCACCTTTCCAATGACTCCCATAATGTCAGCAATGACTTCATGTTGTTGATCCAAAGGTTACTTTTCAGTCATCTGATTTGGTTTTTCAGTAGTATTTGACATACTATTTATTATCCTTTCCTTGGAATAGCTTCTCTGTTTGGATTCCAGGACATCTCGCTCACCTGGGTTTTCTTTAATCTCTCTTGTTTTAAGTTCTTATTTTCCTTTGCTGGTTTCTTCTCATCTCCCTGACGCCTACATAAATGTTAGTATTCCCCAGACTTACTCTTTAGATCTTTTTTCTTTTCTATCAACACTCATACATTTGGTGACCTCACCTACTTTCTTGGTTTTAAATGCCATCCATATGCTCATGATTTCCAAATCTATATCTCCAGGCTGTACCTCTTCTCTGAACTCCAGACTCATACTCCAAAATCCTTCTTGGATATCCACTCTTAATTTTTTTTAGCTACCATCTCAAAATTTACTCCTGATAGTCCCCTGCCAACCCTTCTTCCCATGTGCTCTTTCCAAACCCATAACCTGTAACACAGTCCTTCTTGTAGCTCAGGCCAAATCGTTAGTTCAACTCTCATACCTCATTTCATGTGAAAGAGCAAGTCCTTTGTTTTCACGCTACTTTTCACTATCTTGGATTTCTGCTTATGATGAACTACCTTATAGCCAAAACCTTCTTTAGAGAACAACTAGAAAACCTGGATAAGGGGCACCTAGGTGGCTCAGTCGGTTAAGTGTCAGACTCTTGATTTAGCTCAGGTCACGATCTCACGATTTGTGAGTTCAAGCCCCACATTGGGCTCTGAGCTGACAGCACAGAGCCTGCATGGGATTCTCTCTCTCCCCCTCTTTCTTCGCCTCCCCTGCTTGTGTTCTCTCCCTCTCAAATTAAATAAATAAACATAAAAAAAAACCTGGATAAAGCAGAGCAGAAAATCAATTTGAAGGCACCGAAGAGCTATTAATAAATCAAGGACTTGAGTGGCTAATTTCTCAGAGAGAAGAGAATATACTGAGGCAAGTCCAAAATTTCGTGCCATTATTCCTCTTATTTGTTGATTCATAAACTGCATGGCAGAAAAAGCTATGAAGCTCAGGAAGTTGTACCCAAAGGCAAGGAAGTTGATTAGAACTTTCCTCAGTTTCATAGGGCAGAGAGAGATACATATATTGGAGTTTTAATATAAGGATTTGATGACTCAAGACCCCAGAGTGAAGAGAAACACAGAAGAGTGAATCTGATATTCCATATTGCTTTTTCACACCAAAGTATTTGTCTTTTCATGAGAGGTCGAAGGCTGAGAGGCTACGAAGCCAAGCAGTTACTTTTTGCAGTCTCATAGTGCTAGGAAGACAATATATAGGGTTCCGAGCTCTTGTAAACATATTAAGCTTTTAGTCAAAGCTCCCAAATGGCTACATCTTAGGAGTAATAGAGAACCCAAATTAGGTAAGACTTTTCAACGTCTGAAATCCAGCTTTGAGTATGTTTAATTCCTGATCAGATCAAGATGGGCTGTTGCTACTCTAACTTTTTGCCCAAAGTGAACATAAATCCTCTTGGGAAGAAGATAACAGTTTTTTAAGACATAATGCCATTCAATAAAATGTGACCAATAATGTGCATTCAATAAAAAATTACTTAGGAAACCAAGATATGACTAAAATCAAAGCATACAATATGAACAGACTTATAATTATTAGAATTATCTGATATGGATGTTCATGAATATAGATGTCAAAGTGGAGAATTTCAGCAGATAACAGGAATTAATAAAAAATTAAATAAACTGATGTTACAAAATTGCAAAATACAATAATAGAAGCCAAGGACTTAATAGACGAGTTTAATATCAGATTAGAGAGGGCTGAAGAGTGAGTTAATTAACTGGAAGAAAGGTCAGAAGGAAAGTATCCAGACTAAAACATAAAAACCATGAAAATTACAAAAAGTGCATAAGTAATATGTGGGACAGTAAAACAGTCTGACACAAGTATAACTGGAGTCACGTGCAGGAGGAGAAAAAGAAAGGGATAAAAAGAAGCAATACTTGAAAAGATAATGGTTGAGAATTTCCCAAAACTGACGCGAAAAGTCAAGCCATAGATTCAAGAAGTACTTTGAACCACCATATGATAAATACCAAGAAAACCACACAGAGACGCATCACAATAAGGCTGCTGAAATAATCACAAAGAGAAAGCCTTAAAAGTAGCTACCAAAAGAAATGACGCTTTAAAAGAATCAATAGTCTGTCAGCTGATGTCTTAAAAGAAATGATACACCTGAGATTTAAAAAAAAGGAATTCTATCTCTAAAATGCTGAAAGAAAATTACAGTATATCACACAACAAGCACCCAAGCAAAGATAATCTGTTAGCTGTGTCCTAAAGACAAGCAGTGTGGAGATACTGTGATATGAGATTTTGGTAAACATCAGACATATTCTGCCTGCCTGCCAGATAACATCAGAGAGAATTGCAGCCTCTTTATAAAGCGTGAACTAATTACAAGCAGAGCCAGTTATTGAACTTTTGTCTCATCTCAATCTACCCCCCTCCACCTTCAGGAAATGATTACAAAGGCTTCTTTACCAAAGGGCTTGGTAGGAGGGAAATGAATGATGTGGAACTTTCTCAGCCAAATGGTGATGGGAAAGTGAGTGAGGCAGGTGAGGGGAACCTAGGAGTTGTAAGCCTAACCAGTAGCTAGCCGTTGGAATCCAACAATCCTGGAACTTGAGCCCTAAATCAGTGGATCTAGAATGGTCACTTAAGCTAATTCCTCTGATGAAGGTTGGAGGTGCCATAGAGTTAGGAGCCAGATCTGACTGAATTATGACACATCTGGACAATGAGTAATGATTTTACCCAGCTGTTTGGGAGTGCCAGCTGGCACTGAGCAGAGTGTGGCAACCTAGGAAGGGTTGTGAAGAACAGATGGGATGTTTGGGAAGAAATCACTTTACTTGAATGTACTGAGCTTGACTTCTTATTGTATTCTGTTTATTGCTAGGATGGAATTTTTTTTTTTTTTTTACTAGAGTAAGGACTCATTAGGGTGCATTTCTGGGGGAGGGGGCAAAGGGGACTATGCAATTGTGTGCTGAAATCCATTTCTACTGACTGATGAGAACCAATTGTGCACATCTCTTCCCAATCTCATATTCAGTGATGTGTTTGCTAGCTTGAAAACTTCCATGGTGGGGGTATTCACAACATGAAAAATTGACAAATGCTACAAATTAGGGCTTCCCCACCCCCCACCCTTGAAAGCCAGTTGATACATTTGCCAGGACACCTTTGGAGCCATGCCATATGGCAAGATTTCATAGCATGAATTATTGGGACAATCTGAACAGATGATGACATTATATCTTTTAAAAACTGATCTCTCTCATTGTATAACTTAAGCTCAGATTTTTCTCTTAAGATCCAGTTCCATTTATCTCATACCTTATGGACCTCACCCCCAGTTTTACAACAAGCACTTCAAATTTAACTTGTCTAAAATTATTATCTTCTCTTCCAAACCAGTTTTTCTTCTGGCATTCTTTACTCTATTTCTTGACAACAACTTAATCCAGGGACCCAAATTGGAAACTTAGATGCCTCTCTCATTACTGTTCTCGAATGATCACTGGGTTTTGACAAGTCAACCTAATCAGCATATGATATATTTGTTTACTCATTTCCTCTATTAATCCTGTAGTCTTGGATCAGACCCTCATACTCTTTTGCCTTACTCAGTGTCCTCAAACACATAATCATTAGAATCACATCAGTACTAACTACAATACAGATTTCCTGACCTCTTTTCTAGAGATTTAGGTTTGGTTATGAGAAGAGGACTGGAATCTGTATTTTTACCAGGTGATCCAGAATTCAGATGATTAATGCTTTTTTTTCTTTTAATTTACATCCAAGTTAGTTAGCATATAGTACAATAATTATTTCAGGAGTATATTCCAGTGATTCATCTCCTGTGTATAACACCCAGTGCTCATCCCAACAAATATCTTCCTTATTGCCCTTTACCCATTTAGCCCATCCCCCCCCCACAGCCCCTCCAGCAACCCTCAGTTTGGTCTCCATATTTAAGAGTCTCTTATGTTTTGTCCCCCTCCCTGTTTTTATATTATTTTTGCTTCCCCTCTCTTGTGTTCATCTGTTCTGTGTCTTAAAGTCCTCATATGAGTGAAGTCATATGATATTTGTCTTTCTCTGACTAATTTCGCTTAGCATAATACCCTCTAGTTCCGTCCACGTAGCAGCAAATGGCAAGATTTCATTCTTTTTGATTCCCGAGTAATACTCCATTGCATATATATACCACATCTTCTTTATCCATTCATCCATCTATGGACATTTGGGCTCTTTCCATACTTTGGCTATTGTTGATAGTGCTGCTATAAACATTGGGGTACATGTGCCCCTTTGAAACAGCATACCTGTATCCCTTGGATAAATACCAATAGTGCAGTTGCTGGGTCATAGGGTAATTCTACTTTTAATTTTTTGAGGAACCTCCATACTGTTTTCCAGAGTGACTGCACCAGTTTGCATTCCCAACAGCAGTGCAAAAGAGATCCTCTTTCTCCGCATCCTCGCCAACATCTGTTGTTGCCTGAGTTGTTAATATCAACCATTCTGATAGTTGTAAGGTGGTATCTCATTGTGGTTTTAATTTGTATTTCTCTGATGATGAGTGATGTTGAGCATTTTTTTTTCATGTGTCTGTTAGCCCAGATGACTCTAATTCTTAACCAAGTTTGGAAAATACTTGGGTATAGAATAAAAATTAACATTTCTCATCTTGGAATACAACCCCAACCATAATCTGCCTGGTGCCTGTTTCTCTACCTTTATCTCTCACCACTTTCCAACACATCTTTTACCATATATATGGTATATACATATACCATATATATATTATATTTAAAATTTATATATATAAATATATATTTAAAAATTATATATATGTTAAAAATTTTTTTAGTTTAATGTTTATTTATTTTGAGAGAGAGAGCAAGAGCAGGAGAGGGGCAGAGAGAGAGAGGGAGACACAGAATCTGAAGCAGGCTCCAGGCTCAGAGCTGTCAGCACAGAGCTTGACACGGGGCTCAAACGCAGGAGCCATGAGATCATGATCTGAGCCAAAGTCAGATGCTCAACCGACTGAGCCACGCAGGTGCCCCACGGGGATTTATTTTTTCACTGAATATTTATTGTGCTGCAAGTATGTTTCAGGCTCTGCCCTGGGTGCCAGGAATTACAGTGGTGAAAACAAACAAGTTGTTTGTTCTCACAGAGTTTTATATATAAATATGCCATAGTTCAGTGTTTTGGGTCACCAAGCATATCATTCCTAGGCATGCATTTATACTTTTGTTTCTTATGTTGCCTTGGTCTGGGTGTCTTTTCTTTCACCTGCCCTCTCTGATTATCTTTTTGTTCCTAGTTCCTTCCTCTATTATACAAGGTTGATTTCCTTGTCTATCCCTCCTGCTAAACTGCTGGCTCCTTACAGTCAGAGTTTTTCAAGCTCTAGAGTCTAGACCAATAATCGGTATAAAATAGTTCCCAAACATTTACTGAATGAATATTACTCAACTAGTAAGTAGCACAGTGGAGATTTGAATTTAGTTATATCTGACGCCAAAGCCATGTCTTTTTAACTATATTATAGTCTGTCAATAAAGTGTGGTTCACCTCATCAGAGGAGCCATTCTTTAATCATGCAAGGAGAATCAAATGATGCTTGAAGATAGCACTACCACCTGTCCAAAGGGAGATGTGCCAAATAACCACTTTAGTTGATCAATATCCAGTTCAGATTGGAAAATTCACGCCAAAGAGTATTCTCTGAGATTTATTAAACTAACAAAAGAAGAAGACAAATATCTCCCCTTGTCTTGGCTTAATACAGGTAAAACTTTACCATGCATATACATTGACCCTTGCTAGGGAAGGTGACAGGCTAAGACCAGGTGATGGTATTTCCTAATACCAATCTAACTAATTAGTCTTAAACACGCTTTAAGTATAGGTCAAGCACAGTACTTGGCACACAAAATTCCTCAGAAACATTTTCAGAAATTTTGGATTATAAGAGGAGGCTGATATAATTTGGCAGAAAATGAACATAACTCTCAATCAATTTAAGCATCCACTTTATTGAGGAAATTAATGCAACTCATATGATTTTTATCCTTTAGCATAAAGAATTGGGGCAGCAAAAGATAATGGATAAAATTTAGAGTGTGTGTTCTGTCATCTGATTTGGGAAATGTGTGCTGACTCTGCTAGTTCTATTAAAGATGCTGTCCATAAAATACACTTGGACTGGTTTGGCACAAGTTAT
Source organism: Lynx canadensis (assembly GCF_007474595.2). NCBI lineage: Eukaryota > Metazoa > Chordata > Mammalia > Carnivora > Felidae > Lynx > Lynx canadensis. Next base: position 30,478,689 of record NC_044306.2, on the reverse strand, counting down.
TTTAGAGCTGTGAGAAGGACCATTACTAATAAAACTTCTCTTCCCCTTATAATTAATTCATGGCATGGCCACCAGAGTGTTCTTCCTATATCATAAATTTCATTGTGTCACCCCCGTGCTGAAAAGCTTTTGATGACTCCACATTTCCTGTAAAAAAATGTGAAAATTCCTTCACTTAACATGTAAGATTTCTGCCACCTAATCACCACCTATCTTCCAATTCACAATTCATTTTACTCTTCTCTCAATTCCATAGTACCTTGATCAAGCATTATGTTGTATGAATCTATGAATAACACTTTGGCCACCATTCATTTATTTGTTTTGCCAACAAATATTGTTGAGGGCCTATCCTGTGTTATGCTCTGTCATCGACAAAGGATACAGAAGAGCAAAGGAGACATTTTCTGTTTTCATGAGATTTATGTTGAGAGAGACAGACAAGAAACAAACAGCTAACAAAATAATTTCAAACAGTGGTAATTACTGTGGAGAAAAGAAAAGATTAACATGACAGAGAGTGAGTTGAGAGGTAGGAGTGAGCAACGTCAGACATGGGACAATTCTGTAACGTGGAGACTTCTTATAGAGTGACAAGAAAAAGACAAACAGTTCAATAGAAAAATGCAGAGAAGATTAGAATTTAAAAAAAAAATCACAAGAAAACAAAAGCCCAGTGGTCAACAAACATAATGAAAAGATGCTCGAATTCATGTTCAGTAAAAGAAATTCAAATGAAAATAAAGATGAAATATGACTTTATATCTATTGGATTGGCAACATAAAACCCACTGCTGGTAGGGATGTGGGGAAAAGGGTTCTCATACACTGTGTGTGGGACTTTCGAGCTTCACTATCTTTCTAAAAGGCAACAGCGCAACATCTATTAAAACCTAAAATGCACTTCCCCTTTAACTCAGAAATTCCACTCCTGAGAATCTACCTCAAAGAAAAAAAAAATTGCCCATTTGTAAGGTCGTGTGCTGGGGGATGTTTATTGTACCATTGTTTGCACTGGCCAAGGGAACTTTGGTCAAATGGCCAAAGAGAAAGCTTACCAATATGGAAGTGGCTGATTAAAATGCAGTATATCCGTATAATGGAACATTATGCAACCAGTAAAAGGAGTGAGGTGCAACCTTCCCAGATGATTAGAAGGAATTTCCAAATTTTGACATCCTTCATGAAGGGTTTTATACTTTTATTAATTCATTAATTAAGAAAATATATGATGACTGGGGTGCCTTAGTGGCTCAGTTGGCTGAGCGTCCAACTTTGGCTCAAGTCATGATCTTGTGGTTCATGAGTTTGAGCCCCACGTTGGGCTCTGTGCTGACAGATTGGAGCCTGGATCCTGCTTCGGATTCTGTGTCTCCCTCTCTGCTCCTCCCTCACTTGCACTCTGTCCCTCTCTCTCAAAAAAATAAATAAACATTAAAAAAAGAGAGAAAAAAATATATGATGACCAAAGACATTTTGGATTCCATTGGGTTTTAAACAAATTCACATTTTGTCCATCTCAATGTTATCTATCTCTATATATTTGAAATACGGTAGCACATATGTTTTTGAGACATACTATTTATTCACTCTACATTCAAGGCTTAGTGTAGACACAGATTTATTGAAAATTGACTTTTGTGGCCCCCAAAGAGTCAATGGTCCTCATGTTTGGAATGAATGAGCTTGGCCATAGAAAGAATACATCTCCTTATACAGAGCTGAGTGGCAGTAAATATCTTAACTCTCCACAAGTGTTTGCATTTTAAGACATGACACTTACTCATCTGATTACATCTTTGGTGTTTTTTGGGCCTATCCAGTGCTATGGGTAGTGTAAGAGGAGAGAGAAAGAAGCTTCTCCATGGTATTGTCAATCACAATACATGTCAAAGTCTGTCCCTGGCTTCCAGGGTGCAAAATTATACCAGTGCTATTTATTGGTTCTACTTCTCAAGCTACATGTAAAACCAACTTCAGGAAGCCCTACATGTTGTTTTATAATAAAGTATTAAAACATAAAAGGAAAATGGAGAAAAATGTAACAATACCAATACTGAAGTTTTATTCTATCAGACTTTTCTCTTCTTAGCTATTTTTTATTATTGTATAAAAATAGATTCATCCTTTTATATTAGTAGACAAAAGACATATGGGCCACGTTTGAAAGGTAGCCTTATAGAAAGATATTCACTTGCAAACAAGCTTCAGGTACCAGGTCTGTCATAATTTTTGTAAATTCCAGACCATTTGTTTCCGGACAATTTTAGTGGACATATAAAATTTTATAGATGGTAATATGTTAGCGATAGATGTTTTTAAAAACATATACTGGGGCGCCTGGGTGGCGCAGTCGGTTAAGCGTCCGACTTCAGCCAGGTCACGATCTCGCGGTCCGTGAGTTCGAGCCCCGCGTCGGGCTCTGGGCTGATGGCTCAGAGCCTGGACCCTGTTTCCGATTCTGTGTCTCCCTCTCGCTCTGCCCCTCCCCCGTTCATGCTCTGTCTCTCTCTGTCCCAAAAATAAATAAATGTTGAAAAAAAAAAATTAAAAAAAAAAATAAAAACATATACTGACAAGGGGAAGATTTATTGTGTCAAATATATTATAACTTCCTTTTTATTCCTACCTCGTTACAGTTTCCTCTTAGAAACATCCCATTAGTGCCTAGGATAAAAACAGATGACTGGGTGATGGTTACACAACAATGTTAATGCATTTAATGCCACTAAATTGTATACTCAAAAATGGTTGAACTGGTAAATGATGTATATTTCACCACAATTTTTAAAACCTGGATTACTGTGTGTGAAAGTAGTAGATTCCCGAACATAAGAAGTAATAGATTATATACCAACAATACACCATATACCAACCAAAAATTGCACAGAGTTTCAGACGAACCCTCCTCTAAAATCTCAGTCTTCTACTTCAGCCAGAGGCATGCAGTAATTCTCGGACCCAGAGTAACTAAAAAAAAAAAAAAAAAAAAGCCCAAATGCTTAATGTTGTGTGGTTGGACTTAGACAAGTGGTAGCTACTAAGAGCTGGTTGGAGAGAAGGAGAAGGAAGGGAATGTTGATACTCTTCATTTCTTTCCCCTTCATGACCTACCAGGCTTTTTAAAAGACACAAAGTATTATTTTAAAAGACACACAGAAACTGTGGAGGTTCCCTTCATATCCCTTCCTATTTCAATTGTTTCGACAGCATTCTAATAAATTCTAGGAATAGTTTATCTTCCCTTAGTGTGGAGGATCCCTCACCCTTCCTCACAGGGATCAGAAGAGCAAGAGCAAAGCCATCATACTTCAAAGCAAGGGTGGATCCTTATGCTGCGTTTTTCTTTGTCCCTCTTACAGAGAAGAAAGTAAGCTCCCTTGTTCCAATCAAAGGACAGTGGTATGCCTCTTCTCCACTCACTTTGTAGTGTAGCACAAAGCAAATACCTTCTGTGGCGTGTAGATCCTGCAGGGCTTCCATTAGCGTTACACCTGTGGGTCTTTCTGTTTTTATGCTCTTGGTAAATAAGGGAAAGAATAAATCAAATATCGTGTTCAACCCAGGTCTACATTACATCATCACAGACAGCTGAAATGCTGAATGTTTATTTAGTCCTCTGGTTAGTAAATTATTACGCTGGCTTTCAAAAAACACTTTAACGTGGAAAATTTCAAATGTCTAAAAATATGAGCAATAGTATAATAAACACTCTTGTATAAGCATCCAGCTTCCACAATGATCAGATCATGGCCATTTTTTCTCTAACCCTACCATTTCCACCCTATTGCTGTATAATTAGGAAGCAAATAGCGAACATTGTGTAATTATACCCATCAATATATCAGTAGAAATCTTTAAGGGATAAGGCTGCTTTTAAAAATATAATCACAAGAAAAACGATCACCCTTCAGATATTAATATTTTCTTAATGTTACCAAATATCAAGCAGTGTTCAAATGTTTCTAATTGTCTCACTTTTTTTTTTTTACAGTCTATTTGCTTGAATCAGGCTGTAAATAAAGTCTTGCAATCGTTTGACTTTATTGCAATCGTATCTTGCAGTCGTTTGACATACCTCTTCAAATCTCTTTCACTCTGTAGGTTCATCTCAATCTGTCCGTTTTTATCCTTGCTTTTTGTTATCCTTGTTGAAAAAACCAGGTCTTTTGTCCTGTGAATCCCACACTGGTTTTGTTGATTGCATCTCAGTAAGTTCCTGTAACATGTCTTCAGTTCCCTGTATTTCTTGTAATTTGGAAGTTAGATGTAGAGGCTTGATTTGATTCAGGTTCAATTCATTGTTTTGTTTCTGGACCAGATTTGACTGATTTTAAAAGTGGAATTGATGAAATCAGTGCATGCATATGTGAGGAGTGTTGGGGAGAGAGGGAAAAGGGAATTTAATGAAAAAAGAACCATTTTCTTCAAAATTATAGTCTTGGAATTCGGTCCTATCTAGTGTCTTTTAAACTGATCAGATATTTTTATATTTAGGACATGAACAGTGAGACATAATCATGGACACAGTTACCTCTGTGATGGATGTGAGACGTGTGAGCTTCAGCCAATCACAGTTTCTTGTCTTTAAAATCAGGTTGACAATGACCATCGATAGCACTGTTTGAGTGCTCATATGGAAAACAATCATGAATATGGAACAAGAATATAAATCTAAATGTCATAGTGCCATGATGGTATATCTAATGCAGAGATAAATCTTGGATGGTCCTTTTCATCTGAGATAGGATATTGGAATGAGACAGCAGTGACATAAAATCAGATACAAAAGGGAATGGAAAACAAATACATACATGCTGTGTTTAACAAGGGAGATTTCAAGTCCCAGTTCTTCAACAGCTGAATCCCTCTGACTTAGTTTGGGACTACAAAATAATGAGGGAAGATTTTTTGGAGGAGAAGGTCTCTCTAAAGAAAATTAAGGCTATACGGCATGTCTCTCAACTGGTGAAGGAGACTTGCAGGCAGCCACCCATGGACCTTACGTGTGACACCCCACTTTACTCCCCAGATGGCTGAGAGAGAGAGTGGAGTAGGTCTGACCTCTAACTTGGGAGGCCAAGAGACAAGCGCAGACTTCCTTGGTGGTAGAACTGGGAGAAAGTTGTTATGTTGGGAAGGAACTACCTGCTTCCCAGAACTTGTCCAGATACCTAGAGTGACAGAAAGTCCCTGCACCAGGAAGTTGGAAGTGAAGGTAGAATTCTCAGGTCCAGCAGAAAACATTTCAAGTCAAACTCTGGAATTAAAGATGGATTTACACGGGTCAAGAAAGGAACAGAGAGATTACCAGAAAAGCAGACTTTTGTGGAACTCAAGAAAGAGTTTACAAGAGAAGTAATTTGCTTTAGGCACTGCCATGCCCAGAGGGTACACCTGAAATCAGCTGAAGAGCAGTGTGACGGGGTTACTGTCTCTGAAGTTAAAAATATTAAATTAAAGGAACTATGTCTTTGATACTCTCTTCATAGCACCCCTGTTATCATCCTCTACATTTTTGATGCATTACAGCTTCTATGTATTCTCTCTATCTTTTTCTCTCTCCCTCTCTCACATTCATTTCTTATAATTATCCTGGCCAACAGTCTGGGAAGAGTAGACATTGTTTTCTCCACTTTATAAATGAGAAAAATGAGATTCAGTGGATTAATTGCTACCCAAGGTTTTATGTCTTCGATGTGATAAAGTTGGAAAAAGAATACATGTCTTTTCACTTCTAATCTGATATTCCTTCCATATTTCACGAGGCTTGATTATTTAATTACAAAATCTTCATTTAGTGTCCTGATCTCTTGAGCACTCTTTCACTTACACTGAAGAAATATTAGAACTTTCAAAATCTGATTCAGACTGTGGCTCAGGGATTGCTGCCAAATTTTTGCGAAGTACTTTTCAATAATTCATAATTCCTTAAACATGGAAACCCACTGCCTAAATATAGCATGAGAGAATGTGCTCTGGTGCTTAGTTAAGCCAAAAGTTGCATATTTAAATACAGTAAATTTCTCCTTCTTCTCATATAAACACATCCAGTGTCACCCATTTGTTTGTGCAGAATGCTTTAAAATAACCCTTATTGAAATATGCAGGTACTTGATATGCCATTTTGTGGGCTTGTCATATTTGTGCTGCTTTAGAGTTTTGCAATGTCAGCCTGCAGAGCTTTCTTTTTCTTTAGTCTGACAAGACTGTACTGAGTGCCCTGTTGTCAGAACCTCTGCCCAAGATCCTAGAGGGAAAAGGAGAAAGTTAACGGTGGGCTCCAAGGAAAGACCAGTGGAAAAGGGACCATGCTACTGGAAGACCAGCTTTTCCCAGCCTGCAAAGGACTTGAATTCTTCAGGTGTGCTTCACATCTGCAGAGGGGATGTAATGCTCCTGGCCAACTTGGGCTCTGAGAACCTCTGGGTGGTTGAGGACAGGATTTCAGATAGAGAGCATCAAACTGTTAATAGAATTGGTCTCTTTAATGTCAAGTAAGGCCTATCCTGGGAAGCTGTCTTTAGAGGAAGACCAGAGCCTTTTCATTATTTCAAGTTTCTGATCAAGCAAAAGCTCACAATCTGTAACCAGAATTGGCCTTCTGTCCTGGCTTAGAGTTTCGGTAGCTGGATTCCTGTCTGATAACCAAGCCCTAAACTTCTGATCTCTGTCCCTCTCTCTGTTCATGATAAATCTCAAGACTGCTTTCTCTGCCAGTGACTGGCCATATTTCTACCTGCCAGAAGTATTCATTTTCGCCATATCCACATCTCTCCCTCAGGTTCTGTTTCATTCTTAGGACTCAGTTGAAGGGGTACTTCTGCAGGGCAAATTTTCTTGACCACTCCCTCTAGGCTAGTTGCCCCTCTTAGGATTTCACAGACACCGGTGTGGGTTTTTTTGGTTTTATCTCACTTATCACAGTTTGCATTTATTCATTTGGTTTTCTTTTTACTTTATTTCTGTCTCACTCCCCCCACCCTCACACCCCCACATTCAGATGTAAATGCCACTGAAGTAGGGATCAGGCCTATTGTATCCACTGATGTATCCCTGTTAGTTAATACAATGCCTGGCCCATGGTAGGTTCTCAGTACATATTTGGTGAATGTATTGTTGAATGAATTAATTCTTGAATTGTGTCCCACCTAAGTTGAGTCTGTTTGTCAACCTTCCATTGAATCCCACTCAACAAAGCTTAAGACAAATGTAATAACTATTCGTCTGAATTTATGCATGCTGGATGTAAGGACATGGCTCATGGTGAATTCTCAACAGATGTTGAGGGAATTAATGAGTAGATTGAACTTAGCTGATTGAAATAGCAGAGTTTTAGTCTACACACACAAGCTCTTTTATTAATGCTGTTGAATTTAACAACAGTAACCAAGTAAGCAGGTCATTCTTTTTATGAACACACATTAGTTTTATTTGACAGAAAACCAATACAACTTGAAAATGGCTGAGGCAGCCTTGGGAAGCATTTGAACCTGGAATAATTTCCTGTTCACTCTCATTTATACCATGTAGCCACCTTCTTTAAGCAGATAAATTTTTAGAAGCATTTCTAATAATGCCACTTTTCTCTACAAATTAATTATGAATTACAGATTGGAATTTAAATATCTTCCTGCCTTGTCTTTAACCTTTGGTTTTGCATAGCATCAAAGGATACTTAGTCTGAATATAATGTCTTGGTTTTCTGATACTGGAAAGATATTTACCTGGCTTGAGCTGAGCTATTTAAAAAGAAGGATTTTACTTGATTTTCTAGATTTTTCAATAAGAAATGCTGATGTCATTTCCACTGTGCATCATAGAAATCTAATCCTTCTAATTTGATGACTTAAAGTCATTTTTGTGAAGAACCTCCATTTGTCACCAAAACTCCATTGCTCACCTACTTCAAAACTACAAACTTTGCTTATTCCCACTTACTGCATGGACACCCCTGGGCAACCCCATACCTCCTTGGTCACAGCAGCAACAACTTTCTTCCAGCTATTTTCCCTGCTGGTATCTGTCATGCCACAAAAGTTAGCCAATGCTGATAAAAGAGTTGTGATCCAAGAATCTCTGGGAGAAACTCTAGAATTCCAAAGATTGCAATAGGATTATGTTATCCTCATCTAGAACCTGGAAGAAGGATATAAAAAGGGCACATACCATTTAGTTCTCCTACTTAAGCACACTGTTCATTCTGAAAACTGGAAAACCATTTCTAGGGGTTCTTTAAGCTCTTACCTCATGGTACTTACCATTTGCTCACTTTGCTATTCCTCCTCTTGGGCTTACTAGTTTTCTATACCCCCACTTCAGCTCTGTTTCTTGGTTTCTCCTTTCTGCCTGCTCCTCTATAATGATCATCCCACTATCTACTTATTTCCGTTTTGACTCCAGAATTTACCTGTGGTGCATGACCTCCTGTCCTCCCTTTCACTCATGGTGGCAATGGTAAGAGGAAATCTGTCTCTGGGTTCCTGGCCCTTGTGCAACCAACCAGCCAGCTCTGCCTCCTGTCAGACCCCATCTGACATGGTAGGGAAATTGGGGAATTGTGTAGGATCTTAGGAAGGGTTTGCTGGAGGAAATGATGCTGAGAAAGTGAAGGGGAGGAAAGGCATTCTAGAAAGAAAAAACATTAGGAACAAAAGCAAGAAAATGGGAAATAAGATACTTGTGAAATTCAAAGTGTTTAGTTATTTTGGGCTCAATGTAGAGAGAATATGATAAAGTTCTAAGATATGAAGTCAGAAAGGTGGGCAGGACCAAAATACCTATAAATGAATAACTGCAATAGTAGACTTTAGATAATAACGTGCCGTGTATGAGGTGGGAATGCTCAATGCTCCATGAGTTTGTAGAGGTTGCTTATAACCAAGATGATTACGAAAAACACATAGAGCAGCTGATATTTGAAACTGAACTTTAAGGATACACAAGATTTTTATGTCAGGAATTAAAAGGATAGAAAGAGAAGGATTTGCATTCAAGGGTGAACAGGGACCAATATTTGGTATAGCTAGGCATTTTGAATGGAACATGCCTTTTAATATGTTAACGCATTTTTTGACCTGAAACCCAGATGGTCTAATTCGCATATTTTCTTTAACCTTGATAGTGCAGCATCTTTATCTTTTTGACAGACACTACCATTTTATTCTTTGCACTCCTTATTTATGCAAATACATTATTTCCTTTGGGCTTTAAATTCTTTAAGGGCAAGGAATTTGTCTCACTCACCTTTGTATCCCCCAACGAAGGCAAGCATGGCCACAGCATGCACATAGTAAGGCCAGGAACTGGCTATTGAATGTATAAATAAAGACCCAGGGTCTTCTTTAATTATTGCTATTATTTAGGTAGGCCCCTTTCAACTCCATGCAAATACTGATTTTGGATTGGAGCGACAAGCGTTGGATTAGGAGCCAGTATATCTAAGTGCCAATCGTGGGCTGCACCAACCCAATGTGTAATATTGAGTCTCATCTGTAACATTAGGTCAGTGATCTAGATTGTTTTCCCCAACACGTTAGCCAGCAAGAACTCATTTTAAGTCATTTGTTTACCAACCTTTTTGTTTATAAAATCATAACTATTCATTTTTGCAATAACTAACTATGCCTGCCAAACAGAGGGGTTGATTGTCTTTGGTCAAAGTGGAGTAACTGATATGATATGGACAGAAAGGTTCTGCTAAGATCTTTGGGAGAAGTGTAATGGCATGTAAATATAAAATCTCCACTCTCCTTTTTGAAACATTTAAAATAGTTGATAAGATTCTAAGAATCTGAGGACCGTAATTTGGAAACAGGGAGCTAGGTGGTTCCTCCCCATTCTATCATAGACTTTATTTGGAGTGATTTCCCCCATCTCGTTTAAGGAGGAATATGTACCACAACGTGATTTCAGAATACTCTTATTTCCTCCAAAATTATTGTAAGGAATATATTAAAGCATTTTAAAGTGAATGTGAAATAAACATAACCTGCATTTAACCATTTGGAGGAACTATGCACCACTGTTTGAGACAATTGAGACTTCCCCAAATGGTAAGGAAGCCAAGGGTAAGAATGATTGTTAGCAGCTCTTGTCTAGACTGTGTAAAGCCTATAGAGGAAGACTGGATCCAAGAGCCTTTTTTAAGTTTCTTTGTTTGCTGTCTAAAATTATTAAACAGGAAAGCCAGGCTGGCAATTGTCCTAGCTCATTTAGGATTCCTTCCCAGTCGTTCTCTCAGCTCTAGGCACCTTCATGTCAGTCAGTGCTGCCCACCACCCCCCCCCCCGCCCCCGCGCCCGCGCAGTTCAAATAACCCCTGAGAGGAAGCTGCTTGTGCTTCTCTTTGCAGCACAAATTTCCACTTCTGTAGAGAGACAAGTAGAGCAAATTGGGTTACTACAGAGAATGACATTAAGGTGTCAGTGGAATAAGTTCTTATTTAGTTTTATTAGCTTCCTTAGAAAGTGCAAACTTCAATAGCCATATACACTCTCCTGGGCAACACCAAGTCTCTCTTGTGTTTTATTTTTAGCCTTGACAAGAAAGCTGTCTTTGCCAATTTGTCTCAAAACAGATGATGGATGTAATATTTATCCTCAAGGAAAGTAGTAGCCAGAGTAACATAACCTATATTTATATAGTGCTTTTACATATTTTTATATCATTTGGTCTTTGTAGCAACTATACAAGACACATTGGCATTATTTCTCCTAAATGAGGAACTTGAAGTTCATAGGGGTTGATTGTCTTGTTTAAGGTCACTCAAATGAATCAGTAGAGAAGCCAGCATTCGAATTCAAATCTGTTTGTCACCGGTACCTATGATTTTCCTCTCCAAGATGTTGCTTTAACATCCAGGGGCAGGAAGGATTCCTCTTCAATGGTACTTCCTGAAAAGTCTCATTAGTTTTAGGGGAGGCTGAACAAGGGACAAATAAAACTGTTAACTCAGTTTTCAAGAGGCAATGAATATTAGTGGTGGCAGAATTGAGGCAAAATCATTGAAAGGGTAGTGTTTATTTAGCAAATACTGATGACCCATATGAAAATTATTCAAGCTCCATAGCTTAGAAATGCCAATATAGAAAATTGAGAGGCAAATTCATCCCATCAAAATGGCAAAGATTCTTAAAAAGTGAAAAGATGCAGTTTTGTTAAGAATGAAGGGAAATGAACCTCTCATAATTGCTTGTGGTACACCTGTCACAAGGTCAGTTTGGCATATTTATTTAAAAAACCATAGAAGTATGCATTGTCATATAATGTCTGGCTTCCTGTGCTAGGTGTTATGCTGGATAGAAAGACAATGACGGCAAGTAAGATACTGCCTCTGCCTGTTTGACAGAGAAGACAAACAACTAAGCAATTACAATAATGTGATCATTTCACAGAGTGTATAATAGAGACTCCTATTTTGAAATAATGGTATATGTGTATGTGTGCATGTAGAACATTAAACATACTAAAAAATAAACTTTAATGGTACTTGTCTCATCTTTGTATTGTAGAATTATGAGATATTTATTTTCTTTTTTCATATTTTAAAATATTTGTTAAATGCTCTTGTAATATGAATGACTAGAATACTAGGTCACAAATGCCTGCTTTTTTTACAGCCATGAAAATCAGTCAGTTCACGAATCAATAAGAACCAGGCCTGTTGGCATATTAATATCTAGAATTTTACACCTGGCATATTTTGGATAAGCCTTATGTGTGCCCATCTGAGATCCAAATCATTTCTTACTCAGTTCTGCTTTCTTGCACTGCATTCATGTCTCTGGGCTGCTGATATTCGGACCTAATTACCATTATTGGTTCCCAGTACCAGTTTATCACTGGAACAGGGGTTTAACCTTGAACCTGAACTCTATTGGCTAATGTCCTAGTCCTTGCTGGGGAGCTTGGTCACCAGGACTCCAAACTGGTGGCTGAATATTTCTAGACATATCTCTAAGAATACCTGAGAAACTCTAGAGGTTTTTTAGAGCATTCCGTTGCCATGTCCTTTCACCTTCTGCATTAGACTCAAGTTAGTCCTTGCTTCTAGGCTTGGAAGTTTGGATTTTAAGGACCTGCCTCCCCTCCAGGGAAGGCAGCTCACTCACTGAATTAGTTCCTTAATCCCATCATCCAACACCGTGGACCATGGCTTTGCTTCCAGTGGTCAGTTGGGAGACCCCACAATGCCTTGCAGAGTGTGGTGGACCACAAAATTTAATTCCAACTGCTTTTGTGGGCTGGCCACCTGGCCTCTATTTAGCCATGAGCCTTCCCTCAGTAACACGTCAAGCTTCTTGTTAAAAATCTCCCGATTTTGTACTCAGGCTGCACAGAAACTTGATATTTATGACAATTGGCAAACATAATTTTTTCCAAAAGTTAAATTAAATAATCACAAGGTTATGTGACTCTATCTCTGTCTCTCTCGAAATGAATGAACTTAAAAAAAAAAAGAAATAAAAATTGAAAAAAATTTAAAAAATAGTAATCAAAGTATCTTGCATATCCTAAAATTTATATGTTGCCTGATAGTTCTGTAATTTAAGTAATGGTTTTTTTCACTTTATGATCCACTAGCAATAACAGAACTTATTTTTTTTAAATCAAAGAAACAAATGCCTATGGCAAATATTCTTGAGAGATTTCAAAACAAAAGACAAAATATATGTAGATATCACTATTACATTAAATGAATTTGAAAGTTGATTTGTATATTATTTAATTATGTTCTCAGGATGGAAACATATTTTCTCTGAATGTCAAAAGTCCCCGCAGTTTCACAATGGGGTACTACCTTTGGTCTCAGAAAGAGGAGACAAGTTGTGGCACAATATTAATTATTTGACAATGCATGCCAATGGTGGCTAATCATCATTTTGGTGAAGTTCACTTATTTGCATGAAATAATTAAGAACAGTGGCTCTTCAAGTTATTTATCCTGGAAAGATCAATGACAACGTAGTCATTGTTGAATACGCCAGTATTAGATGGTTTGCGCTAAGTGAGGTCATACGTGTATTAGGGATCGATGGTGACTGAAAGTGTACATGATTCTCATGAAACTCAGTGGGACTTAGACTCCTGTTTTTTCATTTCTGTGTTATTAAGTCTGAATAGTTTTCATATGGGCCATTTGTATTTGTAAAACAGACCCTATCCCTTCAATGATTTTGCCTCCGTTCTACCATTATCAGTATTATTTCTTACCCTTTTACGTCTTAGCCTCTTAAACTTTTCTTTTTCCTTTTCTCCCTCACATCTTCATTTCTGGCCATCTCATTTCTTATCATTTCATGAGTATACTTGCTACCAATTATCCAAGTGGCAAAAAGGAAAAAAAAATATTGAGGTAAGCCTGACTCTGCGTTAGAGATCTGAAAATTTTGTTTGTGTTACCTTGAGGGTGAGAAAATAAATCTCCTCTTCAGCCTGTCTGACACACGTTTATAAACCCAAAAAACACCCAAGTGTTAGCTCCCTTCCCCTTAAGAATCAACAGTCTTCTCAAGTTGTTTTGGTAAAGAAAAGAGATTAGTCCCGTATTCAACCCTGAGTTATTCCTGTTGAGAGAGCCTTGCCTGCTGCTGTATGTACCCTATGCTTCTGGCATCATTAGTTACCCTGAATTAACTTCTCAGTAGCGTTAAGACTATGGCTCACCTGGCCTTAGCAGGAGAATGATGTGGAAAAGCCGTGCTTCCGTTTATTATTTGTAGTAGGTCTTTGTCATTCTTTTTGATGACCCAGTCTTGGACCCTCGTTGCAATGTTGGAGAAATCACCCCACCTTTTGAGGCAGAGCTTGCTTTTTACTCTGAAAGTGTACCAGACATTCTCGTGACCCTTTGCAGCTAGGGCTTTATCACATGGCCTGGGCGCCATCCATCGGATAGACAGACTGAGTCTGAAACTACTTCTGTGATGAAGTCAGCGCCCTTCAGAAGCTCTTCTGGGATCTGTGGAGGCAACTGCTGGAGACAACCATGCCACTGTGCTTGCAGCAAGAGTATGTGTCTGCTGTCTGTGGCTCCAGGGAGATGCAGTGCTGTGTTTGGTGACAGGAGCAGTGATGTCTTAGACCAGTTCTGTGGCGTTTATTTGGGCAGAAAGCCTGGCTGCGTGGCCCCAGCGCCTGGTCCTCTGGAGATTATATAAGCGACCCAACACCCTTTTTGTTAACTTGTAAATTTTCATATAACTTAAAACTGACAGAAAATTTGCAAGAAATTCCTATATACATATTTATATACTCTTGGGTTAGGTTTTTTTTTTTTTTAAACCTTCCTAAGAAAAATTGTTTTGGAAGTAATTTCAGCCTCACGTAGAAGTCGCAAAAATAGAGTTCCCGTGTATCTTTCACCCATCTTCTCTCAGTGACCATAACTTACAAAACCACAGCATAATTATCAAAACTAGAACATTGGTATAAACTATTTGCAAAACTGCAAACCTTATTTGTATTTCACTAGTTCTTATATGCAGTTTTTTATATACGGTTCTACAAAATCTTGTGTGTATACACAATTGGGATACCAAACTTCCATCGCCCCAGAGAAACTCCCTGTGCTCCCACTTTGCAGTCACACTCTCCCCCGAACCTAATCCTTGGCAACCTTCGATCTACTCTCCGTCACAATTTTGTTACTCCTGGAGTGTTAGGTAAATGAAATCAATCATACGCATCTCCTAAAGGCAAACACTAATTCTTGAAACAATTCAGCCTAACTCCACAATAATGAAGAGATGAACAGACACATTTTCTAAACACAGCATACTCAGTATAGATTCCCTTACCCGTTATCTCCACTTTGGAGACAGTGCGTCATATTCTCACACAGAAGAATCTCAGTGCCCATCTTCTGTCTGCAGGTGGTGGCTAGACATGGGGCTAGAGCTCTGTTTCCTTGATCTTCTAGACAGAGAAATTTGGGAATTCCTATTGTCACCTTTAGCTACATAAATGTCTCGACAGAAGCTTTGAAAAGGACTTTTTTTTTTTTTAGCTTTGGCCCATATTCAATTCTTTGGCATGGTGTCCTCGTTAATTCCTGTTAATTAATATACGGGAAAAAAGGTGATATAAAGATTTACTACCACCTTGTCAGTAGTAAACTTCAAAGGACATGAATATGTCATGTGTGTTCCTTCAGTGACATGTATAAAACACAGTGAACACTGTTAATGATATTCAGTCAGTTAACACTTTGTTAATGTTACTCATTTACAGTAGAGTATACCATCACTTTCTTCATATTGGTGCCAACACATGTCCTGTTTGATAAGGGAATGTTCTCATTACAGCTGGCTCGATGTAGCAGGAACAATTTCACATGATTCTCCTCGGGCTTACCGAGATACACTCATCTACCACTAGTGTGTCTTCTAGTCTTTGTGGTTTTTCTTTACCTCATTTGGCCCCTTGCCATCCATTGACTTACGCCTGGCATTCAGTGTAGTGTAAAACTGCGGGTCGTTGCAAAATCATTGCAGGAAGGGATTCAGAAAGACCAGAGATATGTGAAAGACATCTTATTATTTATCCATATGTGAGTATTGAAATGATTTTTACTTTAAAAGAAAATTACGTATTCTATGGTGATTTTGTTATTATACATGGAGCTATTAATGTATAAGACTAATTTCTTGTAAGCAAGTATAGGACTTTTATATGAATATGCTTACACAGTATTGTAGGGAAAAACTGATAATCTAGGAATGGTGGGAAGGATCAGAACTTGCCAGAGTTCTGTTACGAGAAACTTTGCAATAGTCATTCTTTTTTTTAAAGTTTATTTATTCATTTTTAGAGAGAGAGAGAGAGAGAGCATGAGCAAAGGAGGGGCGGGTGGGGGGAGAGAGAGAATCCCAAGCAGGCTCCGTGCTGTCAGTGCAGAGCCCAACATGGGTACAAACCGTGAGATCATGACCTCAGCTGCAACCAAGAGTCGGATGCTTAACCGAATGAGCCACCCAGGTGCCCCTGTAATAGTCATTCTTAATGAAGTTGGGTACTTCCCCTCCCAGACAAGCATATCAGAATTACTCGGGTGGATTTCTGGAAATATACAACAACTTTCTTTATAAGGTTTGGTGGTCCCATCCCCCTGGGTTGAGAGTCATCTTTGTGATGATTCTTTCTTACTAGAAGGGCGTGCTTTTCCTTGTTTGTGTTAAGGCTGAAATAAGATTAAGGATCACTAGGTTAGAGCTTTAATAACCTCAATGGATAACATTCAAATAAAACTGAGGATTAGGTCATGCACTACAGGTAGATAAACTTAAAACTGACTTGTAAGGCTTTTTTGTCAGTTGTCTGTGATATTTCAGGAAAAATGCAGAGGCTGTAAGAAATTAACCTGTGGTTATGTAGGAGTAAGAAGAAAAGTTTTGCTATAAATTAGCTTTGAGGGGCCCAGGAAGATGGGACTCAATCTTCAGGGTAGGAATGGAAGTCAAGATCTGTGAAGTTTTTTTGTTTTTGTTTTTGTTTTTTTTTACTTGGAATATCAGAAACCTCTACTCTGAACGTGACTATTTTCAGTACTTTGTTACTGTCTAGAATAATTTTTCACTTTTCCTTTATTATTGAATGACATTCTCTTGATATCATTTTCTTGTCTCTGCTAAGTAAAAGTATTTTTGTCCCTTCTAGACACTTGGTGAACTCATGGAAATTGGTAATCCAATAAGAATTCTAGAGCAGTGCTGTCCAACAGAACTTTCCCTGACAATGGAAACATGCCTTATCTGTTCTGTGTGATATGGTAGCAGCTAACCACTGGCTATTAAGCATTTGAAATGTGACTAGCTTGCCTGAGGAACTAAATTTTGTATTTTATTTAACTTAAACAGCCACAGGTGTCTAGTGACTACACTGTGAAACAGCACAGCTCAAAAGGGAAAATAACCTGAGGTGAGAAACTCAGGGCTTATTTAAATTGTAATTCCTCTCACCTGAAGATCTTTTTTCTAGAGCATTTCACTTCTATAACCTTAGGCAGTTTATAATTTGTTTCATTGAAGGAGGCCATTCATTTGGAGGCTCTCTGAATTATTTTGCTCAAAGTTTTAGAATTTAAGTGTACAAGGTTCCTTTAGAAAGCATTCATTCTTTCAGGCATGCCTGTGTGTTCCCTTCTTGACCTGACCGTATTGCATCCTTCCACATATTCTTGAGACACACAGGGCAAACACATACAAAATATATAAGGAAGGTTGTATATATAGAAACAGAACATCACAGTACATCCTCAACTTGGCTTCTGTTCATTTGTGAATTATGGTTTGGAAACTTAGGATAGGTTTTACCATCGACTCAGGGCACAGGAGTAACCTACTGAGCTCATTTAACCCAAAATGTAAGTGAAGTGATATTTGCTATATAAAATAATCGAAAACAATAAAGTTGTAATTCTAATACAAATAAAAAACTAAAGCTAAAATAAATGTGATGGTTTTCTTTTTTTAAAGTTTACTTATTTATTTTGAGAGGGAGAGAGAGTGAGCACAGTGGGGGAGGGGGAGAGAGAGAGGGAGAGAGAGAGAATCCCAAGCAGGCTCTGTGCTGTCCGTGCAGAGCCCAACGTGGGGCTTGAATCTATGAACCATGAGATTATGACCTGAGCCAAAATCAAGAGTCAGATGCTTAACCAACTGAGCCACCCAGGTGACCCAAATATGACAGTTTTCTATTTAGGGCAAGAGATACAGTGACACAAAGATGTGAAGTTTCCTTAAGAGTAGGGCACAAAGGATGTGGATAAGGAAGGCATTAGATGAGAAAGCTCAGCAAACCGCCTTTGAGGAAGTACCCTCACCACTGGTCACCAGGAATAAGTACAGGGGATGGGCAGCTGTCCAGTAATAGGTACTGAACATTTCCGAGTTGACTGGTTGAAACTGGTTGGGGCGGGCAGTTGCAGGGTAATACTTAGACTTTCAGTAGCCTTTTATTCTTTCAAGCAAGACTCAAAAAAAAAAAAAATTACCTGAATTTCATAGGACTTAATTTCTTCTCAATAAGCTCTAGGAATTAGTTTTATCAGGCAGGCTTGGCAGGCTCATTCTCCCCATGGGGTTGAGGAGAAACAAAAAATATGTGAGGAATGTCTCGGTTGTAATTGTATCTCCAGCATTTAGCACAGGGTCTGATAGCGACTGGGAGCACGCGATCATGGTGAAGGCTATGGCTCCTGTGCAGAACAGTTTGTCCCCTGGGAAGAAATGAAACGATGGCTCTGTGACCTGTGGACACTTCTTTTGACCCTCTAGCAGGTTGAAGATTACTAGTATTTTGCCTCTAGAAACTAAATGTCAGTAGAGTTTCTGTAGGCTCTTCTGTCGAGGTAGACTTTGTCTAGATTTGTGTCTCTGAGGTCAATGACAGTTAGAGTTTACAGAAGCTTTTACTTGGATGGAATTCTGTCACTTCAGTGAATTTCTTCGGGTTATTAGTACCCTCTCCTTTCTCCTTTCTGTCCTGTGGTCTAATCTACATGTTTGGTAAAAAAAGATTCGAAGAGGCTTGCCATTAAACTGACACCTACAATCCATCTTTCTTGGGCCCTGTCTGAGAAGGACCTGGAAAAATGAAGCATTCAGTTGACCATGGAGGTGGGCTGCTATTTTTCATGGTGTGACTGAAGTTCCAGTTAGCTCTTAACCACTTCTTGGGATGCTACCATCATTTTCAGATAGAAAAATAATAGCTTAAATGGAACAGATTGTTTTGCCTTGAACCAATTTGTCTAAGACAAATTTATCTAAAATTTAACCTCCTTTGAGAATTTCAACATCCACTCAGGCCTCCTTTCCCCACCCCCCTCCCCCCATACTTTTGGGATTTTATATTTTTCAAACCATATTGATCAAATATACAGGGCTGAGCTCTGCTTTTAGACAGCATGGAGTAACAAGGACCACATTTATCTTCTTGACTATCCTTTAAAAAAGAAAGACAAAATATGTGAAACAATGGTATTCAGACATTGGACATCAGGCCGCAGGAAGCAGTGGTCCCTAAGAGAAGGCAAACAAATGATCTGAGCCCTGTGATTGCCCCAGCTTACGTCTTAGAGTTTTAGGTCACTGTGCAGGAAGACAGAACCCATGTGAACTGATTACAGTCAATTCCTAGACTTTGTAGTTACATTTGTAAATTTTCCGGTGGGACTTTTGTACTAGAGATATTTTCATGAAGATTTGTATGCTGTCCATGCCAACATCCTTTTGCTGGGGCAAATAGCATTCTCCCCTTCTTTCTGCCTAAAATTGCCATTGTACAGTGTGTATGATGATTAATCAGTGAAGCTATGTCATTCTCTGGTTTTGACGGACTAGGCCAAGGATGAGTTTTCATGCTCAGGTAGAAAATAAAGGTGTTGCTTGTCAAGAACTTTGACCCCAGGTTGTGCTTCATACTGGATAGTAACTAATTCAGATCTTTCCTCTTGGAAAGCATAGATGCTCACAAAACAGGAGGACTCCTGGAACTCAGGTTGTGTCTTAAAAGACCGAGCTATTGGGGCACCTGAGTGGCTCAGTTTGTTAAGCGTCGGATTCTTGGTTTCTGCTCAGGTCATAATCTCATGGTTCGTGGGTTTGAGCCCTGCGTTGGGCTCTGCACTGATAGCCTCTCTGCACTATCAGTGCAGAGCCTGCTTGGGTTTCTCTGTCTCCCTCTCTCCCTGCCTCTCTCTCTCTCAAAAATAATTAAATGAGGGGCACCTGGATGGCTCAGTTGGTTGGGCGTCTGACTTCGGCTCAGGTCATGATCTCACAGTTTGTAGGTTTGAGCCCTGTGTCAGGCTCTGTGCTGACAGCTCAGAGCCTCGGCCTGCTTCAGATTCTGTGTCTCCCTCTCTCTCTGCTCCTCCCCTGCTTGCACTCTGTCTCTCTCTCCCTCAAAATAGATAAACATTAAAAAATTTAAAAAAAAATAATTAAATGAACATTAAGAAAATTTAAAAAAAAGACTGAGCTATAATTTTAGCTTTGCATGAGGCCTGATACACATCCCAATCTTAAATATAGCAGAGTCCAGAGTGACTACATAGGTTGCTGAGATGATTTCTACTTTCTCTCACAATAAGTTCCTATCACCAAAGAGAATACCTTTGTATTTTTTCTTACAAACTAAGCAGCTGCTTTATTCTGTTTACCAATAATAGCCGTGCTTAAAAAGGTACTGTGAATTAAGCTCACATATAATAGCATCAACCTGATAGTCTTGTAGGATATTACTACTACTACTAGTTTTATAGGTTCTAGCCCAAGGTCAGGTGGTTACTATGTATCAGAGGTGGGATTTAAACCCAAGTTCAAGTTCATATGACCATTAGTTTATGCTCCTTTTCCTCTTCCGCTTATGTGCCATTGATCAATATTTCTTGCACTTAATTAGGACACCTAAAAAAAGATGAAACTCTGGGCGTATATTAGACTCAAAACCTGTTTTTAATGTTTCTTCTTCTTGGATAATTATTACTAAAATTGGATCTGTTTTCCTTCGGTGAGTTGTCAGTTAACTGCTGTTAAAATTCTCATTAGAAAGTATGTGAATAACCATTTTTGCAAGTAATTAAATAAGAGATTATCTTCTTTTGGAGAAAATGTTACCTGCCAGCAAACATGTTTTTAGCTAATAGGTTTTAAATTAAACTTATTGTAAGTGGTATTTTACCACTATGTACAAGAACTGAATTCTTATCAGAAAGATTAATAATCAAAGACACACACACACAAATTCTTACCTTCAGGTAAAAGCATTTTTAAAATTTATTTCTTTATTTTAATATAATTTATTGTCAAGTTGGCTAACATACATTGTATATGGTGTGCTCTTGGTTTTGGGGTAGATTCCCATGATTCATCGCTTACATACAACACCCAGTGTTCATCCTAACAAGTGCCCTCCTCAATGCCCCCCCCCTCAGTTTGTTCTCTGTATTTAAGAGTCTCTTATGGTTTGCCTCCCTCCCTCTCTGTTTGTAACTATTTTTCCTCCTTCCTTTCCCCCATGGTCTTCTGTTAAGTTTCTCAAGATCCACATATGAGTGAAAACTCTGACTGACCTATTTCACTTAGCATAATATATTCAGTTCCATCCACGTTGCTGCAAACGGCAGGATTTCATTTTTTCTCATTGCCAAGTAGTGTTCCATTGTATATATAAACCACATCTTCTTCATTCATCAGTTGATGGACATTTAGGCTCTTTCCATAATTTGGCTATTGTTGAAAGTGCTGCTATAAACATTGGGGTACATGTGTCCCTATGAATCAGCCCTCCTGTATCCTTTGGATAAATTCCTAGAAGTGCTATTGCTGGGTTGGAGGGTAGTTAAGTAGAAGCATTTTATTTATTTATTTATTTTTTTAACAGACAAATTAGATTTTATTTATTTATTTTTTCAATATATGAAATTTATTGTCAAATTGGTTTCCATACAACACCCAGTGCTCATCCCAGAAGGTGCCCTCCTCAATACCCATCACCCACCCTCCCCTCCCTCCCACCCCCCATCAACCCTCAGTTTGTAGTAGAAGCATTTTAGATAGAACTGTATGTTAGGGAAAGAGAATTGGTTGTAATCTGTCAATAAAGTGTGGTTTGAAAAGGTGATTTTCAGGAAGTTCAATCAGAAAATTTCAATGCAGAAAATATCATTTGTTTTAGGAATTACCATGTATATCAGCACAACTTAATCTAACAAACTTGTGTCTCTTGGGCCTATTAATTAAATAAAGATTTGGCATGATTTATTTATTTATTTTTTTTTTTCAACGTTTATTTATTTTTGGGACAGAGAGAGACAGAGCATGAACGGGGGAGGGGCAGAGAGAGAGGGAGACACAGAACCGGAAACAGGCTCCAGGCTCTGAGCCATCAGCCCAGAGCCCGACGCGGGGCTCGAACTCACGGACCGCGAGATCGTGACCTGGCTGAAGTCGGACGCTTAACCGACTGCGCCACCCAGGCGCCCCGGCATGATTTAGAATAGAAGGAAAGCTGGAAGATGAACCATTGGACTACTCAATACAAGTGGCTGGAATTCATTGCTAGTTTTGGCAAAGGACTAATAATTGCTGTCAGTTTCCCAAAGAATTACAGAAGGAGACCAGGCAATGAAATATTGTAAAAATTCTTAAACCCTGTTATATTATAGCATTCATAAAATCTCTCACACTACCCCAAATTATACTTTCTCTAAGATTAAAAGAAAAACAATGTATGTTAGGACCAGCACTTTAGGGCTAGTCAGCAGAGAATAAATCTTACAGTACAACATTGCTTCAAAAAGAGTGTGATCAACAATCCAAATTGCTCCTGAAAGAAGAGGGTAAAGAAATAGCGGTTGTATTTAACAATTAGGAAGCCATTGATATCCATTGAGAAGCTACATATTGGCTTTGGAGTCCGCCATATCTGGGTTTGAATTCCACCACCATCTATTATGAAGTTCTGTGAGTTGCAGTATTCCACTGAGTCTAATGATAAATTCTTCACCATAGGATCATTATGTGGGTTACATGAAATAAAATGTGTAAAGCATGTAGTAAGGTTTCTCAGATAGCAAGCTGTAAAGAAAAGAGGACGATACGCTGGTGGATTAAAAGAATATTAATTGAGGGTTTTTTATTAAACCATAAGAGAGTTAAATTTGTGGGTAGGGAAAGGGGAAAAGTCTAGTAAATAAATAGATTCTGATGATATTTAAAATAGGGCTGATCAAATAACAGTAATCAAAGCAGAGTGGATAGCTTCAAAAGCAGATGGTGTGACAGAACAGAAAATAGGATGGGAAGAGGAAACACTTGGGCCAAATGGGAAAACACAGTATTTTGGTGAATATATTCAGCATAGTGTCAAATAGCCTTACGCCTGTCCTCATCCCATAAACATGCATTTGAATTTTATTATATCATGATATTTTGTTTCAAAAACAGCAAACATGTCTTTAGTCATGTAGGAATTGTGTGATAAATTTTATAGTGTACTAAAAACTACTAAACTGAAAAGCAAATGTTAGTGTATATGGTTAGGATTATACTATATTGGAATATTCAATAAATCAGAATTGCTTCTTGCCTGGTGATAGTATGTAAAGAAACCTTATTATAGCTTAGTGGTATATTTATTTGGATTCTTGAGTCCCCTCCAAAGAATAACTGGGAGTGAATGGATGACAAACTTGGAAAGATTATGAACATAAAAAGAACAGGAGGTAAAACAAAAGAAATAAATCCCTAATCCTTTGTTCAGGAATTTTTTAGTCTAATGGTGTTCAATAAATCAGGGAAGCACAATCAAAATATCAAGATTCAATAAAAGCACCATTCTCTCTGTAACTTACTCATATTGCTTTCCCCATTTGCTTTTTTTAACAACAGCTGTTTTTCTAACTTTTTAAATATAATTTATTGTCAGGTTAGCTAATGGACAGTTTATACTGTCCATTATAGTGTGCTGTTGGCTTCGAGAGTAGATTGCTGTGATTCACTGCTTACATACAACATCCAGTGCTCATCCCAACATGTGCCCGCCTCAATGCCACCCATTTTCCAGACCAAGTCTTTTTTGCAACTCCAGGCATTTGAAGTCACATTTACATGAAGGGATGACTGTAGGTTAAAAGAGAAGAGAAAGAATAAAGGTAGGAAGTAAGACAGTAGGATAAGAAACAAGGAAGGAAGGACAGAAAAAAGAAGAGACACAACGAAGGAAGAGCCAGTTGAAAACTATGGCTGCAGCACAGTGAATGGACACTATCAGTTCCTAAAGTTTTATAAGCCCTTTAAAAACATTTTTTTGGGTGGTGGGGGGAGGTGCCTGGGTGGCTCAGGTGGTTAAGCATCTGACTTCAGCTTAGGTCATGATCTCACGGTTGTGAGTTCGAGCCCCACGTCGGGCTCTGTGCTGACAGCTCAGAGCCTGGAGCCTGCTTCAGATTCTGTGTCTCCCTGTCTCTCTGCCCACCTTCTCTCATGCTCTGTCTCTCTCTCTCTCTCCCTCAAAAATAAATAAACACTAAATAAAAATTAAAAACATTTTTTTATATATATAATAAGAATACATGTTGCTCTCTTGTAGATTTACAACGCACATTAGCATATTCAGGACTCTGAGAAGGAATCGGTTTAATTTTAACTTGACATTTCCCAAATGTATGTGCTTGTGATTCTTTGTGTAACAACTATAAATGACTATAGTAATTTGATTCTCACAGCACATGTTTTGGGAAAAACTGGAGGTCCCAATTTTATTTGCACATGTTGTTGACTTTTTTTTTCTTCCTCTTAAGGACAACTTTTGTCTTTTTTGCAGCTTTTTTTGAAGGAATGAGCTGACATATAACATTGTGTAAGTTGACCTTGCACAACAGGTTGATTTAATATACTTACATATTGTGAAATGACTACCACCATGGCATCAGCTAACACCTCCACTGTGTCACATAATTACTATTTATTTTTTTGTGGTGAGAACATGTAATAGCTACTCTCTTAGTAACTTCCTAGTATATAGTGTAGTAGTATTAACTATAATCCTCATGCTATACATTATCCTCAGAACCTATTTGTCTTATAATTGAAAGTTTGTATTGTTGGCTGTTGGTCTATATTGACATGTGACGCATGTCATTATGTAATACTCAATATCCACTCTTCCAGGAAATACTGTCCATTAGGTATGTATATCACATGCTCTCTAAGCCATAGTTCTACAGTCTCTTGAGATATGATTTGAGTGACAAACCTAATCCACAGTCCTCTATTTTAAAAAGGTAGATAAGGTAGACAGATTAGTGACCTCCAAAGGCATTCGTGCTGTAATTCTTGGAATTTGTGAGTGTTGCTTTATATGGCAAAGGGATTTTGCCGATGTGATTAAGTGAAGGATCTTGAGATGGGGAAATTATTTTGGATTATTCACGTAGCCCCAACCTAATCACTTGAGTGCTGAAAAGTAGAGAACATTTCTTTGGGTCAGACGACCAGAGAGAAGGTGGTATGAGAAGGACTCAGCCTACTGTTATTAACATAGAAGATGGGGGAAGAGGACCATGAGTGAAGGGAGGTGGACAGCCTCTAAAAGCTGGAAAAGGCCTCCAGAAAGGAACATAGCCCTGCATTATCTCGGTTTTATCCCAGCAAGAACTGTGTCAGACTTTTGACCTACAGAACTATAAGATAATGTATTTGTAATGTGTAAGTCACCAGTTTTGGGGAATTCGTAATATAGCAATAAAAAACTAATATTATAAGTATACAGGAAGGTAGTATAGGAAATATTTGTGTTGAGCAATTTCCTCTAGGAAAATATTTTTTGAAAATATGCATTCGGCTACTGTGGTGGGCAGAATTCTAAGATAGCCTCCAAGATTCCTGGTGTATACACACTTTCTCAGTTATTCAAACGTTACTCTGGGTACCGCTGCAAAAGGATTTTGTGGATGTAATTAAGGTCCCATACCTATTGACTGTAAAATAGGAGATCATCCTCTATGGGCCTGTTGTAATCAGGTGAGCTCTTAAAAGGGATGAGGAGAAGAAATTCAAAGAATGAGAGAAATGTAACACTGGGGAGAGCGTCCATTACTGGCTTTGAAGAGGGGGTCCATTGCTTGTTGTAAGATGGGGGGCAGTCTCCAAGGACTGAGACTGATCCCAGCTAATAGCCAATGAAGAAATAGAGACTTTAGTCTTACAACCACAGGAAATGTACTCTGCCAACAACATGAATAAGCTTGAAGAGGGGCGCCTGGGTGGCTCAGTCAGTTAAGTGTCTGACTTCAGCTCAGGTCATGAGGTTTGAGCCCCACGTCAGGCTCTGTGTTGACAGCTCAGAGCCTGGAGCCTGCTTCACATTCTGTGTCTCCCTCTCTCTCTGCCCCTCCCCCACTCACACTCTGTCTGTCTGTCTGTCTCTCAAAAATAAAAATTTTAAAATTTTAAAAAAAAAGCTTGACGAGAACCCATAGTTCCAGATGAAAACATAGGCAGCCAACATCTTGATTATGCCTTGTAAAAATCCTGAGCAGAAAACCTAGTCATGCTGTATAGATTTTGACCTCAGAACTGTGACTTAATAAATCGGTCTTGTTTTAAGCCACTAAATGTACAATAATCTGTTACACAGTAGTAAAAACAAGTGCAGGCATATTGTAACATAAGTTTTAAAAGTTCTATAAAAATCCATTTCGCTCAATGGTGCCATCTCCATAGGGCCCAAGGGAAGCACTCTCCATTAGATCATATACCTCTGGCTGTAATTATTTATCCATGTATGTGTCACAGAGCATATCCTCATGTATTGCAGACTTGAATGAGTTAGTTCTGATACGAATTATGCTATTTCTTTTGGGGACCATTTTAAGGGATGCTCAACTGTAAGCGCCTCCACTCTTACAATGTTCATTTTCCATTTCCATTTGATAAAGCAAGGCTAGTCTAGTTGGTAAAAGATGGAATATGTTCCCATCAAAAGACTAGTGCTGATCATGTCCCTCAGGTTTGAGAATTGACTTCAGGGTACTGAGTTGGGAAGAACTACATGGAAGATATGGATCTGTCTCCAGTGCTCAGTTAGTGGAAATGTTCCAGTGGACTTGCTGATGTTACTAATAAAAACGAGTGGGATTTGGTGAGGAAATCTCAGAAAGCATTGTGCCTGAGCTGGGTGTATACAGGTCCTAAAGGCACAAATACCTACCGATTTCTGTGCCTTGAATGGTTCTCTTGGCCCATATGCTGGAAGTTGAACCATACTGAGAAAAGGGACTCAGAGGAAGAGGGAGTAGGCAGAGAATTGTCAGGAATGAAAGGACAATGGTAATGCCAAGGTCAGGATCCATGTCTAAGAGTAGAAGACCACGCCATAGTTGCAAGAACATGGTCCTCAGCTTGGTCATTTGTGAATTCAGAGTCGACAAGAGATCCTAGTGAGATCCTGTTTAACACAGACCAGCCAAGTTTCTCTTGGGTGGACCTCAACCTGAATTCTAGGTTGCAGATAAATGGGGAGCTGCAAAGGAGTATTTACCGTGGAAACAATACTCTTTCACATCTTTCTCTATCTTAATCAGAAGTAGAGTACATGTGGAATAATAGATGTTGTATGAACATTGAATTTAACCTGTGGTATTAACATAGAAAATATTTGAAAGGATAATAAGACTTAGAATAGAGTTTTCTTTTTGTCATACATTCATTTAAAACAATTTGTATCTAGCAAAATGAAGAACTCTTACAAATGAGAAGAGTTCTGCAGGAAAGAGATCCTGTGATCATGTAAATGTATATCCACTATGACCACAACAATTTTAAATCTGTGAAGAACTGACATTAAGTGGCAGACTGTCTCGATCAGCTCTGCAAATGGAAGACATTATTTGATTCAGATATAAGATTGTTTTAATCACTTAATCATGTAATTCAGTAAGATGTCTTTATTCTAACCTGAACTTCTTTTTAGAAAACTTGAATCACAAATGGGGACGTTGGCAAGAGATGATTTGTTAAATTTACCAAAAAAATTGTTTTAGAGATGAACATTGTGTATATATCATGTATTGTTTGGAGATCTGATTATGTGGCCAGTTTTTTTTTTTTTTTTTGAGTTTAAAAAGATGAGGGAGGGTCTTTTTTGTATGCTTTCTTACAGCACATAGTGTCTTTTTTTTTCTTTTAGGGGTGCTATTTAAAATAAGCATTGCCTTGATCAGAAAGTAAAAGTTACTTGTTATCCAGAATTTGTTCAGTGTAAAGTTTGGGCCTGTTGTAATCTGAGTCAAAAATGAATGCTCCTTTTTACCTTGATGGGGAAAAAACATTTCCCAGTTTGGGGCACTTGTTACGAAAATGATTCTTAGGGAGTAAAATGAAATGATTTTTTTATATAGATGCACAGTAACTTATTTAGGAAACATAAAAACACTAAATAATATATGCCTCACATTTAACCTTAGGAATCCAATGAACTCTAAAATACATATTGACTCTGTGTGTATGGGGCGGGGTGTGATGCAGAGAGATGTCCAATGTCGGGACAGGTCTCATTGCCAATGTCCTTACTGGAGTTGTGACTTTAGCAGACAGAATATGTATGGCAGTGATAATAAGGTATGGTTAGAATAATTTCAGATTCTCCAATCGGACTAGTTTTTGAGTAAACAAGTGAGACCTGGGTGTTATTAGTTATGCCACTAATTACATATTTGGTATGCCTCAGTTTTCTCTGATCTTATTAATTGGGTTTCATTGCTGTTACTTTATGCCTGTGGGTAGTGTGATGTTTCAGCAACATTAGGTAGTAGGGTCTGTGCAATAGCCAGACAGCCGTCCCAGAAACACTAGGTTGTGTCTCTGGTCTTTCCCTTAACTTAGCTATAATCTTTATGGGCTTGTCCCTGCCAGAGACTCAAATCTCTAATAATGTGGCATGGGGAATGATGCATGAGTTATTAAAACATACAAGAGCTTAGACAGAGGAAGAAAAGAGCTCCACCCCCAGCTGCTGAATTTGTAATAAAACAAATAACTTCCTAAGAATTTACTGAATACAAGTTCTTTGGGCCTCACATTTGGCTATAATGAGGTGGAAAATATGAAATAGCATTTTACAGTGTTGCGACACAGGGAACCAGATCTGGAAGAGTTTATTTTGGAGGAGACTATTTTCTCATCTCAGGTTTCTGTTTAGACTTATGACCACTAGCTGCCACGTGAATACCATTTAAACTGGACATTATTTTTACAATTTTTGTCTTGGAGTTTTTTCAACTTATTATCAGTGGTTTTAGAATGTAAATCAAAAGGCTGACCATGGGGCGCCTGGGTGGCGCAGTCGGTTAAGCGTCCGACTTCAGCCAGGTCACGATCTCGCGCTCCGCGAGTTCGAGCCCCGCGTCAGGCTCTGGGCTGATGGCTCAGAGCCTGGAGCCTGCTTCCGATTCTGTGTTTCCCTCTCTCTCTGCCCCTCCCCCGTTCATGCTCTGTCTCTCTCTGTCCCAAAAATAAATAAACGTTGAAAAAAAAAATTAAAAAAAAAAAAGGCTGACCAGTAGCTGTATATGATTTCAGTTCCATGATTAATTAAGGCTTCACAGAAATATCAATAAAAATTGAGTCCAAATCAAAGGAGACTGTGTGAGACCTGCTATTCTTGATAGTTCCAGGTATTCAAATTTCATCTAATTTGGAATTCACAGGAATATATTTCCACAGTGGACATATCGATGAGCAAACATTTTGGAAAGGGATAAGCAGGACCCTCTGAGATACTTGCCTGTGGTTCAGAAAACTTTAATTGGCAGGATTGGCAGAAGTCTCCTTTAAGGACTGCTGGCACTGCTAATTTGACCAGATTATGTTTTGACCAGTCATTGACTGGGCCTCATACAGACCCTGTTTTCATAGTTAACTGTCAGCATTGGGCTCTTCCCAATTAAAATGAGACTAATTTCACTTCCAGCAGCTCAGCAACCTGCCCCTTGAGTCTACCGTCTGTCACTTTCACTGCTTTAATAGATACATCTCAAAATTTTAGGTTTAATCCAATAAGAAGTATATTTCTTGTCCATGTCGCTCTGAACAGTGCTGTGACAGGTAGTATCTCATAGGCATTGTTGCTGGGACTCAGGCTTCCTGGATCTGCAACGTGTGGTTTCCAAGTTGGCTGTCCTCACTGGGAGGGATATGAGAATAAAGCATTCGTGAATATGTTTTTATGGGTCAAGCCTGGAAGTGCAGCACCTCCCCTCCATTCACAGGCTATTGGCCTCGACTCAGTCACACAGCGTATCTAACTGCAGGAAGGTGGGAGATACAGTCTGTCTTTGAGTGCAAGAAGAGGAGAAATTGGACTTGGTGACCAGCTAGGTAGTCTCTCCACACATACAACGGTCCAACTATTTTATTTTATTTTAATTTTAAATTTTTATTTATTTTTTAATATTTGAGAGAGAAAGGGAGTGTGAGTGGGAGAGAAGGGCAGAGAGAGAGAGAGAGAGAGAGAGAATCTTAAGCAGGCTCCTCCATCTTTAGCATGGAGCCTGACGCAGGGCTCAATTCCATGACCCTGATACCATAACCTGAGTTGAAATCAAGAGTCAGATGCTCAACTGACTGAGCCACCCAAGGGCCGCTATCCAACTCTTTTAATAGTATTTAAATTTTTTTTACTACTTTTGCCTTTATTGCATTACTTATGATTTCTCACATGTGAATTTCTTAAATTATTCCAATTTATATCTAAAATATCTTTCTTAAATTTGTTTGTGTATTATACACACACACACACACACACACACAAATAAAACATGTGTGTATATATATGTGTGTGTAATTCAAGGTCACATAGAAGCATATCCAGAACTTGAAACCAGGATTTATAACTTTGAGTCCACTAAACGATCTCATTTTATTATACAGGCAGTCCTTGACTTATGATGGTTTCTCAACTTATAACATTTTAGCTTTATAACAGTGCAAAAGCAATATGCATTCAGCAGAAACTGTGCTTAGAATTTTGAGTTTGGGTCTTTTCTTGGGATAGTGATATGCACGATGACTCTGGTGATGCTGGATAGCAGCTGCCTCCAGTCCCAGTCAGCGATGTGATCATGTGGGCAAACAGCCAATAGTTCTACAACAACTGTGCACTCACAATTCTGTTTTTCACTTTCAGTACGGTAGTCATACGTTACATGAGATATTTAACACTTTATTATAAATATGCTTTGTGGTAGATGGTTTCACCCCTCTGTAGGCTAATGTAAGTGTTCTGAGCACATTTAAGATAGGCTAGACTAAATTATGGTCTCTGGTGGATTAGGTATATTAAATACATTTTTGGCTTATGATATCTTTTCCTTATGATGGGTGTATTAAGATGTAAACCCACTGAAGTCGAGGAAGATCTGTACTTCAACCTCCAATTTACAGAGAAGACAAAAGGTCCATGAGTCAACACGTTGATCATTATCATCTCTACTTTAAAAATTTTTTTAAGTTTATTTTTGAGAGGGACAGAGACAGCATGAGTGGGGGAGGGGCAGAGAAAGAGGGAGAGAGAGAAAATCCCAAGCAGGCTCCACGCCATCTGCACAGAGCCCCATGTGGGGCTTGAACTCACAAAACCATGAGATCATGATCTGAGCGGAAACCAAGAGTCAAACGCTTAACTGACTGAGCCACCCAGAAGCCCCTATTATCATCTCTACTTTAAATTCCAATAGTGGGGGGGCGCCTGGGTGGTTTGGTCGGTTAAGCGTCTGACTTCGGCTCAGGTCATGATCTCATGGTCCATGAGTTCGAGCCCCGCGTCAGGCTCTGTGCTGACAGCTCAGAGCCTGGAGCCTGTTTCAGATTCTGTGTCTCCCTCTCTCTCTGCCCCTCCCCTGTTCATACTCTGTCTCTCTCTGTCTCAAAAATAAATAAATGTTAAAAAAAATAAAAAAAAAATAAATTCCCATAGTGGGTAGTGAATATCTCAAAAAAAAAAAAACTTAAGTTAGAGCCATAAAGACATCAGATATTCAGATCTCTTTATAATCACCTCTGCCACTTCTTCCAAATTTTTCTTCTAGCATTATTTATGCATCAGATTGGCTCAGAGATTTATTATAATCATCCTGGAACTTGAGGAATTGGAAAGAGGCATAGCTATATCCATAGATAGATCAGTTGGTCAATAGATATGATGGAAGGTGAAGTTTCTAGAAATTATAAAACTATGGAGGTCAGGCCCACATCATTTACCTCTTTTCCTCTATATCTTATAAAGGATATACGATGGGAGAGCAGCAGAAAAAAAAAACAACAACAATGGTACCTGTCAGTACAAAAATTGGACTTTGAATCAGAAATCCAACGGCAAAAAACAACGTAAGGAGAGGGTTGATCTGGGTGGGTATGACAAGCTTTGAACCATGATGATGACACCAGTATCTTCATGCCAATTCCCAGGGTAGACAGCTGTTTCTCATTATTGCTGCCAACTAGGAGTCCAGGAGAGAGTAGAAAATCCAAATGTGGTGTTCATAAAGAAACAAACCAAAGTTCAAATAGACTGAGAAAGGAATTAGCTATTCGGTGAAAAACGCTAAAAAGGCAGAACCACCTGGTGTAGGAAAAACTACCCTACAAGGGACTGTCAACATTACAAATAGCAAGAAGAACAGATAGTCTTCCCAGGGTAGAATGAGGAAAGATGTTTTACTGTGGCCTGATAAGGTGAGTAATATGGAAGGATTGCTTCCAGGCAGCTGCTGCCCATTAGGGAAGGTGGTGAGAGACTCCACGGAGAGCCCTTCAGACGAAGTTATGTGAAAGTATGCACACACCAGAAACTCTATTGAAGATATTAGATTGATCATGCTCCAAGTTTTATTGTGGCTAGAATGTTTTCTGGGCAAAGGGAAAACGTCCAGGCTTGGATTGTCCATATGTCTTAAACACTTAATGAAAAATTACATTATATTAATTCCTTATATCCTCTGTTACTTGTCCAAGAGACTAAATATGATTCAGATTGTCTTTACAGGCCTCTACTGATTGAAATAGACATTTCTTGGCTTTACCTTTCCCTTTTAATTCCCTAATTTTATTTTTTGAATTTCAGTGTTAAACTTACTGAACGTAGAACCAACACCTAATGATTGTTTACTATGTGCCAGACTTTATCTAAATATTTTGTCTCTTGCAATCTTCATTACAACCCTGTAAAGGAAATAATTATAAAACTCACATTCCACAAATGAGGAAGCTTCTTTGCTTAAGTATACACAGCTAGTAAATGGCAGAACCAGAAAATTTATTATATTTCTCAGGTCAAAATTCATGCTGTTTTCCTTAGAAGACATGTTAAGGATCCCTGACATTGGGTTTGAACTTGGCTGATTTCCTGCTCTTCCTCTTACAGTTAACATAGCAGCTTCTTCAGCTTTCCTCCACTTTATATTCTTGGAGGCAACATTGGAGCCTGTGTTCCTTATAATCTTGGGTACATCAATTTATCTTGGCTTCTCCGGTGGTAAAATGATAGGATCAAACCAAACAAATTCACAGATCTCTTGTAGCTGTGACAAATCTCCAGCCCAAGGACCAGGACCAGATGGGCCATCCTCTCAGCCACACTCCTCACTGGGGTAGCTAGGAAGACAGTATTTTCCTTTGCTAGGTAACAGCCCCCTTCTCTTCTTCTGTCACAGTAGGCAACTCTTTTTTTTTTTTTGAAGGTAAAAGTGGGGAAACTTCCCTGTTTGGCATATGTGCACAGAAAGCCAGGTGTGATGGTAAACATCAGCTTCCCATTCGTCAAGTTGAATTCAAGCCTCAACATCAGTAAATTCACCCCCTGCAATCATCAGGAAGGTTCCTAAGTCATTGTAGGAAGATTCATCCATTTTTTCCAGAAAAACAGAGTTTACCTCTTTTTTGTACTGGCCGTTCGTGCTTCCCCAGAAGACCATGGCTGAAAGGAATGGTATCTGACCATTCCTGGAAGCATGGTTGCAAATGTAAACTTATGCCTCTACCAGTCCCTACTGACACAGTAGGTGTTTTTGTGACACTTGTCTCCTCACAGGAGCAAGTGATAGGCAAGCATGGTGACTTCATTTCCCCACTTCATGGAAGCAGTTCCCTTTTCTCAGACCCTTTTCTCAGTTGTGTCTGTGAACACTTGGCTGATGAGGCACATCTTTCCTTCAGTATAAAATCCCTCTAAACCTCATGTGAGGTGACCTATTTGCTCTGTTATTATTCAGTATAGTTAAGTATCTATTAAAGCATTCAAGGGCAAGTTACTTCTCTGATGATAATTTCCTTACCCTAAATAATATGACCTTATAGCGTCATGACATGAAGTAATTAAGAAAATGTATGAAAACACCTCCCTTCTCTGTGTAAGGCACTTGTCAGAAATTGTGCATCATAAAAAAAAAAAAAAGATGACTTTATAAGGAAGTGGATCAGGTCCACAAGAAGTTGCAGTCAGGTAAGAGATATAAGGTACTTTCATAAAATCACCCAAAGTTAAAGAAGAAAGAGGCATGCATGTAGGAAACACAGATAAAACGCCGTGGGAGTTTGGAGGACAGAGAATACTTTTAGGATTACAGGACACATTATTTTTCATGAGGCATTTGAACTCACATTTTAAGAACGAATAAGATTTAGACATATAAAAATGGGGGAAAGACAACATCATTACTTTCTAAAGGTGTAGCAAGAGACTAGAACTAAGAAATAGATGTGAAAGGAGAAAAATAAAAGGTTTGGTTTGACTGGGGTGCATGGTATATAAGGGGCAGAATGGGAAATGAGGTTGCAAATGCAGGTGTGACCAGCTTGGAGATGGGTTTGAATACCAGTCTAAGGAGCACTTTTATTCTCTGGAGATCGGAGTTTAGGGTGATATTAATAAGAATAGAGAGGCTAAGAGGTAGAACAGATATATAATGGAAGAGAACAGAAAGTTTGATGAGGGACTTAGTGGATTTGAAGTGAATCGAGGGCCTTCACACTGGATTGCTAGAGAGGACTCGGAATTGGTGATATTGGAGGTGAGATAACCTGACATGTGTAGTTCCCTCGGCTGTACCTGACATCAAGCAACTGCCCACTTCAGCCGAGGAAGGCTTGTAAACACACAAACTTAGCAATTCTATTGCTTATCTCAATCCTTAGCCATCTAAGGGAATACAGGTGACATAGGAAGTGAGAGTAGATGGAAAATTTAAGATCAAACTTAAATTTATTGAAGCTATTGATAAAAAGGAACAAGCATTGTCCTACTGCATACATTTTGGATTCAATTTATAGTGTGTTCTTGATAGTATGGCGGGAAGAAAAACGTAATGAGCCTTCAAACAGGTGAAATAAGTTATTGATAAGAACAAATAATAGAACAAAGAATACACCTTAACTACATAAGTACAAAGAGTAATTGCAAGATAAAAATTACTGATATGTGAAAGGCAGTAAAATCCAAAGGAAGAATTAGGTGCTAATAAGCTGCTACTATTTATATTTTAATGTCATAAGTTGTCATTCACATCAAAGGATTTTCTGGCTTAAGGATCAAAAGGAAATTTCTGGCAGCAAGAATTATTGAAAAAGAAAATTCAAGGGAAACAGTGAAAACCCCATTATCACATCAGTGAGCTTTATCTGTAGTTTATTTTCTGCAGCTTGATTTCATTGATGGAGACTGGTTACAAAGATTAGGAGCCATAAAGATAAGAGAAGTGATAGAAAGAGGAGACTGAAAACAGTATATGATACAACCAACATGGCAGAATAATATAACACCCTGTGACACTGAAAATATCCAATAAAAGACTCCCTGCTATAAAGCCTTAGGAAAATAACTCTGTGCAGTAATGGAGAATATTATTGCAAGTATCAAATTTTTTCATAGGCTTTGGGCACATTTACTAATATAATACAAGGCAGAAGTCTCTGCCATTATTTCTTATAATTTCGTATCTAACAATAGAAGAACTTCCTTGTAAAATATTAAGGCTACAGTGAGCTCTCCGGAAGGCCAGAAAATGAAGTCAACCTAATTCTTTTCTCCCTTGTTTGGAGTCTGAAGTCAGGAGACTGGCTGACACTGCCCTTTGTGTCCATCTTGTGAGTAAATGATGGGAACCAAAGCTAGAAAGGTCTTTGGAGGCCTTGAAATCTAGGTTTTAAACTTTTGACTCTATACTTCTGAAATCAATGGGCAGATATGTGAGGTTTCGTGGGGGGGGGGGGGGGGGGGGGGGGTGATTAGCAGTAGTAGGACCAGATCTGTATTTTATGAAGAATTATCTGGTAGGTATAAAATAAGCTAGACTACGGAGGGACTTGAGCCAGGGAGAAAAATTAAGAGTTCTTATAAAGTCTGATCTAAATAGGGTCAGAGAGGATAGCTTGAGAGGTTATTTTTGAAGTGGAATAATAGGGTCAGGGGAAAAAAGAAGGAAGACTCTGGAATGTATGATGTCATTGAGAGAAATAAAACGGGATAGAAGAAGCATGTTTGCAATGAAATAAATGCTTAAAAACATTTTTCTTTTTTTAAAAAATGTTGATTTATTTAAAAAATTTTAAATGTTTTTTATTTATTTTTGAGCGAGAGAGAGACAGAGTGTGAGTGGGCGAGGGGCAGAAAGAGAGGGAGACACAGGATGTGAAGCAGGCTCCAGGCTCTGAGCTGTCAGCACAGAGCCTGATGCAGGGCATGAATTCATGAACCGTGAGATCATGACCTGAGCTGACGTCAGACATTCAACCAACTGAGCCACCCAGGTGCCCCGACAGTGTTTATTTACTTTTGAGAGACAGAGAGAGAGCAGGAGAGGGGCAGAGAGCAAGGGAGACAGAGGATCCAGAGTGAGCTCTGCACTGTCAGCACCGAGCCTGATGCGGGCTCAGACTCACGAACTGTGAGATCACGACCTGGGCTGAAGTCAGACGCTTAACCGACTGGGCCACCCAGGAGCCCCTAAAAATATTTTTTCAATGGAAATTCTTTTATAGAGAGTTTCTAACTGAAATTAAGGTAGAAGCTAAGGGAGAGTTAACTTACGGGACCGTCTGAAGAAACTTTGGGTTGATTAACTTTGGGTCCATGTTGGCTCAAAAGGTCCTGGGACTGGAAAGGATATTTGAACCAGAAGTCAGAGGGCAGGCCCAGTAGTGGTGGGCTGAGAAGTTAAGACAGAGGATTTAAGGATATGGACAAAAGTGGAAATTCCAGAAGAATGTACGTAGTACCACGCTTGACTCCCTGACACAAGATCCTGCAACCTTTGCAGTTGAGATATCTTAACTCCCACGTGTAGCTTTATCCGTGCCCAATCTCTGAGACCAGTGCATATTTTAAGTAGGGAAGAATTTTAAAAATGATTTAGGCAGCCCCAAGTCAGCCTCCCTGCTTCTCCTACTCTGAGCGAGTAATTGGTTCCATTTCTCATCTTCTTTCCTCAAGGTTCTGAGTTAGTTACTTGACTTGTGTTTAACATTATTTCAGATGCGAGTCCTTTTTATCCCTTTTTTTTTTTTAATTTTTTTTTTCAACGTTTATTCATTTTTGGGACAGAAAGAGACAGAGCATGAACGGGGGAGGGGCAGAGAGAGAGGGAGACACAGAATCGGAAACAGGCTCCAGGCTCCGAGCCATCAGCCCAGAGCCCGACGCGGGGCTCGAACTCACGGACCGCGAGATCGTGACCTGGCTGAAGTCGGACGCTTAACCGACTGCGCCACCCAGGCGCCCCCCTTTTTATCCCTTAAGACCAGACAGGGCTTTGCATCTTGCTCCTGGGCCCCAGGGGCCACAGGGGGACCTTGCTAGGTATACTAGACATCTCTGTTACCATCTGCTTGACCATTTGCATACACACCCTATTGCCTGTTGATTGCCACTCAAGTTAACTTTGGGCTAAAGCTCTTATAATAAAGAGACCCCAAAACATAGAGGCTTAAGCAAAATAGAATTTTATTTCACTCTAAAATAACAGCCCAGGAGGAAATGGTCCAGAATGGTAGGGCAGCTCTTCTCTATGCACTCATTCAGGGATCTGTGCCTGTTCCATTTATATTAATTAATTATGTTAATTAACTAACACCTTCTGGGTATTGCTCTTTTTTTTTTTTAATGTTTATTTTTGACAGAGAGAGACAGAGCGTGAGTGGGAGAGGGCCAGAGAGGGAGAGAGAGAGAGAGAATTAGAATCTGAAGCAGGCTCCAGGCTCTGAGCTGTCAGCACACAGCCTGATGCTGGGCTCAAACCCATTGACTGCGAGATCATGACCCGAGCCAAAGTCGGATGCTCAACCGACTGAGCCACCCAGGCGCCCCAGTTGCTCTTGACTGTAGAGTTGAAGCAGCATCACTGTCATATTGACATTCCAGCCCACGTGAAGGAGAAACAGCAGAAGTGGGGGCAAACAATTGCCTTTGAAGCAAGTGATACAGAATTTGCACATATAATGTTCATTCACATTCCACTGAAAAGAAATGGAATTAGTCATATTACCACAACTAGTCACAAGGGAGGCTATGAAAAGTATAGTTGAGCTGGGCCATGCTGTGCTAAATTTCTACTATGGAAGGAGAAACAGGCTTTGAAGGATGATCAGCAGTCAGCCACACCAGCCCTGACATTGTTGGTTTGGGCTTAAAAAGCTCATTTTTTAATTAATCAGTCATCAATTAAGAACAACAATATTCATTAAAAAAAATCATTACAGGAATGTCACCTTATAAATACTACCTATTAAAATGAGCAAATTTTCTCCTCATTTTTATTGGTATATATTTATTTGGAGCTACTATAGTCATAGTTTCAGATGTGAAGTTTCCAGCGTAGTGAGTTTCTTCAGCAATTATTGCTAAAATTGAACCCTACACATGGGAATGGTAACTTCATGACATACAAGCCACGATTCCTCTTTCTCTGCTCATGGCAGACATTGCTTATGAATACTCACACTGTTTTCCATGGAACATGCGTGAAGCTCCACGGTTATTTTTAGCACAGCACTCCAGGGAGTCACTGCTAACTAATAGGGGCTGGCATGGGAGATTCAAACAATTTGCCATCTCCAAGTCCTTGGAGACCACCTAGGTTTTAGAGACCATTACTGATTTGTTGTTGCTTACTTAAAGCCCACCATACATAGAGATGCCTTTTTGTTTTTCTTCTTTTGAATTTTAACATTCCTTTGCAAACAGTGGGGGGAAATCTATTTCTTTAACTAAGAGATACTCCAAATTTTCCAGAACCAACTTGGCCAACTCAGTTTCTAGATATGACTAACTAGGGAAGATTAGGACACTTTTGGCAGACAAAACTCTCAGTAGGCTTATTTTCCAGAGTTTTATCAGTAAGAATCAGCAATGTTAAGAACCTTTTATTCAGAAAGCCCGACGGACACATATAGCCAACAGAAATGGTTGAGTTTGTGTCAAAAAGAAGGAATCTCACAGATATTTGAGTTCGCAGGGCCTCTGGGTTCCCACAAAAATTCTCCCTCAAATTAACTGGAAGTCCTCAGCTAAGGTAAGCAATGTGTATCCCATAGTAAATTGGCCCTTTGAGGTTCTGTACAGGTGGGAAAAGAAGGGGAAAAGCGCTCAGAAAACGAAATGACAAAGCAACACCCTGAGATACTCAGTGCACTAGTTTGCTGTGGCTACATTGCCAGCCATGTGTCTCCAGCTTCTGAGATTTTTTGGAAAAAGGAATGAGCTCCATTTCTGAAACCAAGACCCTTTCCCTTTTATAGTGGAAGATAACATGGTTTTCCAACTCTCATACGAAAAAAATTAACATTCCCCCACTCCCTGCAGTTTTTCAACTCTTCTTTAGAAAATTTAGCCTCTGAATATTGCCAATCACTAGAGATTTTTCTGTTAGGTTAACAACTGTGTCAAAAAAAGATGATTTGTTGATTTAAAAATGACCGTATAAAATGGATAAGTTATGATTATCTATTATTATAACATCACCTAGGGACTACCCTGATAGTTATTTTTTAACCTCTGGAGTAGTTTACTTGAACATAAGGAGCTGTACATGGGAGACCAGTTAGTTGGGAGGTGAGCAGAAGTTGAAGTAACTTTCAAGATCATTTAGGTTAGGTACTTTCCAATTTTTTAGTCTCTCCTATATGTAGGACTCGTTGAAAGAAAAATTGAGTGTAAAATATCATCTCCTATCCATGCTCAGGTCATGTATGCTTGGGAAAAACAAAGTGTAGAAAAGGACATATAGTGTGCTCTGACCATCTGTAGAAAATCTCTTTCTAAATGTACATATGCACTCATCATAAATCTGTCCTTGGAAAACAAGAAGCTGGAAACACTGGTGTCTTGGGAAGGAACCAAATGAACAGGGGTGACAAGAAGACTACTTGTGGTAAACCCTGTATACACTGGGAATTTGTTATCATATGAATGTGGTATCTACTGAAAAAGCCAAAATGTCAGTATATAGTTTTTCTGGGTTTTTTTTTTTTTTGCATGGGATTTTGCTCTATATATTAAAGAACATTGAGACTGAATATAAAATTCTAAATTGGCAGTTATTCTCATGCAGCAGTTGGGTGATTCCACTCTGTTGTTTTCTGGCCTTTGTTGTTGATGAGAAGTTTGCTATCATTGTAGCCATGCTTTTCTTTGCTGTTTTATATATATATAAATATATAAATATATATAAACATATATATAATATAAATATATATATATATTATATAAAATATATATTTTATTTGTTTGCTTTGAGAGAGAGAGAGAATCCCAAGCAGGCTCCAAGCTGTCAGCACAGAGCCTGACCTGGGGCTTGAACCCATGAACCATGATATCAACCTGAGCCGAACCTGAGCCTAAATCAAGGGTCAAATGCTTAACCGACTGAGCCACCCAAGTGCCCCTGGTTTTTATGCTTTCTCTTTATTCTTGATGTTATGCATTTTCACTATGTGATCAGGTGTGAATCTATTTTTTATTATATTTTAATTTCCTGCTTGATTCTTTTAATCAATATTCTGGAATGTTTTTTGCCAATTAATTCTTCAAATGTAGCCTACTACCATTCCTTTCATTCTCTCCTTCTGCAGTTTCTATTAAGCATTAGATATTGGGCGTTCAGTCTTTCCTTTGTGTCTCGTCTCAGTATTTTTTTCTCTTTACTTTCTATACTGCATTCTGGATCGGCATCTCAGAGGTATTTTCCAAATTCACCAATAATCTCTTTTATGGAATCCAACCTAGCATTTATCCCATCTTTTGCAATTTTAAATTTTCTTTTTAAAAAAAAATTTTTTTTTTTTACATTTTATTTATTTTTGAGAAACAGAGTGAGACAAAGCGTGAGCAGGGGAGGGGCAGAGAGAGAAGGAGACAGAATCTGAAGCAGTCTCCAGGCTCTGAGCAAGCAGTCAGCACAGAGCCTGATGCGGGGCTTGAACTCACAAACTGTGAGATCATGACCTGAGCCAAAGTCGGACGCTCAACCGACTGAGCCACCCAGGCGCCCCTGCAATTTTAAATTTTCAATGATTACTATAAGTTTGATGTTTAAATTATTTAACTTATTGTTGAAATCAATTGATTCACATGATTTTGTTTCATTTCTATCTCTGTTTCAAAATGTTATGTTCTTTTCAAGATGGCAATTATGGTGGTGCCTGAGTGGCTCAGTCAGTTAAGCGTCCAACTTCGGCTCAGGTCATGATCTCATAGCTCATGGGTTCAAGCCCCTCCTCAGGCTCTGTGCTGACAGCTTTGGATTCTGTGTCTCCCTCTCTCTGCCTCTCCCCTGCTCACTCTCTGTCTCTATCTCTCTGAAAATAAATAAACATTAAAAAAAATTTTTTTTAAGGTGGCAGTTATGCTTTTGTTTATTTCCTTAAACTACTCAATGTACATATTTTAAACTTTTTTTAGCTCTTTTTTTCATATTTTAAACTTTTTACTAAGCTCTTCAATAAAATCAATCTCATATGAGTAAATACCTGTTTTGATTATTGATTACAATGCCTTTTTTTAGCTGGAATTCTTCTAATGTTTTATAATATTTTTTAATGTTTATTTATTTATTTTGAGAGAGAGAGAGAGAGGTAGGTGCAGAGAGAGAGAGAGAGATAGAATCCTAACCAGGCTCTGTACTGTCAGTGCAGAGCCTGATGTGGGGCTCAATCTCATGAACCATGAGATTATGACCTGAGCTGAAACCAGAAGTTGGACGCTTAACCGACAGAGCCACTCAGGTGCCCCGAAATGTTTTATAATATTAAGTTGCAGGCTGCATTTGCACAGACACACAAACTCTTCAAAGTCTGGTCTCTAAAATGAAGAAAAGAAAAAAGATGCAGGAGAGTTACCAACTCAAGTTTCTTTTGCAAGGACTGACAGCTCGGTAGCAACCGTAAAAGTTACTACTGATAATTTTGAGAAGTTTATGAAACTAGTCTGTTAAACTCAGCATCTTATATAGCATTTGTCATGTAGCATGAATTAAATAAATATTTGTTGAACTAATTCTTAATAATCATGCTAAAGAAAATTGTAAAACCACCCCAAATCATACCTACAAAAGGAAACTAAAGCCCTATACAACAACTTAGAGACTTGCAGAAGCATTGGAAGATTATACCATTTCTAGAAGGAAAAAAAAAAATGAAAGAAGTTTCCTGAAACTATTAACCCAGGTCTGAAACTGACATATACCATCTTAATAAAGTAATGGAATACAGCAAATACGGCCAGGATGTGCTAATTATCATAAAATCTGGGAATGCCTGCCTCCTCAGAGAAAAGGTCGACAGCAAGAGTAGAAATGAGCATTAAGGAAGAATTAAGAAGGGGATTCTAAAGGATTTAACATGAAAAAAGGTTTACAAAAGACAAGCTATGTTAATTGGAGATACAGAAGCTCTAGTTAAATACCAGACTGACTGAATATCCCTACAGAATATCTATATGAGACATTAACCAAAGGTCTGGAAAGATTTAGGAAAAAAAGAAACATGATAGGAAGAATTATAATCTATTATATTTGTACGGCAAATTACCTTTTATGAAACACTTCTACAGGCTTTATCAAATTTGAGCTTTACACCCATCCTGTGAAGTAAAATTATTATTTAGATTCAGGGAGAGTAACATATATAAAGCAATTTCTCTATGCTAAGAACTTTTACCTGTTTATACAATTTAATTGGAGCCAGAGTGCCTGGTTCAGATCTCGGCCCTGCTGCTTATAAGCTAGGAGGCCTTGGGCAAGTTTCCTCACATATACAGTGGATCTATTAATAGTTCTTGTTGAAAGGGTTGCTGTGAGGCCTAAATGAATTAGGACATTTTAAGTACTTAAAACAGAGCCTGGCACATAGCAAGGGCCTTTTAATGTTATCTGTAATAATAATGATGATGATAGTCATTGTTTCCTTTTCTGGTGAAGACACTGAGGTTTTGAGAAGTTATGTGCTTGATCAAGGTCATGTAATTACTCATGTTGAAAACTCAAAGCTGGATTCTTACTCCAGTCCCCACACTTTTTGAGAACACATTGCATATTGCTTTGTTTAAATTTGTTTTTGGAGATAGATGTTAGAATCGTAAATGTAAAGAATGGAAGTAAATGTAAAGAATGTGAAAACAAGCTTGAGACATCCACGGGGAGGAGAGTCCTCAGGTAAGGTAAATTTGTTAATGGGTGTAGCTAAAGAGGCTAGAAGAGCTGTTTTAGCTTTGTTCCTCAGAGCTTGGTACTGTGCTCAACACCTCCTAGCCTAAATGGAATTATTCCTTTTTGGCCATTTACTATTCATTCCCCATTTAAAAGGAGGGCTCCAAATGGTCTTTGGGAAACCACCCCTAACCCCCTCTCAGCCATATTATTTGGGTGAGAAGGAGTCCCAACCACCCTTTTGCTCCAGGGGTAGATGCTCATAATTTATCTTTTCAGTATCCTATTTCCCTTGTCAGGGCAAGTGGCCATGAATGGGCATGTAAGTCAATCCAAGCTAAAGAAAACCAGGGAGAAATTTGCTAGGATTTGGCAGGTGGAAATTTTATTTCCTCTTGGAACTACCAG
Organism: Lynx canadensis; assembly: GCF_007474595.2. Taxonomy (NCBI): domain Eukaryota; kingdom Metazoa; phylum Chordata; class Mammalia; order Carnivora; family Felidae; genus Lynx; species Lynx canadensis. The sequence goes on along the minus strand of NC_044306.2, from coordinate 30,435,080 downwards.
GAGATGCACTACACTTGTCTTGCATGGGACCCTGTGAGGATGTGAAGGCTGGAACTGCTGCAGCCACTTTGTTATTATTAGGAGAGCATGAAGGCAGAGAGGGGAACTAGTCTTTGTGACATCAACTCATTTTTGGGTGAGCCCATGGCCTGAGTCCTGTCTTTCTTGTTTATTTATTTTGGTTTTTATTTATTTAAATTCAAGTTAGTTAACATACAGTGTAGCATTGGTTTCAGGAGTAGAACCCAGTGATGCATCTCTTACATGTAACACCCAGTGCTCACCCAGCAAGGGCCCTCTTTAATGCCCATCTCCCAATTTCCCCATCCCCCCACCCACTCCCCTCCAGCAACCCTCAAGAAGGTAAGGACGGTAGGAACATACCTCAACATCATAAAGGCCATATATGAAAGACCCACAGCCTGAGTCTTATCTGAAGCCAGTGCTACTGCTGGACTTTTCAGTTATATATTTCCTACCTTTTTAAGAATCAGTACATGTTACTTTTTTGTTGCTGTTGTAACTTGTCACACAAAAAGTCCTGATGCAGTAAATGTTCAATAAATACTTGTCATGAAGAAGAATTTTGTAGCTTATTTTACATAAAATAGTTTAATAACCCCAATATATAAAACACTATTGAAAACAGTTTAGAAAAGCCAACCTGACAGAAAAACAAGCAGAGCATAGATAGTTCACTAAAAAATAAATGCAAATGGCTCTTAGCCAAAATTTTAAAAATGCTTAAACTTCCTCAGATTAAAGGATACACAAATTAAATCTATGTTGAGATACAATATCTCAACCACTAGATTGACTAAAATCTACATATTCAACAATGCATTTGATGAAATTCTGGGTTAACAAGTACTTTAGTACATTTCTGTAGAGATCACAAATTGTTACACCACTCATGGAGAGTAGTTGGTGATGTCTAGCAAATTTACATACGAATTTTCCTTTGTACACTCTAGCCCAAAGCTATACTGGCAAAAAGTACAAAAAAAGATTATACAAACAAGGCTATAGATTGGCCTTGTTGAATATAAACCATAATACATATTCTCAATAGAGTATTACACAGCTAGAAAAGGGAGTGAGGAATATCTCTATATCTTAATATATCCAACATAATAAGTGAAAAGGCAGAGTGGAGAAAATGTGTATAAGAGGCAAGCAATTGACTAAGAAGGAGGTTATATGAATATTTGTTTATATTTTTTTACATGCATAACCTATGCTTTTTAAATTTTGTTTAATGTTTATTTTTGAGAGAGAGAGAGAGACAGACAGACAGAACACGAGTGGGAGAGGGGCAGAGAGAGAGAGGGAGACACAGAATCTGAAGCAGGCTCCAGGCTTTGAGCTGTCAGCACAGAGCCCGACATGGGGCTCAAACTCACCAGCCATGAGATCATGACCTAAGCTGAAGTTGGACACCCAACCGACTGAGCCACCCAGGCGCCCCTATAACCTGTGCTTTTTAAAAAAATTGTTACCTATAAAGGAAAAAGTATGGAAGCGGTAGATATTGAAGTTAGATTCCTATGAATATACCTTTGATTGACAATCCATTAAATATTTTATAATTAAAAGTCAAAATTAAATAAAAAACCAAGTCCTAAAAAATCAAAAGTGAAATAAAAGAGCTAAGTTTAAACATACAGCCTATTGGTGGCATAACTACATAGAATAACTCACGAAGCTTTAAAACAAGTCATTTGTACATCCCTAGAGGGAAAACAATATGTAGCTTGGTACAAAAATAAAACACAAAAACCTGCCCCTCCAACTCTCCCTCCCAAAATCTTACACTGTTTTAGGTAAACATATTGTTAGTGGTAGTGGTCGTATTTTCTAACATTTCTGTGAATGTGATGTGGGATACACTGAATAAACGTTTAAGTTAGTGAACCAAGATTTTCAGTATGGGAGAAAAATACAGATGCAATCTTGAATTTGACTGAAAGTGTGAAATCATGATGTACTTTTAAGAAAAATAACATATTTTCTATCTGGTATCTTGAAAAGGCCTGGAAATCATAACAAACTACTAGCAGGGAACTCCTTGTGCCTAAGCAGTAGTTTCTAAATATCATTTTCTGCTAAAAAAAAATATCTAAGCTCTGTGGGAAAATTCAGATTTCAGGTCTGAGGCTGGAAATGCACAATATGAACCTAGAATATCTTGCCATAAGAGAAAGCCAAAAAATTATCAATGACTACATGTATCATGTCAAAGTGACATAGAAGCCAACTTGGATAGGTTCCCACCACCCAAAGATGGGACAGTTTAGTTACCAATAAAGATAACAATCACGATGAATTAAAACACATTACGTTAAATGAGTTCGTGTGATATCAATCAATCAATCAAACCCATTGGCCCCATTGACCACCTTTGCTAAGTGATATCCAAATGATAACTCTGAAACTAGTAATAAATAGATAGAGCCAAGCATTTTTGCTGCCTTACCTATTCAGAACGAATGTCAGATAGTAAATCAGTTTATAGCTTTATCAGCTTATAAAAACATTGTACTTGAATCTGGTCAAATCTCTAGATCTATCAATTTACATAAGACACAGAAAGAAGATTGCTTTAAAGGATCCTATGGATGTATAGTATGGATGCAACTAGCAGATTGTGTTTTGTTTTTTCAACAAAACATTACAAGGAAGGGGAGAAAGATGGAGGGGCAATTAATAAACTAAAATAGATACTTCGATTACTTGAAACATATGGATCTTACTTAAATCCTGAGTCAAATACTTAAAAAGAATGTTTAAGACAATTATATAAATGTAAATATTACCAGGATTTTAAGGAATATAAAGGAAAGTTTATATCATTAACCTGTAACGATGGTATTATGTTTATGATTTTTACACAAAAAGAGTTCTTATCTTTTAGGATAGATTAAGAATTCTTACAGAGGGATTAATAGGAGGTCCGGCATTATGTTGTATTACAACACAATTCCCCAAATATCTAAGTTTCAAATAAAACTCATCTTACCAAAAAAAAAAAAAAAAAAAAAAACCCATGGAAATCTCACTTGAATAAGTAAAGACAATTAACGGATGCTAATACCAAGATGACACAGACACTATAATTATCTGACAAGGATTCTAAAGTGGCCATGATAAAAATGCTTTAATGAGCATTTATGAGTGCAATTGGAAAAAAATATGATCTCGGCAAAGAAGTTGAATATATAAAAAATAAGAAATGGAAATGCTACAACTTAAAAACTCAATTGATGAGCTCCAAAGCAAAATGAAAAGGACAAAGGAATGTTTCAGCAAATTTGAATACAGAAAAATAGAAATTACCCAGTCTGAATGACAGAGAGAAAATAGAGCGGAAGGAAAAAAAAAAGACACAGCTTGAGAAACGTAGGGGAATCTAACAAAATATCTCATGTTCATTTGCCAGAAAGAGGAGGAAGAGTGCAGGCTTGAAAAAATAAAGAATGGCTGAAAAATTTCCAAATTTGGTGAAAGATATAAACCTACAGATTCAAGAAGCTAGGAAAAACCCATACAGGATGAACCCAAAGAAATTCATGCCAAGACACAGCCTAATCAAACTTCTGAAAGCTAAAGTCAAAGACAACTCTTGAAAACAAGCAGAGAAAAATAATACCTTATGACACAAGATTTATCAGAAACATGGAGGCCAGAAGAAAGTGGCACAATGTTTTTCAAAGGCTGAAAGAGAAGAACTGTCAGCCCAGAGCTCTGCAACCAGTGAAAATAACCTTGGGGAATAAAGGGGAAATCAAGACATTCTCAGAAGGAAAACTAAAAGAATTTGTGGCCAGCAGATCTACCCTGAAATAATGGCTTCAGGGAGTTCTGGAAACAGAAAGGAAATGAAAAAGAAGAAAAGTTGGAAGGAAGAAAGCACAATAGAAAGAGTAAAACTGAGGGTAAATATAGTAGGCTTTTCTGCTCTTTAGTTTTCTAGATTGTATTTCATGGCTAAAACCAAATTTATAACACTATATGATGTGGTTCTCAATGTATGTAGAGGAAATGTTTTAGACAGTTATATTATGAATGGGAGAGGGTAAGCAATGTAAAGAGGGGTAAGATTTCTGTACATCATTTGATGGCAAAATGTTGACAGTGGTAAATTGTGATTAATGTAAATATAATATAGTACCTAAAGCAATTACAAAAAACCTATACAAAGGTATATACCTAAAAACACTCTAGGTAAACCAAAATGGAACTCAAAAAATTTACAAGTAACATTTATGAATTCAGGAAAAAAATAAATGAAAACTGAAACAAACAAGCAAAACCACAGATAAACAGGAAGTTAAAAAGCAAAATGGCAGACACAATCCCTGGTATACCAATGATATTTCTTTTTTTTTTTTTATTTTTTTTAATTTTTTTTTTCAACGTTTATTTATTTTTTTTGGGACAGAGAGAGACAGAGCATGAACGGGGGAGGGGCAGAGAGAGAGGGAGACACAGAATCGGAAACAGGCTCCAGGCTCCGAGCCATCCGCTCAGAGCCTGACGCGGGGCTCGAACTCACAGACCGCGAGATCGTGACCTGGCTGAAGTCGGACGCTTAACCGACTGCGCCACCCAGGCGCCCCAGCCAATGATATTTCAAAAGCATTATGCTGAGTGGGGAAAAAAGCTTATCTTGAAAGGTCACATACTGTATAATTCCATTTATATAACATTTTCAAAATGAAAATCTACAGTGATGAACAGGAAATTAGTGGTTGCCATGGCTTCAGGATGGTAGGGGTGGTGGGTGGGTGTGACTATGCAAACGGGTAGCATGAAGGAAGTCATTGTGGTGCTAGAATTGATATGTAATTTGACTAGGTGATGGTTTCATGAGTCTACAGATGTGATAAAATAGCATAGACGTATCAATGTCAATTTCCTTTGTTGATATTATACCATAATTATATAAGATGTAACCATTGGGAGAAACTGGATGAAGGTTACAAGGAGCTCCTCTGCACTACCTTTGAAAGTTCCTATGAATGTATAATTAAAAATTAAAAGGTAGGGGAAGAGTTAAGAAGGCAGAGGAATAGGGGCACCCTGGGCTTTCCATGTCCCTCAAACACAGCTGTATTAAGGTCAGATTACTTGGAACACTCAGGGAATTGAACTGCAGAGCAGCAGAAGGATCTCCAAAGTTAGAGGGAGACATCTTGGTAGGTGCAAGGTATGTGGATGTGAATTGGGGGAGAGAAAAATGGTGGCACCCTGGAGGGGAGGGAACCCCTTCTGTGGAGAGACAAAAGGGAAAGAGAGAGGTGTTGAGATAATGCAGCATCAGCATTGAGTTAGCACGAGAGGAAAACCTCTCTGGACCATGGATTGGGAAGTAAGAAGTATTGAGTGTCCCAGTTCTTTTTTGCAAACAGCGTTTGGAGCTCAAACTCTGAGGTTTCGGAAATGCACGACTTTGTCCAGAGTGGAGCTGTAGCCCACGCTCCTGGGGAGGAAGGAGCTGGCCCCAGAGTCCATAGCATTGTGTAGAGATCTCTGGGGCACACTGCAAAAGAACATTCTCCTTCCTGGAGTACTTTTGTAAAGGGGTTTATTGCCTCTCCAAGGACAAAAGACCCTGCAGGTGGCAGCCAAAGGCCTTTCATAAGCGGAGTGAAGAGTCTCTACTCTGGAGGAGGGGAGAGGATCCATACTGTGCTGAGTCCTTAAGACTTCAGGTTTGGAATTCCAGCCATGCACCAAAGAAAAAACACAGGAGAGTTGTGGTGCAGGGTTAAATGATGGCCCTCGCTATTTTGTGAGGGCTACATGAACAGCAGTGGTTGAGATCCCCAGTCTGGGAATGAGAGTGAGGTGGCACCATTCTCCCCCCAGCACCAACATGGTGGGACTTCAGAGAGCATACAATGGCCCCCAGTGGAGACAAGCTTACACCCAACCCCGCCCCTCATGCCTGGCAACTGCTTATTCACTGCGGAAAGACTGACTCTGAGACAATGTAGCCAAACTCTCTTCCGGTCCAGCACAGCCAGCACTCGCAGACACCAAAAGACAACTCTTTTTTTCTTTTTTAACTCCTTCTTCTTTTATTCTTTTGGAATCAGTCTCATAGTTTCTCTTTTTCTTTCTTTCTTTCTTTCTTTCTTTCTTTCTTTCTTTCTTTCTTGTCATTTCCTTTTCTCTCTCTCTTTTTTGATAAGGCATTTTTTTATTATTTAAAAAAATTTTTTTTAATGTTTATTCATTTTTGAAAGACAGAGACAGAGCACAAGCAGGGGTGGGGTGGAGAGAGGGGGGACACAGAAGCCGAAGCCAGCTCCGGGCTCTGAGCTGTCAGCACAGAGCCCGACGTGGGGCTCGAACTCACGAATGGTGAGATCGTGACCTGAACCGAAGCCAGACGCTCGACCGACTGAGCCACCCAGGCACCCCATTGATCAGGCTTTCCTTAACTTCTTTTTCCTTCTTTTTTTCTTCTGCTTTCTTTTTTCTTTTTTTCCCCCTTTCTTTCTCTGTGGAATCAGCCTTATAGTGTTTTGATTCTCTCTTTTTTTGTTCCCTTTCCTTTTCGTTTTTTTTTTTTTTTTTTTTTTGGATCAGGCTCCCCTCCCCTTTTTATCCAGGGTTATTTCAACAAACAAATCAAAGCACAACCAGTTAAAAGTCCAAACACTCCCCACTGCAAGCAAGGAAGAGCTCTGCAGAGGACTGACCAGTGGGATAGAGCAGCCAAAACACAACAGCAGAGGGCACACAGCACACACCAGAAACACTTCTTGGAATGCCAGGCCCTGGACCGTGGTGCTGTCAGGTGCAGGAAACAACAAGCTTTTAAAACATGCGAAAGACAGAAACTTAGCCAAAATGACAAGATAGAGGAATTCTTCCCAAAAGAAAGGTCAAAAAGGAATCACAGCCAGAGAATTGCTCAAAACACATAAAAACCATATATCTGAACAAGAATTTAGAATAACAGTCATAAGACTACTAGCTGGGCTTGAAAAAAGCATAGGAGACACCAGAGAAAGCCTTGCTGCAGAGATCAAAGACCTAAGAAATAGTCCCAAAGAATTTAAAAAAATGCTGTAACTGAGATGCAAAATAAACTGGCTATAGTTACAGTAAGGATTGAAGAAGCAGAGGAGAGAATAGGTGAAATAGAAGATAAAATTATAGAAAATAATGAAGCTGAAAAAAAGAGAAAAAATTACTAGATCATGAGGGGAAAATAAGAGAATTAAGTGGTTCTATGAAATGAAACAGTATCTGTATCATAGGAGTCCTGGAAGAAGAAGAACAAGAAAGGGGCAGGTTTATTTGAGCAAATTATAGCTAAGAACTTCCCTAATCTGGGAATGAGAGCCTTGCTGGATAAATGATTCTTGGCTGCATATTTTTCCTATTCAGCACATTGAATATTTCCTACCACTTGCTTCTGGCCTGCCAAGTTTCAGTGGACAGGTCTGCTACTAACCTTATGTGTCTACCCTTGTAGGTTAAGGACCTTTTGTCCCTAGCTGCTTTCAGAATTCTCTCTTTATCTTTATATTTTGCCAGTTTCACTATGATATGCCATGGTATTGACCTGTTTTTATTGATTTTGAAGGGAGTTCTCTGTACCTCTTGGAATTGGATGCTTGTTTCCTTACCTTATTTGTACTGACAGCTCAGAGCCTGGAGCCTGCCTTGGATTCTGTGTCTCCCTCTCTCTCTCTGCCCCTCCCCTGCTCACACTCTTTCTCTCTCTTAAAAATAAGTAAACATTAAAAAAAATTTTTTTAGGGGTACCTGGGTGGCTCAGTTGGTTGAGTGTCTGACTTCGGCTCAGGTCATGATCTCACAGCTTGTAGGTTTGAGCCCTGTGCCGGGCTCTGTGCTGACAGCTTGGAGCCTGGAGCCTGCTTCAGATTCTGTGTCTCCCTCTCTCTCTCTCTCTCTGCCCTCTCCTACTCACTCAGTCTCTCTCTCTCTCTCTCTCTCTCAAACAAATAAAAACATTAAAAAAATTTGTTTATGAAAAATTTAAAAAAATGTAAAATTTGTATGGAACCACAAAAGACCCCCCCCCCCCCCCCCGCCCCCCCCCCCCAAGGCCAAAGTAACGTTGAAAAAGAAAACCAAAGCTGAAGGCATCACAATTCTGGACCGTAAGCTGTATTGCAAAGCTGTAATCATCAAGACAATATGGTACTGGCACAAAAATAGACACATAGGTCAGTGGAACAGAATAGAGAACCCAGAAATGGACCCACAAATGTATGGCCAACTAATCTTCGACAAAGTGGAAAGAATATCAAATGGAAAAAAGACAGTCTCTTTAGCAAATGGCACTGGGAAAGCTGGATGGCAATAAGCAGAAGAATGAAATTGGACTACTTTCTTACACCATACTTTCTTACACCATACACAGAAATAAATTCAAAATGGATGAAAGACCTAAAAGTGAGATAGGAAACCATCAAAATCGTACAGGAGAGAACAGCCACAGCAACTTCTTACTTGACATGTTTCTGGAAGCAAGGAAAATAAAAGCAAAAATGAATTTTTGGGCCCTCATCTAGATAAAAAGTTTCTGCACAGCGAAGGAAACAATCAACGAAAGTAAAAGGCAACTGATGGAATTCCTGATGGAATGGGAGAAGATATTTGCAAATGACATATCAGATAAAGAGTTAGTATCCAAAGTCTATAAAGAACTAATTAAACTCAACACCCAAAAAACAAATAATCCAGTGAAGAAATGGGCAGAAGACATGAATAGAAATTTCTTCAGAGAAGGCATCCAGATGGCTAACAAACATGAAAAGAGGCTCAACATCACTCATCATCAGGGAAATACAAATCAAAACCACAATGAGATACCACCTCACACCAGTCAGAATGGCATAAATTAACAATTCAGGAAACATCAGATGTTGGTGAGGATGCAGAGAAAGGGAAACCCTTCTGCACTTTTGGTGGGAATGCAAACTGCTGCGGCCACTCTGGCAAACAGTGTGCAGGTTCCTCAAAAAATGAAAAATAGAACTACCCTATGACCCAGCAAATGCACTACTAGGTATTTATCCAAAGGATACAAAAATGGTGATTTGAAGAGGCACATGCACTGCAATGTTTATAGCAGCATTATCAACAACAGACACATTATGGAAAACGCCCAAATGTCCATCCACTGATGAATGGGTAAAGTATATATACACACACACACACACACACACACACACACACACGCAATGGAATACTACCTGGCAATCAAAAAAAAAAAAAAAAGAAAGAAAAAAGAAATCTTACTGTTTGCAACAACATTATTGGAACTAGAGTGTGTTCTGCTAAGCAAAATTAAGTCAGAGGAAGACAAATATCATATGATTTCATTCATATGTGGAATTTAAGAAACAGAACAGATGAACATAGGGGAAGGGAAGGATAAATAAGATAAAAACAGAGAGGGAGGCAAACCATAAGAGACTCCTAAATACAGAGAACAGACTGCGGGTTGCTGGAGGGGAGGTGCATGGTGGGGACGGGCATTAAGGAGGGCACCTGTTGGGATGAGCACCGGGTGTTATATGTAAGTGATGAAGCACTGGGTTCTCCTCCTGAAACCAGTAGCTGTATGTTAACTAACTTGAATTCAAATAAATAAATTTTTAAAAGACTATACATAATCGTTTATGAGGTACAATGTTCTCTCCCTATAAAATAAAGCTGACTGGTTTTGTTAAAAAAATGAAAAGGTCAGAAAAAGAAGTTATTGAAAACAACGTTTTAAACATTATCAAGTAAATTTGCACAGTGTTATGGTGAGGAAGAGACATAAGGGCCTAATTCAACATAAATAAATCAGGACAACTTGACAGAGGAGGTAACGTTGCCAGTGAAATTTGAAGGACAAGTGTTTGCCAGGCAAAGCTCAAAGCTGGCCAGGACATACCAGGATTATGGAATTGTATGCGCCCTAAAGAGGAAAACAGGAGAGAAGAACCCATCTGGACAATGGCATGTGGTTCATTGTGAACAGGATATGTGGATACCGTTGGGGAGCAGCAGGTGTAATGAACGCACGTGGCCACCTCTACAGATACTTAAGGGAAACAGGTTTATTTGCCTGTGTATACAAGACTTATTCCTTTCCTCCCAAATATAATTTGTATCATTATGATTTAATGATAAAATATTGAGAAGCAGGAAACATTTCCTTTTATTTCTTATGCCTCATGCCACAGACCTTCAACTATCCTTTTTATCATGTATGCTCAAAATTAATATAGAAGAAAAAGGACAGAAGAGACCAGGTAGATACTAAGAGGGGGATACGGATTTTAACCACTTACTAACTAATGGGTAAAGTCACCATTAAAAAAAAAATCCAACCAGCAAAAAGCATTGAATCTGTGGGATGGATGTGGATGTGGAAAATACAGAATCATGGGCTTTGTTAGAGGCTTCATTCAGGAAGCCACTATGCTGTGGGAATTCCCCAGATAAAGAGTATGCTACCATCAGAAAAATCAATACTGATGCCAAATTTTTCTTCTAGCTCCAGGTTATATTCAAATGATTGGGAGGAATGACTTCCATCTGCAGAAAAAAGAGTGAGGCTATTGCTTATCAGTATTAGTCAAATATTTCATTAATTCACCCTTTTATTTATCAAATATTTGTTGAGCATTCATTGTACGTCAGGCATTCTTCCAAATGCAGGGCTTACACTAGAATTGAAATCTTTTTTCAGTATGAGTTAAGAGTCTAAAAATGTTTAGTAACTTTGTTCTAGAAATGGTATCTTAAGGATTTGTGATGAGGAAATAATAAAAAGGCAGACAAGAAGTTATATATGTGAATGTTAATATAGGTATTAAATTTTTTTTTTAATGTTTATTATTTGAGAAAGAGAGAGCAAGCAGGGGAGGGGCAGAGAGAGAGAGGGAGACACAGAATCGGAAGCAGGCTCCAGGCTCTGAGCTGCCAGCACAGAGCCCGATGTGGGGCTCGAACCCACAGACTGTGAGATCATGGCCTGAGCTGAAGTCGGCCGCCCAACCAACTGAGCCACCTAGGCACCCCCATTTAGATATTAGAATAAAAGAATTTAAAACAACTTGAATTCCAATGAGGCAGTGATAAAATAAATAACAGTACATTCACCTTGGACTATTACATAGACCGTGAAAATAGTATTTTGAAGACTAACATGATAAAATGCTTGATCTAGAAATAGGACATTAAAAAGTCAGAGTACATACGTGTCTGGATCTTTCATGAAATGCTATTATGTGTATTCTCTTTTTTATAATTTTCTGTGTTTTCTAAATTTTCTACAATAAATATATTTTACTTTTATAATTGGTAAAGCAGTTTTGATTATTTATTTATTTATTTATTTATTTATTTACTTATTTAGAGCATGCATACACAAGTAGGAGAGAGGGAAAGAGAGAATCCTAAGCAGGCTCCGTGCTGTCAGCACAAAGCCCGGTGCCAGGCTTAAATTCATGCACGGCGAGATTGTGACTTGAGCGGAAATCAAGCGTCAGGCATTTAACAGACTGAGCCATCCAGGCGCCCCTGAACTAGTTATAATTTTAATAGAATTACATAGCAGTTCATTCAGGAATTTTGTATCAGAATTAATTTTTCTAACACTACGTTTCAGTAACTGAACATAATGTGTTTCTTCATAGAAAAACACTAATTAGTAATTATTATGTATCTCTTATCTATCTCCCCTAGTAGAATGTTAGCTTCTACTTCTATTTCTGTAGTGACATTCTATGTAAAGAATGTTCTGCCCTGAAGGAAGTTTTTTGTATTTGTACTGTCCAATATTGTAGCCACTAGCCACAGGTAGTGATTGAGTACTTAAAATGTGGCCAGTGCAACTGAAGAACTGAATTTTAAAATTTATTTTGTTACGGAACCAGGCGGAAAAACCAAGTGGCACTCAGAGATCTTGGTGGATCGGAGATTTATTCAATACCAGCGGTGGATCGGAGATTTATTCAACGGTCTCAGAGGAGACCGTTTCTCCAAAGATCTGAGCCCTAAATGAAGGGGGGAAGGGTAATTCATAGTTGTCAGCTTCCATATCTGTGGCATGTTTTCACGCGCACGGCAAACAGGGCAAGAAGAACCCAGAAGAGGGGTCTCCAAGTTAGAGGCCAGAGCTTGTTTTAGTCCTGTGGGCCATCTTATGGTGTAAAACTTTATCATTTTCCCAACAATTTACTTTTAATTAATTTAAAATGTAAATTGATATAGTCACACACTGTATTAGAAAGTGTAATACTAGAGTCCAGAATAGTGTCAGGCAAATAGTAGATGCTAAATAAACATTTGGGGGTGCCTGGGTGGCTCAGTTGGTTGAGCATACAGCTCTTGGTTTCAGCGTAGGTCAGGATCTCATCATTTGTGGGTTTGACTCACAAATGATGAGATCCAGGCTCTGTGCTGACAGTGTGGAGCCTGCTTGGGATTCTCTTTCTCTCCCTCTCTCTCTGCCCCTCCTCCTCTATGCTGTCTCTGTCTCTCTCAAAAATAAATAAAATTTAAAAAAATTTGTATGATGTATGGATACATAGACAAAATTATTTGCTGATTTGGCATCATTTGATGTCAATGGGGAAAGAACAGAGATACAATTTGGTATTATCTTACGTATAATATTAATATTAAAAATGGACCAGTTTGAAAGTTGTTGGCCCTAATGCCAAAATGAAATGAGAAATGGTGACTCTAGTGATATTAATAAATACGTATTAGTATGCTTAATTGCTCTATAAATATGAGATCATTTAATCCTCCTCATCCCAAGAAGTAATATCATTTCTTCTCATTTTATACCTAAGGAAACTCGGGCACAGAGAGGCAAGGTAACTTGTTCAGGGACACTTAGCTAGTGGAGCCAGGGTTCAAATCCAGGTAGTCTGGGTTCATCTGCAGTCTTAGCTTCCGTGATTTGTCTAGATGAAAGGATGCCCTTTCTAAGGACTTGGGGTGGTACCTGATGTTAATGCAGCAGGTCCACCTTGACAGTGGATTCCTGTAGGAGAGTACAATGAAGAACATCACGTATAGTGTCTTTGTTCTATTTTCAGTGCCTACGCATGAACTCTTGAAATTCGTTCAGCAAACATGTATTGCATGAAACTAAGTGCCAGATATTGTAAGGTTCTGGAGCTACGAGTTATAAAGAGGCTATGTTGCCTTCCCTCCAGGAGCTAAGATACCAGAAAAGATCCATCAGAAGAGATTACAAAACTGAAAATATAAAAATAGCATTCTGGGAGCAAGGTGAGGGGAGACTGGGAGAAGGAGTGGGGGAGGGGGAAGGCAGAGAAGGAGGGAGGGAGAAAGAGAGAGAACGTTTGGAAAGAGTTGATACTGAGGGGTAGGGGTCCCTCTTTCTACTCCACTTTCTGCTCAACAACTCACCTGGCTCTCATTCAGGCTGTAAGATATTCAGGGATCATGGTCAGAGCTTGATTTGGGTTTAATCCACATCTGTTATTTATTAGCTGGTGATTTGGGGGCAAGTTGTTTCTAGGTTTACATAATGGTTCAAACATCCCTACCCTGTAGATCTCATATTGTTTTTTTGTTTGTTTGTTTGTTTTTCATGAAAATCAAAATCAGATCCTGCCTGTTTGTTCATCTATGCCACCTAAAGGGGGTGGAAAAGCAAGCTTTTATCTTCGGAAGCTTGGGTGACTAACTGGCAGACCCATGCATAAATAATGAAAGTGCAGGCTCCCTGGAATGCGTCTAGACTTCAGGGCGATATCTGATTTAGCATCCCAAAGGATCTCATGTGCAAAACGCCCTGTCGGTGACTGCATTGGCACAAGCGGTGTTGTGTTTCAGAAGTCCGCTTGGAAGATGCGAGATAAAGGACGGCAGGAGTGGGGTCTGGAGGGGCACCACAGGTGCTAGCTAGCCTAAGGTCCACATTTGATATTAGTGGATCACAGGAAGGGGAAAAGCAGAAAGTCCAGGAATATTTGAAAAATAGAAATCTGTGAGCTATGACTCGAAACTCATCAATTGGGCATATAAAAAAAATCGCATTTATGAAACACCTTGGAGCTTTAAAATGTGATTTCAGAAAGATTTTCCCTTTCTCCTTAAAATCAATCCAACAATCAGTGAATCAATCATCAATCCCTGATAGTTATTATCGCCCTCACAACAAAAAACAAAAGACCTACAGAAGTTAAATTATTTGCTCAGGTCCTCTCAATGAAACCAATAAATAAGACAGGATATATGATCCAAAGTCCAGTTATCTCCACCATACGATAGAAAATAGGAAGAGTCAAAGGAAATGAAGTTGGCCAAGGTGGTTACTGACTGATTTCACGGAAGAATGTGAAATTGCTTCTTAACAGGAGAACACCCAAGCCTGGGCATGCTGTGTTGCACAACAGGATCTAGATCTACCTTAGATCCATTCATGACTCTTAATTGGGATTAATACTCAGAATCTATCCAAGATTTTCAATGAATTAAACAGGAAAATAAACACAGAATAGAGTTTTACCTCGTCAACCTTCAACCAGAGTCAAGGATTTTCAGTAAGGAGTTAGTGCTTGGCCTTTCTGCAGGCAGACTCTCTTTCCTGCAGCTGCTATCTGCAATGGCCGGAGGCCATCTTCTTTGTCAGCTCACTCGAGAATTTGCCTTAAAACAGAAGCTCCTTGGGCAGCCCTAGGGAACCTGGCATCTCTTGAAATCCTCTAATCAAAGATAGCTTTTGCCTAAAGCTCTCTCTTATAAAGGCAAGGAGGATAGTGGCAATTATCCAAGTGATTCAAGCAAGAGAAATGAATTTGATCTTCATTACCTAACTTTTCAGGCAAAAATTTCTTACAGCAGTGCTTCTCAATTTTTATCCTGCAGAGAATCGCCCGGGGGTCCTGTTAAAATGCACATTCTAATTTAGTAGGTTTTGGGTGGGGACGGAAGATTCTGCATTTCTAAGGAGCTCCCAGGTGATGCTGACCACAGATTCATAAGTGAGGCTTTACCCACAAAGCTTGGCCCACTTCTGCACTTGCTATCTTTGGAGCAGAGGGTCTCAAAGTTTGGGCCGCATAAGAATCACCCAAGGAACATGGAAAAAATGCAAAGTTTGATTTGGTAGACCTGATATTTGCTCTTCTAATAAGTACCTCAGCTGTTCCCAGAGGCCATTCTCTAAGAAATGACTTAGGGGAAGCACGACGGTGACCCAAAGTAGCCAGGTATGCCCAGCCGGGCCAGGACGCAGCCTTTGGAACCAATAAAGTCTTAGTGAGAGGTTTCTTTAAGTGGAGAAGAATATAAAAGTCAGTGAAAGTCCAGCCTCTAAATTCAGCAAAATAAGATAAAGCTAATGGTGGCACTCACATGGGGCTTCTGCATTGCTGGGCGGGAAAAGAAGTCTCAAATCTCTTCTGATCACACCCCTTGTAATTTCCTTCTGAAGGACCTGGGACGTGGTAGAAGGAGGAGCCAGCTGAGGATGATGATAACTGGCACCTGAGACCCCAGGAAAAGGGCATTTACAGTAGTGCCTGGAGGGCCCGGCAGCCCTGTGAGAAGTATGAGGATACATGCAGTCTGACAGCCATACTTTAAGTCATATTTTTCGTTTTCAGAAATGGTTTCTATGGAAACTCACCAGCCAGGTTTCTCAGTCTACAGGCAGAGATCATTTTGCGAGACGCGTGTTTTCCGGTGAAGCATCAGCTATAAAAGTGGCAATATGAAGGTGAATAAAATTGACCCATGGTACAAAAATGATCTCCTGCTCACCTTGCTTAGATGACGTCTTGCAGGAGAAAGGGAAGACGTGGTTTCAGTTTCCTGTCCTGAACTACAAGAGGACAGAAGGTGATGGAGAACAAGGTGAAGGAGCACTGAGTGGGTGAAGTCACTGGGCCTTCATGTCCTTTGTCACATACGAGAATGGCGTTAAACTAGATTAAACATAAAGCCCCACCTAGTGCGGGAATTCTGTGTTTCCATGCCTACAGTGATTGTGTTCTGCTCACTGGTGCCACAATGACTGAGGAGAACAGGGGAGACCCTTAGAAACCGTTAGTTCGCTAAAGTGTATGTACGTGACTGCACGTGTGTAGACTTAGTTACCTATTGTCTAATCTCATTACGGTGAAGCTCTACGTTATAAAATGCCTTCACCTTGAGAACTCTGACTTTTGTTTTCTACTCTTTCTGCTCCAGTCATTGCCACAGACCACATCTCTGTTCTTCTAGACCACTGAAGTCTCAGATCAAAAATAAATTGATGAAATTTGGCTCCATTTTACAGTGACCTTTTAATTAATTTGACATAGACTTTTTTGGTTTGTTTGTTTGGAATGTTCAGATCATTTTGGTGGGTTTTTAAAAAATTTTTTTTTAATGTTTGTTTATTTTTGAGAAAGAGAGAGACAGAGCGTGAGTAGGGGAAGGGCGGAGAGAGAGGGGAACACAGAATCGAAGCAGGCTCCAGGCTCTGAGCTGTCAGCCCAGAGCCCAATGCGGGGCTCGACGTTCAACCAGCTGAGCCACCCAGGCACCCTTTTTTTTTCCCTACAAACTTTTTTTTTTTTTTTTTAATCTTTCAATTCTGGAGCTCGGGAGTGAGTTAGACGATAGAAAAGATTTGGATCCTTTAGATACGTATGTCCGAAGTTGAAACCTCACCTCCTTTGTGAGGAACGCTTTGATTCTCTTAAATCACAACCATTTCTTCTTTTTTGATCCTAAAAAATCATTGCTCTTTTCTCCATCATCCTTTAGCGTATTTCTAGGTGTAAATGAGCAATCTTAGATAATATGTGATCTAAATTTATACCAGTGAAATTATTGGGTAGATTAAAATATGTACTAAAAGCACACAGAGGGGTGCTCGGGTGGCTCAGTCAGTTAGGTGTCCGACTTCGGCTAAGGTCATTATCTCACAGTTCCTGGGTTCGAGCCCCACGTTGGGCTTTGTGCGGTCAGTGCGGAGCCTGCTTGGAGTCCTCTGTCTCCCTCTTTCTCTGCCCCTCCCTCACGTGTGTGTGTGTGTGTGTGTGTGTGTGTGTGTGCGCGCGCACGCGCATGCTCTCTCTCTCTCTCTCTCTCTCTCAAAAATAAATAAACATTTAAAAAATTTATCAAAAAATAAAAGCACATAGAGAACTTGGTAGGGATCTCGCTGTTGGATGAAACAAGTTTCATAGGAAAATGACTGTCTTGCTCTGAGAAGTCTGGGATCCCTGGAGAAGGAGATGGACAGATGGAAAGCAGGAATTTCCCATACTGCAGCCCTGTATATCCTGAATGGATGGAGAAGTCCACTTCCAGCTCTGACACTGACAACTCTATGAACTTAAGGGACCTTATTAACCTTCTGATTTCCAGTTTTTTCTACTCTCAAAAAGAGGTAATACCAAGTTCTTAAGGTAGACAATTAAATACCACATGCATATAAAATCCAAGAGTCCGTTTTGAGAACTCTGTCAACATATGCTAACAACAGTGAAAATGATGTGGGAGGCGAGCACCCTCTGGGGAGGCAGCTGATCTACTGAAATTTGGGACAAACCATGGAAATAAATTCTAGGGCCGTATTCAGGCAAGAGCGGAGCCTAGGTTGGGAATAAAGGGTCATGAGGCATTTTCTGAAGTTAACTATTTTTAAGTACTTTCAATCCACCACTCCTTTGGTGCTTCATTTGTCCGAAAGCCATAGGTTTAAGAGCTACTGCCTGATTGTTATGCTTTACAACACACTCAACAGAAGAGATGAAACTCAATAAAAGGGAATAAAGTAATTTGTAGTATTTCTTTCTCCAAGGTATAAAGTATTTATTTTGAGCCACATAATTAGTAAAATTGTAATTGGCTATTGGCAGGTCGAAAATTGGAAGCAAAGAAATGCATTATAAAAGAATGGAAACTCTGTGGATAATTTTTATTCTTCTGAGTAGTTTGTGCTACTTAGTTGCTTTCAGAGAAACAAATCAATAACTATTATTTAGAGTTTCCCTCTAGCTTCCACTGCTTTAGGAGCCGTTTCTCTATCAGTGATCCCGTAATTTCATCAATATGGTATCATTAGCACTCCGCAGTTAGCAATTAACCTTTATCCAACATGCTCAGTTATAGCTTTAGGAAAAAACTGTCAGTCACATGGAGTATGCTCAGATTTCAGTGGTATAGCTAGCTCTATTTAAGATAGATGAAACAGCTGTTAAAGTTATAGTTAGAGCTAGAGTAAGTATTGATTTGCAAGAACCAATTTCCTGTTTTTAAGGCAATCCGAGGAACCAAGGGGATATCCCTATCAGTCATTTTTAATCTTGGTAAGAAGTAAAGTAAGTGCTCCCTAATAGGGGCACCACAACATTCTGGTTTCTTGCAGAGCTCATTAGCAGCAGCTCCGTTTTAGATACCAGAACATATATTAGTATTCTGCTAGTTACACTGCAGTCACTATATTTGTAGAGTGCTTTCACACAATTACATCGACCCTTGAACAACACAGAATTGATCTGCGCAGGTGCACTTACACGCAGATTTTTTTTTTTTTAATATATAAATACGGCTCAGTGTTGTAAATGTATTTTCTCTTTCTTATGATTTTCTTAATAACATTTTCTTTTGGGTAGCTTACTTTAAATTGTAAGAATGCAGTATATAATACATGTAACATATAAATATGTGTTAATTGTTTATGTTAATGACGAGGCTTCCAGTCGACACTAGGCTATTAGTAAATTTGGGGGAGAGTTCAAAAGTTGTATGTGGATATTCTTTTTTTTTTTAAGTTTATTTATATATTTTTGAGAGAGAGTGAGAGACAGAAGGGTTGGGGCAGAGAGAGAGGGAAAGAGAGAGAATCTCAAGCAGGCTCTGCTGTCATTATGGAGTCCAGTGTGAGGCTTGAACTCACAACCTGTGAGATCATGACCTGAGCCAAAACCAAGAGTCAGAAGCTTAACTGACTAAGGCACCCAAGTGCCCCTACATGCGGATTTTCAACTGCACAGGGGTCAATGCCCCAAACCCTCATGCTGTTCAAGGGTCAACTTAACTTCCAATGATCCTCACAACAATGCTGGGAAGTAATGTAATTATGTCCTTTCTTCCGATTGAATACTTTTAAGCAAAAACATATCCCTGGATCATTGCCCCAGATCTACCAGTAAATTTCTGTATGACCTCCAAAGTTGCCTGTGCGGGCTTCAGCGTCCTCAACTATAAAATTAGTTGTAATAACAAGCCGTTGTTTCAGTGGCTTGAAGCTCATTTCTAGGTATGAGATCTGTGATTCCAGGCTTCTCCAAATTAACTTTGTATCTCAGCAAGAGTACTGTAGTATTAATTATTGATGAAATCACACCATAATGTCCTAGCCATTGTCCTATGGTATAGTTTGTACGAGTGATGATGTTTTTAGTAATATGAGCACACTGTGCAGTACTTGTCTTTTGAATCTTTGCAAATAGTGTTTTGATGACCTCTTTTCTTGAAACTAATGTAGAAAATTTGCAGATCATACTTGCAATAATATTAACCATTAATTTTTTCCCCAGACCTAAAAAATTTCTTTTGACACATATCATACATAACAGGAATAATTTAAATAGGCAAAACACAATAATTAAGAGATGGATGGAGTAGAGATTCATCCCTGTTGTTTACAGTAATGTGAATTGTCTGGCATATAAAATGTCATTAGTGAAGGGGAAGAAGATTCCAGAGACAGATCTACAAATGATCTACGTAGTAGATGAAAAATTCCAAGTAGAGAAAGAAACGTTCACTTTAATTTGTCCTAAACTAACTTAAGTGCAGAAAGCAATATAAGCTTTTGTTAAGATTTACCTTTTTTTTTTTTTTTTTTTTTTTTTTTTTTTGGTATATGGGGACAATTGGTCTCAAGGATTAAAACTGAATACAATCCAGTAGAGAAACAAGTGACTGGTTTTTTTTGTTTGTTTTTTTAATCCAGAAAAACATTTGCAAAGAGAAAGAAAACAATCTATGCAATAAATTTTTTAAAAATGTTCCTTGTGTTGCCTAGCTCTTGGAGAAGCTTTTGAGGAGCTCTATAGACCTTGCTCCTTCTCACTAGAGCTGAACTCTAACGTGGACTAGATTCTCTTCAGTTGCATGAAGTACTTCCAGCCACAAGGTCTGAAAAGGGCTTAAAAGGAATGGAGGAGTCTAGAACTCACTGATTGCTGTGATTGGGACACTTTGACTTAAATGAAGGGAAAAATTCTGGTGAGGACTTTCCTTGGGTCATTTATTAAAAATTCCGTATCACTGCTTTTTCAGGTTTTAGTGATGATGCACACATATAGATTAATAATGACATTTTTCCGATATAACTGACATGCCAGCATTTTTTTGTCTTTCACATCTAGTATTGAATTATACTACCATGGTCATCAAAGTAACTATTATTGGGGGGATTTAAAGTCCTCCTAAAAGCAAATGCAAGCAAGTTTCATAATTTTATCGATAAATGTATCAAATTTAAGAAATGTAATGGTACAGTACAGTATATATGTGTGTGATGGGGGTATAGCTCAGGGGGTAGAGCATTTGACTGCATATGTGTGTGTGTGTGTGTGTGTGTGTGTGTGTATTTATATATGTACGTATATGTATATATATATATATGTGCATGCACACAGGTATACACATATATATACACATACACATGTATGCATATATATATATGCAATTATTCTTTTCATATTTTCATGACCTCAATGCACATCACAGTTAAAAGTAATACAGACATTTTCCCAACTGTGGTTGAATTGGGAGTAAAGAGCCTAGAACCCCTTCTTCCCTTGTCTCTGAGGTCACTGAAATACCACTGCAGGTTGAAAAGCAATGGGTAGTCCACATCCTTCCCATTTTACACATGAGGAGACAGAGGCCCAAACATGTTAAAATACACGGTCTCATCATAGTCACTCATTTCCCCACCTGAGACCGGGACCCCACCCCAAGTTGAGTGATAAGATGACAGCAAACTCTTTCTCTGGATATCCAGGGTCCTGCTCTCTTGTCACACTGAGCTACTGATTTGGGTCTGTAACCTTGAACACATCAGTTGACCTCTTTGAATTGATGCTTTCTTGTCCTAAAACAGGAAAGATGCTAGGAGATATTAAAACAGGCAAAGGAAGAACAAATCTTCTACAGGACACTTTTATTTCTACAAAATGACTCCAGGGGAAATCCCCCAGAAATCGCCAAAGGATTCAGCTACAGAAAATCAAACAGAACAAAGGGACTGAGAGAACTTCAAAGAAAGCAAACACTAAGAGAGACCCACCGTCCCTCTGGGCATCTGCAGTGGAGTAGTCCTTAAAAGCAGAACGGAGCAATTGCAGGAGGGCAATGTTTTACCACAGCAGTGCTTTTAAAAATTTTCCATGGAAGTACCTCTAACAGGAGAGAAATGGGAATATATTAGCCCTCATCCCTTAACCACCAACCTAGTGTATAATTTGATGTGGCTAGTGGCAAACACAAAAATTAATTGCAGTCTCATATTTTACATAAAATGGGATAACCTCTAGCATTTCACTTTTTATTTTGCCTTTCCTCTTGTATTTAAAATTATAAATTAATTTTAATATAAAATAATGTTTATCCACTTAGCTATACCTGCTGAGTTGTTGTGTTTTTTTTTTTTTTTTTAATACCTGCTGAGTTTTACAGCAGCACTGTGAGGAGGAGAAGAAGGAGAAGTAAAGACACAGATCATTCTCAAGTATCTATTAATTATATACATGGAGACCAGAGGACAGTAGAAACATTTTCTCAGTGCCTAACCTTTCTGTTTATGCTAATTTCACCTAAAATGAATGTAGGTGAATTCCTCCTCTTGTTCTCCTTTGAGCCTATGGATTACTATATGTTGATGGGTATTGATAAATATTTTCTAAGGAATGTATCCTTTTATACCCAAATATCCCATCAAAACCTTTAATCATTTCCTATCTAACATGCCCATACCTGTCTAAATAAACATTGAGAGAAACATAGGTTAGATGCACATTAATATATAAGTTTGGCTTTGCAAAACATCATGTGTTCTTTAAAAGGTTTTGTCCATTGTTTTCAATAAACAGAAAGATAAACGCATGTATAAACACACATAAAGGCGTAAGTAATAACTTACTATTAAGAGCAAACATTTGGGGCGCCTGGGTGGCGCAGTCGGTTAAGCGTCCGACTTCAGCCAGGTCACGATCTCGCGGTCCGTGAGTTCGAGCCCCGCGTCAGGCTCTGGGCTGATGGCTCAGAGCCTGGAGCCTGTTTCCGATTCTGTGTCTCCCTCTCTGTCTGCCCCTCCCCCGTTCATGCTCTGTCTCTCTCTGTCCCAAAAATAAATAAACGTTGAAAAAAAAAATAAAAAAAAAAAAATAAGAGCAAACATTTGCACAAAGAAATACATTTCTAACTGGCTGAATCAGAGAGTAAAAGGAAAAAAAAAAAGAGGGTAGTGGGATTGAAGTGTACTGAGGGGATTCCTTGAGAACAAGTCGTGTACAAACCTTCACAGATCTTCCCAACTCCTGTTCAGTGACAACACGTTAGTAGTTTGAGTCAACCTAGGTGGGACTATTTATGCAATAGGAATTAGCAAACACCCTCAGGAATTGTTTCCCCAAGCTTGGAGAGCTGATCATTAAATATGAATCAGAACACCATGGGCTAAGACCCTGAAGAACCCAAGGAGGACTTTTTCAAGCCTTGGTCAGTTGTCAAGACTCCTTAATTTATATTATGGACAGATAGACTTCCTTTAGTACTTTTCCTATCTTTTTTTTTTTAAATGTTTATTTATTCTTGAGCGAGGAGAGAGAAAGAGAGAGACAGAGTGTACAAGTAGGGGAGGGGTGGAGAGAGAGGGAGACACAGAATCTGAAGCGGACTCCAGGCTCTGAGCTGTCAGCACAGAGCCCAACGCAGGGCTCGAACTCATGAACTGCGAGATCATGACCTGAGGGGAAGTGGGATGCTTAACTGACTGATCCACCCAGGCGCCCCTCCTTTAGTACTTTTCTTGACTTCCGGTTCTTTTAAGTGTATACATTTAGGTGCATTTGCAGCAAATTTAATGGCTAAAGTGCTGCCTAAAAAAATCCTATTGTGCCATATTAAATATCAGAACACTCCAAGAAAACTATAGTCATATTACAATAGGGTTAAGAGAAAATAAATGATAAATATTTGAATAAAGATGAGAACTGGCTTGAAGTAACATCAACAAGATGGCTAAGTAGGCAGCCCCAGACCCTCCCACAAACGCAATTCAGCAATAGCTCAAGGACAGTTCCCTTAGTGAGAATCAGAAAATATAAATTATGACAATGATAAGGAAGTGTGTGTGTGTGTGTGGGGGGGGGGTGTTAAAATGTATAGTCTTTGTGATTGAATTTAAGCGATAATTAGCTTAAAATAAACCCCAGGGTAACCATATACACCCCCCCCCCCCGCCACACACACACATACACACCCTCTATAGAAGCTACATAAAAGAAGAAAAGAGAAGAGAATCAAAGCAAATCAATACAAAAATTTAACAAAACACAGAAGATACTAGGAGAAGGAATAGCAGAAAAAAAAAGAACAGGACTAAGAGAAAACAAAATGGCAATTGTATATCCTTCCCTATCAGTAATTACTCTAAATGTAAATAGATTAAATGCCCACCAAAAGGTAAAGAATGACTGAATGGATTAAACAGCAGCAGCAACAACAACAACAAAAACCTGACAAGACCCAGTAGATTGAAAAAAAGCAGAAGTTTGTTTCGCTCTCCAATAAAAGTCAGAATGCAGTCAGTCCAGGCCTTTCATGGCTGCTCCAGTATCATCAAGGGCCAAATTATTTTTTATTTTTTGCTTTACAGCATTTTTATGTGCCTTAGGGTCTCACATGGTGCTTGAGCCTCAGTCGTTATTTTAGTATTCCAGCAAGCAGGAAAAAAAATATTGAAGCAGGGAAGAGAGAAGAATGTACCCCTCCCTTTAAAGATACTTAAGAAACTTCTTTAGAAGTCCCACATGATAATTCTGCTTATGTTTCTTGGCTAGAACTTAGTCACATTGTCACACTGGACACAAGGAAGACTGGGGAATATACTTTTTATTCTGGATAGCCATATAAACCGCTAAAAAGCAGGGGGTCTATTACTAAGAAAATAATTAGCAATAGACATTAAAGTAGGAGTGTAGTAATCTTTTCCACAGCTATGCATGCAAGTCAAATCTATAGCTTTTAAAACTACTGATAACCGGTGTTTCAATTACCTATTGCCGTGTAACAACCACCCCGAGACTTAATGATTTGAAATAACAATATTTTCTCATTTCCCACAATTCCATGCTTGGTTATACTCAGATTGTTTTTCTGATCTATATGGTGTCTGCTGGGATCACCCATGAGGCTGATTTCAGATGAGAGCTTGGTTGGCACTGGAATATCCAAGAAAGCTTTGCACACACGTCTTGGTAGGGAACACTGAGATGTCTAGAAGGCTGCAATCTCCCCTTTCTCCTTCAGGATAGCCAAGTCTCTCTGTATGGTGACTCCCAGTTCCAAGAGGGCGGGTACAAACTGCCAGGCCTCTAAAGCCAAGACCTAGAACTCACAGTGCTACTTCTACCACATTCTACTGGTCAAAGCAAGTCACAAAGTTACCCCAGATACAAGAGCAGGGGAAGTAGATTCTACCTTTGTATGGTAGGTGTGGCACATGCGCAGAATGAGGGGAGGAATTGCTGGAGGCCATCTTTGGAAGCCATCTTCTGCCACGGCTCAAAACTTCAGTTAGGGATCCTAAGTAGCCTGGGAGTTTGTTGAAGTTGTCTGTATTTAGGATGGAAGGAAGAAGAGAGGAAATTCATAGGTGGTTGCGTTTCATATACAAGAGTAAAAAATCACTGGCTTATTCCGGAGTCCCAGTTGACTAGACATTGTGAAGGCAGCGTGTAGGAATATCCATAAATTCTGCATAGAGCAGCCCCGACATCAACAAAATGACTCTCACATAGTGTTGTTGGCACTGCTAATTGGTATAACCTTTCTAGGTATAAGCTATAAAATATGTATGCCATGGATTCAGTAATTCTGATTTTGAAGTATCTACCTCAGGCATATATTTTAACAAGTGTGAACACCTTCACACAAAAAAATGTTCAATGTATATTTTGCATACAAATGAAAAATTAGGAATAATTGTGTATTTGCCAGAAAGATTTATTTAGAGGGATAATAAATTACACTGCAGTTATTATTTATTTTTTTAAGTTTTTTTTCTAATGTTTATTTTATTTTTTAGAGAGAGACAGAGACAGAGACAGAGACAGGGTGTAAACGGGGGGGGGGGGGGGTGCAGAGAGAGAGGGAGACACAGAATCCAAAGCAGGTTCCAGGCTCTGAGCTGTCAGCACAGAGCCCGATGCGGGGCTTGAACTCATGAACCGTGAGATCATGACCTGAGCCGAAGTTGGATGCTCAACCAGCTGAGCCACCCAGGTGCCCATACACTGCAATTTTAAAGAATAATAATATTTGAAAGGTCTTCACCTATTTGAAGTGGCAAAAGTAGTCTAAAGAGGAGAATATAAATAGTATAAGTTATGTATACTTTTCTTTTTGCAAAATTATGCATAAAAATTCTGAAAGGGTATATAACAATATGTTAATAATGGTTGTATTATGGTTACTAATATTATGGTTTCTTTTTCTTGGTTGTCTTTTCAAAACTTTTTAATAAACGAGCATTATTAATGTACTAAAATCATATTAAATAGGGGCGCCTGGGTGGCTCAGTCGGTTAAGCGTCTGGCTTCAGCTCAGTTCATGGTCTCACAGGCTCATGAGTTTGAGTCCCGCCTGTCGGGCTCTGTGCTGACAGCTCAGAGCCTGAAACCTGCTTCAGATTCTGTGTCTCCCTCTCTCTGCCCCTCCCCTGTGCTCTGTCTCCCTGTCTCTCTCAAGAATAAATAAAACACTAAAAAAAATTTTTTTAGATCATATTAAATACAATATTAAATACTAAAGCAATTGCACAGTATCCACTTGGCTTGGTTTATGTTTTCCAAAAATAACCATGCAAAGTGAGTTTATATGAGTCCTCACTGTTCTTCCCAAGGAACAGACAATTATACTCAAATATTCCCTTTCTGAATACAATTTCAATTTGTGAGCCCAGCCATCTGTGAGATTTGTTGCATCCCTTCTTCCTATAGGTTATTGTTCAGCTTTTCAGTTATACTTTGGAGTAAATACAGAAGAACTAACAGTGAGGTTATCACCTCTGATAGCAAATGAAAACAAGGCCCTGGGAACCTGGATAAAATCAAAAGGCGTGAGACCCAGGGTAAAAGATCTACTAAGGTAAAACTACATTTCAAATCCCCACATTATTTCACTGGGTTTTAAGTCAGTAAGGCCTTCAGAGTTATCGTGTGTCCAGTTTGGGCAGGACGTTAAGTGAAATGGTGACCTGTCAACAGTAGACACAGTCCCTGTCTTGAGGGAGAGAGAGAACACAGACAAAGACGGAAGCCATCAGGAGCCCTTACAAGAAGAGCCCACCCACAAACAGACATTGGCACAGAGACCCTGGGCATGGAGAGTCCGTAGAGATTTAATTTTTTTGTTGTTTTTTCTGAAGAAAATGGACTTCTGCCTTTGTTTTTATTCTTATGTTAATAGAAAACCATGTGATTCATCTTCAAGCTTGATACAGTTCCTTCTAGACCCATGTCTGCTCACTTCTGAGCCATTGCTGCTTCATTGCTGATCATTCTTTTAAAAAAAAATTTTTTTTTTTAGTGTTTATTTATTCTTGAGCGAGAGAGAGAGTGTAAGTGGGGGAGGGGCAGAGAGAGAGGGAGACACAGAATCTGAAGCAGGTTCCAGGCTCTGAGCTGTCAGCACAGAACCCAGCGTGGGGCTTGAACTTATGAACTGCAAGATCATGACCTGAGCTAAAGTCCTATGCTTAAGTGACTGAGTCACCCAGGTGCCCCAACTGCTGATTATTCTTGGTAAACCCTGCTCAAAGACCATCAGTGGCTCACGCATCACCTCCAGAATATCTGTGTACCTATGTATGTATATATGTATGTATGTATGTATGTATCTATCATCTATCTAATCTTCTGGATATATACTTTCAGTGAATGATCTAGCAGAATCTACTCTTCCAACAGTAAACTCAAGCTAGTATCTAAAAACATTCACTACAAACAATTGACATCCATCTCCCAAACACAACTTTGACATTTGGACCTCTTTCTTCACCAGCCACATTCTTTTAACAATAAAACATGTTTCACCTGAATCCAAATCCTACCTAATCTTCAAGACTCAATCCAAATTCTATATCCTTCTGAAATTCTCTCTAATCACAGCAAATCTAAGTATCCTCGTTAACACATTCTTGTCCTCTTAATGTAAGGGCCAGCTATATATTTGATACCATTTGTGTATTACTTTGCATTGGTATCTTCAATATTCTACTTTGGGTTGTTAATTTTCTTTTTGGTTTTATTATAAGATCATTTAAAAATTGATACAAGTAACATACAAATACATTTTTATCAAAATGCAAAATAATAAAAACATTGTTGAGTACTTGTTATATGTTAAGTATTTAAAAGAGAGCTTTACATGTATTTAATACTTATAATAATTCCATGAGGTAGATAATATTATTATTTGCATTTTGCTTAGGAAACCAGGGTACAAAGAGGTTAAGGAACTTGCCCAAACTGTCCCCAGAGCTGGAACTCTTAACCTCTATATTATACTATTTCTCATTAATATAGAATAATACAGAATCAAAATATCTATGTGAATGGTACAATTATGTGAGACATCCCTGCCTCTGTTAACCTTTGTTCATTTATCTGTCCAGAACTTTATCCAATCATTTGCATGTTCATTCACATGCATAAGTAGCAGGTGTGAGTCTTACTCCATGAAGTGTCCATTTTTTTTTAAATGTTTTTGATGTTTATTCATTTTTGAAAGACAGAGACAGAGCACAAGCAGGGGTGGGGCAGAGAAAGAGGGGAACACAGAATCTGAAACGGGCTCCAGGCTCTGAGCTGTCAGCACAGAGCCCGTTGCGGGGCTCGAACTCAGGAACCGTGAGATTATGATCTGAGCCGAAGTCGGACGCTCAACCGACTGAGCCACCCAAGTGCCCCATACATTTTTGTTTTCTATAACTGAACTTAATGGGTCGTGGTTTTTAGGATGGCAGAAACATTCTTTTTTTAATTCCACATTTTCTTGACACCTTTTCTTGAGGTGTATGTAGGTTCCACAGAGGATCCCAGGTACTACATTATGGGGACCTATAAGGACCTCCATCCAAAGATATCCATGCTCCATCTAATCCTTATTTATAAGGATTACTGTTACTGACAGCTAGGCCTCTCCAGATCTGGGTCTGTCTTAGGTACTCCTGCATTCCTCAAAAGCAGCTTTAAAATCATTCCACAATTCCTGAGCATCCCTTGGGATGCAGCAGGAACTCAGGTGGAGTTCCTTAAGGCCCTTTACCACCGAAGCATTTCCAGCACCCTCTTGAATCAGGGGGAGCTCAGTGGACTTGCCTTAGGAACTACTTGGGAAGGTCTGTAGAAAGTAGACCAGGATTACTCTGCTCTTGAATTCCTCAGTTATTGCTAGAGTGTCTATCATTTCTGTTCTCCTCTCTCCTTCAGCTCTGATGTGGCAAAAGGTTCTTGTCTCAACGAATACGTAACCTGGTTACCTCGTTTCTCTGATACTTCTATTCTCCCACTTCAGGAGGAATATTTCTCTAACTAATCATGTTCCACCAAATCTTCTGAACTCAAAAGCCAAGAAGATTTCACTCTTTTAGCCTGTGCTCTGTCACATCGTTCCTCCCTTGTGGCAGTGAAGATGAGATGCCCTAGCAGCCTAGGCAGGGAGAAGGTCAGTGGGGTACAGAAACAATGGGGGGAAATAGCTTAATATCTCAAAATAGCATCCCACTGTTCACATGTAGGTACATATTCAAATGTACTTTTTATAGCAGCCATGTATTATTGGTAGGGTTGACTCTACTTCTAACCCTTTGGGTCAGTTTTAATTTAGTTTAGCCTATCAGGATCCTCCTTTTCTTATGCTAAGTGATTGCTACTGAGACACCTATGTAGCCTAAAATGGTCCAAATGGAGTAGGGCCAAGAATTTTATTCCTTTTTGGGGCACCTGAATGGGTCAGTCAGTTAAGCATCTGACTCTTGGTTTCGGCTCAGATCATGATCTCATAGTTTCATGAGTTCGAACCCTGCATCAGGCTCCATGCTGGCAGCGTTGAGCCTTCTTGGGATTCTCCATCTCCTCTTCTGACCCTCCCCCACTTGTGCTATCTTTGTCTCTCTCAAAATAAACTTAAAAAAAAATTTTTTTTTGTTCCTTTTTGAATGGAGAAACACTTTCTCTCCCCTGGATGTAAATGAAGAAACTGGTAATCCTGGTTTCTGCTTGTAGCCATTTTTTGAAGATTAGGAACACCAGAACAAATAGAAAGCTGGTACTTGGAAGGAAACAATTTTAGAGTCTTGATTGTACCCTGCCTGAAGCCTGAACTGTCTGTGGACTTGTCCTTGATTGTGCCAATAAGTTATTCTTATTATCTAATTCAATTTAAGATTTTCTAATCTTAATTTGTAGATTTTCTAATGTAGATTTTCTGATGTAGATTTTCTAATAATTGAATTTGATATCTAGAAATGGAATTGCTGGATGTGGGGTATATTATTTAAATTGGAGGGGCGCCTGGGTGGCGCAGTCGGTTAAGTGTCGGACTTCAGCCAGGTCACGGTCTCGCAGTCCATGAGTTCGAGCCCCGCGTCGGGCTCTGGGCTGATGGCTCAGAGCCTGGAGCCTGTTTCCGATTCTGTGTCTCCCTCTCCCTCTGCCCCTCCCCCGTTCATGCTCTGTCTCTCCCTGTCCCAAAAATAAATAAAAAAAAAAAGTTGAAAAAAAAATTAAAAAAAAAAATAAATTGGGGTCAATAGTGTCAAACTGCCCTCAGAAACACTTTGCAATGTACATTACTTCCAACTGAGTATTTTAGATTACCTGTTTCTTTGCACTTTAACCAACAACAAATAATAACAATCTTTTTCATCTTTGCCAATCTGCTGGGTGAAATATAATATAATAATGTCACTTCTCTTTATACTCCTTTATTTTCTATAACATATTTTATGTTCCTTATGAGAAACCTAACTCAAATTTGCAAATTAATGTATTTTCTGGTTGAAGACATTCTAATTTTAGGTAACAGTTATCTGGGAAATTAAAATGTTAAGTCTCTAGCAGGGCTATTTTTCCTCTTTCCCCTTCTCTGACAAAAGATAGTTTTCCGTAAATAAAAGCTACAGAGATAGGCTTACCCAACCTCACAGTAGTGGAGAGAAAGGTCTTTGGACCCTTGCATTATCTTCTAAATTCTCATTGATCTCTGCTTAGGACTGACTACTCTGACTCATGGACTGAGGATGAATTTGGCAACTCATGAATGCATGTAATCTGTTTTCTTGATTTTGTCATGGTCTGTACTTCTTCACAGATAATTCAGCCCCACCACAGCTCTGCCTGGAACTTAATCAATATTCCCGAGGTTTTCTGAGATCCCCCAAGAGATCCCTGCCCTGGGTTGTTGCCTTGCAACCCAGAACTCCCTTCTGGCCACAACAACTCCAACCCATACCACCAAGATCTCCAACATGCCTTATCAACAACCTTTTACAACTATGTCAGCACATCTGTAAGATTTCCTAGTCTCATGGGATCAGAGGGTAATTCAGTGTTGTAACTCTGGTGCTCTGTTTCTCTGTCTCTGTCTCTATCTCTGTAACTATTTGAACTCTGATATGATCAAGCAATATTGCCTTGTGAGAAAATATTCCTCATTACACTTGACCTGCCCTTATTACCACCATATATAGATTTCCAAATTGTGTATGGGACACAAAAGCTCTTCTGCTTTAGTTCTACTTTTCAGCTAAACTAGCATTATGACTTCTGGGATTTCAGTAGGATTTCAGTATAACATACTTTTCTGGGGCTTGCTTCCTCCTGTCTAGTCTACTCCTACCTTACCACATGGGAATGGCAAAAATGGGCATTCCATTCCATTTCTCTTCTTATCTGACTGTTTTCTTTACATGGTAATTCACTTCCTTTCTATAACATTGTCATTTGCCTGACCAGTCCCTTTTCTGGGATCATGAGATGCCAGGAAAGAAATGAAGAGATCTAAAAATGTTATTTCTCTTATATCAAGACAAAAATTTTTCATGGGTTTATTGGTTGATATCCTTCTTCTAGGAATTACATGTTCATAGTCTTTTCATATGCTTGTGGAGTTCTTTATTTTTTCTTCTTAATTGTAATTGTTCTACATAGATTTATTTTCATTTATTCACTTAACTGACACTTATTGAGCCTGTTATTTTCTAAAATATGTGCTTGGTGAGAAAAACAGGATTCATGTTTTCATGGAACTCATATTTTCCTAAAGGAGGAGAGATTGACTGAAAAATTAACAGAATGATCACAGTAATTAACGTATTATTCCAAAGTAAGATTCTGAATAATGAGAATAATAATTAATAGGGAATAATGAAGAAATATCATGAAGATAGGGATAGAAAAGGTGGCTTCTTTGAAGAAATTATATTTGAACTACATAGCTGCAAATACTTTTCTCAGTCTCTTTCTTGTAAAATTTATATAGTATTCCATTTCAAAATTGTATATAGTCATAAAACTTCCCTACATTTGCATAAGCAAATCCAAAATTAAAAAATATATATAATCATATCAATAGATGCTAAAAAAGCGTTCAATAAAATCAACTCCTATTTATATAAACCTTGCACATTTCTCATTTGGTTTACTCTAAGTATTTTCAGTTTGTTCACTTTGTTTTATTTGCTTTCTGTGTGTTTTTATTTTCCTGTTATACATGTCATTGTTTTTTTTTTTTCCTATTACATTTTCTAATTTATAGGAAGGTTATTACTTTATGTTTGTCTTGCATTTGGCACTGTTTCATAACTATTTTATAAATTCTGATTTTTTAAAATTCTTTTGGGTTTTCATGGCAAATAACCAATATATTATATCTTTATCTTGTCTTATGGCATAGCCTCAGGCTTCAAGTACATTGATGAATTAAAGCAATAATAGCAGAAACACTAGCCTTATTACTGAATGTAATTGGAAAGAATTATGATGTTTCACCATTAAATATGACGATAATGGTAGGATTCTTATATGTAATCTTTATCAAGCTATGGAAGCATTCTCTTCCTACCTTTTAAGACTTCTGTTATCATTGAGAATGTGAGTTGGATTTGATCAAATGCTTTTTAAGCATCTGTTGAGATAACCACATATTTTTCCTTTTGTATCTGCTAAAGTTGTGCATCAATCACGTTAATAGATAAGCATGTATTTAACCTTCATTTCTGAGAAAAGGTCTCCTTTGTCATAAAAAGCCACTCTTCTAATATACTGCTGGCTTATTGAAAGAGTCGTTGAGATTTTGAAAATCTGTGATTGAATTTGAGCTTTCTGTAGGTATTTGACTCTGGTCAAGTCACTTACTTTTCATTAACTTTATTTACAATTTTTTTAAATGTTTATTTATCTATTTTTAGAGAGAGAGAGAGAGAGATCATGAGCAGGGGAGGGGCAGAGAGAGAGGGAGAGTGAGAAAGAGTCCCAAGCAGGCTCTGCACTGCCAGCACAGAGCCTGATGGCGGGGCTTGAACCCACAAACCATGAGATCATGACCTGAGCCAAATCAAGAATCAGAACCTTAACTGACTGAGCCACCCAAGCACCCCACTTTTCAATAACTTTAATTCCTTCAAGTGTAATATGAGTGCACTCCCCCATATTCACAAAGTAGCTGTTAAGATTAGATGAAATTGTAAAATTTTTATATAAAAAAGTTATATATATAATTTACATTCAAGCCAACAGAGATTATGCTTTTATCTTCCAGATGGGAAGCAGAAGCTACCTAAGATGCTGTTACTGAGGATGAACTCAGTACATTGAATTACTACTGGGGCAACTCTCCCTTTTTCCCAGTGGCATTGGCTCCATCCATTGAACAGATAAGGAGTGGAGGCACACAAGATGGTAAGTTAATTTTCCCTAAGACTTCACCAGTGTTGGAAATGCTATCATGGCTCTGTCTGAGGGTTCAGCGATACTAACCAATAATTCTTAGCTAGTAGTTTGGATTACTTCTTCAAGAATAATGATGACATTTTGAAGGATAGAAAGAAAAGGGCCCATGGGACGATATTTTGAAGATTGTCCACTAGATGGCATTATGAGCCTATTGTAATTGTTTTAACTAGGTATTTATTCACCAGTTAAATACTAATTAGTTAAGGAAAGATATTAGTAAATGGAAGTTAGTGATAGTAGCACTATCTTTAGGAAAGTTATTTGTTCCTTTTGTTTGAATATAAACTAAAGGTAGCAGCAACATAAAGCTATTTAGAGACAATGTTTAGCTCTCACTTGAAAGTAATCATCTCTGTAAGGAAAATAATTCAGCTATGGCAAATGGACAGTATACATACACTCTGAGAACAACAAAATATCAGTGAGAAATTTTTATCAAAAAAGCTAAACATATTTTTGTTCTCAATTGAATTACCTGAACTCTTTGTGAGATAAGTGGATTCCAAAAGAGCTTAGATAAGTATATCAATGACAGGATTAAACATGGATTTTTTTTTTCTTTTACTTTTTTTTTTTTTTTTTGGATTAAACATGGATTTGAAAGGAAGCTGAGTAGTTTGACAATGCCAAAATAATTTTAGGTTTAACTCAGAGAAGGATACTTATCCTGTCATCAATTTGGGCTTGCTTTTGACAATAGAACACTTAGATCGATGGAATTTAGATAGTAATTATAACAAATATTATGATGATTATTAATTCTTATGTTCATTCTTATTAATTCTTGTGACAGAAAGTAACTGAATGTGCAGCTAGGACTTTTACCTCGGGCCTCTGAGAGTAGCATTTACCCATTCTAAACAAACACTGGCTTTTCTGTTTTATTCTACTGTTTTCTCTATACTTTGATTTATCCTCTCCACACATCCCCACCTCCTCCAGTATACCTTTATTCACTCCTGTAGTGTATTAAAGACAAAACACTTTTATTTTTCTACTCTTTTGAGAAAGAAAGAATACCTCCAAGCTGGCAGCTCATACTGTTCAGAGTAAAAGAGAGTGGTATATGGGTGCCGTTTGGAATCATGGATGGAAATACTATCTCCATTAGACACACTTATACCATTGGCTGTAAGCATAGCTCATGTCTTGTCCTCAGTCATACTTTATTGTTATTATCACATGCTTGAGAAGATTGCCTAATAGGTATGAAAGGGATGGCTTTACAACTATGAAACAATAGACCTTTCATCAGCAATTATTTTATGATTTTGATATAGGGACATGTCTGATAAGGAAGCAACCAATTTCCAATGGCAACGAGTCTTGGGGAAGAAGAAATTCTTCAAAGACATAATGTATAGTAATCGCATTTATCTACAGCCAAGATCTAATAGAAAAGTTTATAGATGGCAGGGATCTTACGAGAGTATCTTTCCTTATTCAGTTTTTCTGTGTTAAGATTTTAGCTTCAGACTAGCTACAGTTTGGGGGAATTCTGTCTTCTCAGTTAATCAGTAAATGGTCAACATTTTAAGACATGCCACCCTTCTGAAATCAATCAAAGTTCAAGTAGAACATTTTCAGTCAGTTGCCTAGTTTTCAAGTGTTGAATCGTGATTAGTGCTGACTAAGGGGCAGTGGGGCAGGAGGTAGGAGAGAAGGATTCATGCCCTCACACAGGTCATGTGGCTAACAATAGCTCCATTTTAGGACTGCCGAGCTTTCTAAGTCCCTGTGTCAGAATCCCTAACCAATGGGAGAGAGAGAAGCTTGAACTGCCCCTTTTAATTTAGTGGGAGAAGAATGTTTGGAATGTCATTTGCGTAAGTGTGACCTCAGCTCAGTACAACATGTCTAGACAGGTGAGACAGGATCCACCATCCTGCAGGTAGAAGTCTCGAGGGTGTAATTTTAACATTTCAATTACAGAAATTCTTATGGAATAATATTCTCACAGGTGAGACTAAAAGGTAATGTGATTCATAAAAAAATCGACAAGCATAACAGAATGTATGCAATAAAATAAATGTTGACTCTTCTCAGAGGTTGACAAGTTTTATCTGTGGAGAATAGGTTTGAATTTTAGAAAGAGACCAAAATGTAGGTAGCTTGGAAGTGGAGCAGAGAAGAATCACTAATTCTTCTAATTCTTCACTAATTCTTCACTAATTATTTATTCTAGGAGAATAAATAATTGGAAAGGTTGAAGCTGATGTGCTCAATCTTTTAAAAAAAAATTATTTATTTATTTCCAATAGGAGCTTCTTTTGGTTTTCATGACTCCCTGGCTGTGGTAGAGTCACTTGAAATAGAAAGTTGTTATTTGTGATATGGTACTCTGTGCTTCTCTCCTATCTGGACGTTCCATGAAAACAGATGGAACCACTTGGATGGTTAACTTGATAGACCTCAAAGTCTAAGTGCATCATAATTGGATGTAGTGGTTGAGGATGCTTTGACCTAAAGGACTGAGATTTGGGGTCACATTCCCTTATAAGGAATTCCAAAAATCATCTGAACCTATCTTATTCTGAAATTTCATGTATTTTTTTAAATAAAGTCTGATACTGTAAGAATGTGTTTGGGATGATTTTTTAATAAAGTGAAATTTGCCTTATTATTTGCATTTGGGATAATCGGATTTGACTTCCAAGAAACACGAGAAAGGCAGATTGATAAGCAATGTATGTTAGATTAAGATCTTCTACAGAGAATTGACTTAATTTGGCCTCTGTCTTCTCTAGTGACAGAATCGCATCATTTGGACTAACAGTGCAAAATGAAAGAATTGGATTAGCTAAAAAGGAAAAGTTTCTAGACAAAACTTTGAGCCTTCTGTTCTGAAGATCTAGGAATTGGAAATGTGATACACAGCAGTTTATCCAAAGAGCTTTAAATTCTGTGTTGCCCACTGGGGGAAAAAAATGGCTTTTCCATGGGCAAGTCACCATGATAATCTTTAAATAAATTCCAAGTAAAGCTCATTGTTTACAGAAGCTAGGGACTTAGCAGTTTTGATCAAAATATTAGCAAGGATACCTGTGAAGAAACAGAGGGAAGATTTCTGCAGTGATAGCTGCAAAATACAGCAAGCCATCGTGTAACTTTGAATTACATATCACCTATATGAGCTCCATGTAATAAGCTGTATATATATCTGACATATAAATGTATGCATGACACGTATATATACATATGAGATATATCTATATATATGCAAACATGTATATCACCTATATGAAAGAATATTTGGCAAATTTTCTTTTTAAGAAAGTATTTCTATGGATTTGAACAGGATTTTCTTTCTCCACTATTCTTTGTTTTCTCATCCAAAATGCTTTTCTGTGTAAGAAAGTGACTGAGATGCATTCCTCTTCCTCATCAAAGGAAATTAGACCTTTTACATGATAAGCTTCCTTCCCTCTACTGAGTCAAACAGCGTTAGTTCGTTAGTTCCCCAGTTCATTTTAAAACCAAGAGACTTTAGGAGCAGGAGTGAAAAGGCAACTGAAAAAAAAGGGGTACTAGCAAAAATCCTGAAATGTGGGTCCCATTTCCACCTTTGCCTGTGCGCAGCTTTGTGCCTTTGGGGAAATCCCAGGATATCTTCAGGCTTCAGATTCTTGGTGTGTAGAATGTGGAGTTGAAAGAGAGAGTTTCTAAGGCAGTGAGTGGACTTCTACCCAGATCACACATTAGAATCAGCTAAAGTCTCTGAAGGAGATGCGTTCTTTGAATTATGGAGAGCCTGCCATAGGGCATGGCACATGTTGCCAGATTCACAAATACAAACACAGGACATTCGATCAAATTTGAATTTCAGATAAATGATGAATACGTTTTAGTATTTATATTTATCAGACAAGTGCTACGCATAAAAGGAAGCCAAAATTTGTGTAATGAATGTATATCATCAAGTCTCTATTAGTGGGAATTTTGGATGAAGAATGTAAAATGGGAGGGGTATCTGTTTCAGTAGATTTTTAGTCATATCACACAGAGAGTCTTTTATTCTTTTTTAAAGCTTTATCAGCCTTGATTGGAATACTTTTTCATCCTCTGGCAAGAACTATTATATCAATTGTGCTTTAGGCCACAAGTAAAGCATACCTCAATTAAATAGTACAGGTGATAAAGATATTTATGGATTTACTTAACAAGAGGTCCAGAACGAAAATGAGGTGATCAAGGACCCAGTGTTCCCATCATTCTTCTGCTGGGATGTCATCCTGGGTGTGTTGGCCTTCCCTTTCAGGTTTGTTTCTCTGATTATAAAGTGGCTGGTGCATCTCCATTTGTAATTATGTCTTCACATTACATTACATATCTCCATTATGTCTTCACATAATTACCTTCAGAGTTAAAAAAGAAAGAGCAGTTTTGTGTTGTACATATCTTTTTAACCAGAGGAAAAATCTTTCCCGGTGATTTCTACCCCCAGAGTACTTCTTCAAAATCACTGGCCAGAATTGGGTCACAGGCCCATGCACTAGCCCAAAGGGAGGCTGGGATGCAAATTTCAGGCCTTTTTACTCTTCTTGGTGGGAGGCAGGAAGTAAATAATGAAGGAAGTGGTTAGAAATAAATATGGAGGCTACTGAGTGTCATCCCCAACCATCACATCTAGGATATTCCTTTCCTTTGAATGTCATCAACACATGGATGGATTCTTGGCTTGTGGGCTGGTTTGAAGGACTGGGGAATACTTCACAATATTAGGAAGCAGTTCTTTTAAATGCTCTTGTACATAAGTCTTGACCAAAACCAGAGATATCCACATTGGTCCCAACATAGCCCTTTAAAAATATTATCATTTAACCAGAGTGATTAGAACTTTGAAAGTACACAATTGCATCCCTTTCTTCCCAGGGGAAAAAAAAAGTCTGAAGAATCCTTTTTCTTTTTTCCATTATACACTTCAGTTTTTCGTGCCAAGTATATGGCACAAAGTTCCATTTAGTATACACACAAAATTCCTAGAAGAGTTTACAGAATCCTCATTTCACAGGTTTTTTTCCCCCTTGTTGGAATCCATCCAGATGTACTTTCATTCTAAGTGCACTATTTGAAGGAAGGTAATACAGACAATAATTTCTTTTGGTGCCCATGACTTCTCAAGATTCTTAAAGTGCTCTACATACTTGTTGTAACCTCTGATCACTGATCACATGAAACGGAGCAATGTGTTTCAGTGCAGAGAATACTTAACTAGCCTCAAGACCTACAAAAGAACATTGGCCCCGGTTTTTACACAACGTGATACGCTTTTGTTAACCATGTAAATGGGGTTTATAACTGGGGTAAATTCTTTCACACTGCTCCTAAAGCGCCCATATTAAAGTCTATTTCCCAAAGCTTATATAGAATTCCAAGTGGTGTACAAAATATGTTTAAAATGCTACATATGGAGAAGAGAGAAAAGAAAGAAAACCATCAATTAAGGAACAGCTTTGCTATTCCAGACACAATGCTAAATGTCTGGCATCTTTGAATTTATTTAATCTTGAAAACAGCTTTTTGAGTTATTTTACAGTCTATTGATTCATCCAAGTTCATATAATCTAATGAACATCAGAGAGAGAATGAGAATTATTGCCAAAGACTACTCCTGCAGAGGCAGATATGTTGTTTTTATGAATACACACTTGATAAGGTAGTATTTTCTTAGTCTGTATCTTTGCCTATCTATTAAAATAGAGTTGCTACTTTGGGTTGAATTTCAGAGCAGGATTTAAACCTATGACGGTACTCACGATCATTAGCAAAATATCCAATCAGAGCTATTTTCTTGAGAAAGATCCGTGCATTTTCTCTTGCCCACCACCAAGGATAGGCACATTCTCTGGAATTCACTCCATTACACATTCCAAGCATAGCAAATCAATCATTAATTACTCACAGGAAGAGCATTCAAAGTTCTCTTCCTTCTTTGGGTGATATGATAGAACAGTGAAAAAAAAAAATCCTGGGTACTTAGTAGTTAAGCACTACCTGATCCGATATCCCATTTGTCATGGGTTCTCTAAT
The DNA here is from genome assembly GCF_007474595.2 of Lynx canadensis. NCBI lineage: Eukaryota > Metazoa > Chordata > Mammalia > Carnivora > Felidae > Lynx > Lynx canadensis. The sequence continues at coordinate 30,395,772 of NC_044306.2, read as the reverse complement.
TTCACACTGCTTTATCACTTCCCGAGAGTAAAGATGGGGGTGGGGGGAGTCTATGGAGTTTTTGTTTTTCTTTTAGTTTTACTGAGAGAACAAGTAGCTATTTAACTTTCTCGACCTAACTAAATAAATTTGAGTTGTAACTAAGTAAAATTGAATAGCAACTAAGTAAAACGGAGTAAGTAAAACTGAACAGTCTTCAAATCTTGAGCTGTGCACAAGTTCCTTAAAAAGGTTCTGAGGTATGCATAAGAGTTTGTAGTGACTATTTGAGAAAAGGCTTGGACTTTGGAAGAAACCTGCCTGAGAACACTCTAAAGAAAAGTCAACAATGAAGTCCAGGTATTTCTGGAAAAAAGAAAGCATTTAAACGTGAAAAATTAGTCCAATGAAAAAAACACTGCCCAAAGGTTCTCCTACCAGGTGTGAGGGTTTTCATCTTTCTATTTCACAGTAACTTGGACATACAAAGTATTTAATTTGTGGGAATACAAGCTGGTGCAGTCACTCTGGAAAACAGTATGGAGGTTCCTCAAAAACTAAAAATAGAACTACCCTACGACCCAGCAATTGCACTACTAGGCATTTATCCAAGGGATACAGGTGTGCTGTTTCAAAGGGACACATGCACCCCAATGTTTATAGCAGCACTATCAACAATAGCCAAAGTATGGAAAGAGCCCAAATGTCCACTGATGGATGAATGGATAAAGAAGATGTGGTGTGTATATGTATGTATACACACACACACACACACACACACACACACACACACACACACAATGGAGTATTACTTGGCAATCAAAAAGAATGAAATCTTGCCATTTGCAACTATGTGGATGGAACTAGAGGGTATTATGCGAAGCGAAATTAGAGAAAGACAAATATCATATGACTTCACTCATATGAGGACTTTAAGAGACAAAACAGATGAACATAAGGGAAGGGAAACAAAAAGAATATAAAAACAGGGAGGGGGACAAAACAGAAGAGACTCTTAAACATGGAGAACAAACAGAAGGTTACTGGAGGGGTTGTGGGAGGGGGGTGGGCCAAATGGGTAAGGGGCATTAAGGAATCTACTCCTGAAATTGTTGTTGCACTATATGCTAACTAATTTGGATGTAAATTACAAAAATAAAATATAAAATAAAATAAATTTAAAAAGAAAGTATTTAATTTGTTGTTTTAGGGTTGGAAACTCATTTATTCAATAATCATTTGTTCAATAATAATTTATTCAACCATCCTTTACTGAGTACCATTTATGTGTCAGATACTGACATAGGAGCAGAAATAGAACTGTAACTTGAGACACAAGGTTGGAAGTGTCACTGCAAAAAAGAGCCATATACAAAAACTCAAGAAAAAAAGGTGGGAACAAACTCTAAGGCATTCATTCTTTAAAGCGACCTATGAATGCTATGTCATTCTTCTACTGCTCCACACCCACTTATTATATAACCTGAAGTGAGACCCAAGACCCTTGAAAAATGTGCTCACTTAAGAAAATCACATTGGGGAGCCTGAGTAACTTAGTCAGTTTAGCGTTGGACTCTTGATTTTGGCTCAGGTCATGATCCCAGGGTGGTGGGATTGAGTTCTGTGTCAGACTCTGCGTTGAGTCTGGAGCCTGCTTACAATTCTCTCTCTCCACTCCCCCCTTCTCCCTCTGCTCCTCTCCTCCACTCATGTGCACATTCTGTCTCTAAAATAAAAAAGTAATAATAAAATGCAACTTTGAAAAAAGAAAAACGTGTCTATATTTTTTTGAATATTTAACAATGTGCAAAGAACCTGTAGGAAATGTGATTTTGAGTGTAACTAATGATAACAGGGAGTATTAAAAAGTGTGATGTTGGTCCTTTAAAATGGTTTAAGTCAAAGATCTTGGGCTAGGGTATGGATTTCAACTCTGTTACCCTAGAGAGACAGCTTCAGGTTACAGTGTTTAAAAGTTTTAGTTCACTCTCAAAACTCTAGTTTAATATTAACTTTCACTTAGAGAAATGTCTTTTGGAATCAAACCTGAACCAAAGGAGAACTTGCACTGACAATTCCTTAGCTAAGGGAACCATTCTTTGCCACTCTCAGTGATCCCATCTTGACCCCTCTCATGTCTCTTACTGATTTGTTTCTGAACTCAGAGAAGGTCAGAGCATGATCAATGAGTACTCTAAAACCCCAGCGTTGCCTGGGATGCCAAGGGAAGGCCTTTCCATATCTGCTATCAGTGTCAGGCTTGTTCTGAGTAGAACAAGAGCAATCCTTCTCTGACCCTAGGACAGAGATCATTGGAAGTGTGTAAAAACTAGGCTTGTGCAAACCCTGGTTCATTAGAGGGTCACCTTGGCTTATGCAACTAAAAGGAGAGGTTCCCTAACGGGTCGTAAACCCAGGAAGAAAGCTGAGCCTAAAAAATCCTAACCATGTGCATTCAGACCGAACACTACTTTGCCCCAATATTCAGAAAACCAGTGGGAAGATCTTCAGTTTTGATCTGTGTTGGAGAGACTGAAGACAAACAGAGTCTAAAATTGTACAGGACTCATCTCTGAATTTTTTTAAATGAAGTTTTGGCCAAACAGCCAGTAGACAGGTTTCCTTGACATCCTTTACAGAATACCTTAAATCTGTTCAAGAAAACATATGAAGCAACCCTTTGTGAAGGGACATAAAAGATCATCTACCCCAATGCATCTCAATTGTTGTTGTCACAGTCCATGAATGTATTCAAATATTTCGCTGTCTTTTCAAAGATTCTCTTTGATCCTTCATTTCTCCTCTGGTCTAACCTCTTATCACTAATTTCTTTAACGGGTATAAGGATCATTCTCCCTGCTCCTACTCTAATATGAAATTCTATAAAACTCATAAAATGAAAATGATAATGCTGGACTTCCTATTTTAATAAAGGCTATTGACTATCGTAAAAAGGCTAATTTTATCTGTTTCTAATTTAAAAGAAGATATCTAATACGTCCTAGGGATTCTGGAAAAGAGCTCTCGCCATTTTTACTCATTCTCCCTGAATAGTCCTCTTTGAGTTTTATGTCTTGCATTTGTTGTTTTTTATTTTGTTTTATCCAAAGTGTATCCTACTAAGTCTGGGAACTAACTATCCTAGGTTAAGATTTTGATTTGTGTTTCTCTCTTTTCCTTTTTAATGTATTTCTCTAATTGTCCCTTAGTCATTTCCCATAGCATCTAATACCCGTGTAATGCAAAGAGCTCACCATGTTCCCTAAGGGATTCATATGTGTGCATATGGTACATATCTTGAAACAGTTTTTAGTTTCATATAGCTGTGCAGTCAGCTGTTGGTTTCTACTGCTTCTGGAAACCTTGCCAGACCATCTGCAGACCCTTTAATTATGTTTTCTGACCAGAGGGCAACTGGTAGGAATTAAATATGTTATGATCATATTCAACAAAATTTCAGGATTCCAATGCCCTAGCTGAGAAGCAATACCAGCTGGGCTTCAGTGGGAGACAGGGGTTAACAAGGCCTCCACTTCAACTGCAGGGATGCTTCTCTGAGTCAGCAAAAACTGTTGACACTTAAAAGTAGCATAGCTCAGACCCTACATAAATACCAATCACCAGCTGGTCAGAGTAATAGGACTGGGTATGTGAACAATACCAGAAAGCTTTTCTAGATGCTAGACATACCTTCTTGGGATCAGGGGGAATTACTGTGACTAGCTTTGGGATCATAGCAAATTAATGGATCAGGCTAAATAATTGCAGCTTTGAGGATTCCCCACCAGAAGAAAATACTCACTAGACTGAAGGAAACAAACATTTAGCTGGCCTTCCATGTAGCAGATGATCTAGATGTGAGGGTGTGAGGGATGCCTGTGAAGCCACGTAACCGAGCGTCGATTCAGCTGATTGAAAATGGTTATCTTCCTCCTCAATAGTTCACCCCGAAGTGGCCTGATTTATGTATGACCACAGATTAATGATTACTTCCTACCATTCTTTATTCCTGCCTTTCCAACCATTAGTTATCACCTGTAACTACATCACTTGCCTCCCTATGTAGCTCCCCATATAAATGGATGTTTGGGGAAAAGGATACCACATGCACATGTTGTTTGTGTTGGTTTTGTTCTTGCAGGAGAGCCTGAAGATATTGCATTTGTTGAGAGGGACCTTCATGCTTTTATTTTATGAATAGAATGGCACATGGAGTGGAGTGTGGGCTTATGAGAGGAAGGGAAGGGAAACTGACATGGAACAGGTCCCTCGTTATATGAGGCTGGTGAGGGAAATGATGTTATTTTGAAAATTCGTGTTTTCAGTAGTTACATGAGGAGATGTATTTATATGAAGGGATACAGTATTGGGCTAGCCTTCTTTTGTTTTAAAATCAACTTTACTGGGGCGCCTGGGTGGCTCAGTCAGTTAAGCATCTGACTTTGGCTCAGGTCACGATCTCACAGTTTGTGAGTTCGAGGCTGCGTCGGGCTCTGTACTCACAGCTCAGAGCCTGGAGCCTGCTTCGGATTCTGTGTTTCCCTCTCTCTCTGCCCCACCCCTGCTTGCACTCTGTCGCTCAAAAAGGAATAAACATTAAGGAAATTAAAAATAATAATAATAAATAAAATCAACTTTACTGAAATATCATTTATGTACAATACTGCATTCATTAAAGCACACAACCCAGTGCATATACCTGTGAAGCCACTGCCTGGTCAAGGTAGAGAATATTTCTATCACCCTCCAAAATTTCTTCTTGTTCCTTTTCTGTCCATCCTTCCCCTTCCACCTTTGGACCCATTCAACACTGAGCTATTTTTTTTTGTCACAGCTTTTTTTTTTTTTTTTTTAATTTTTTTTTTAGGCTTTTATATAAATAGAATCATACTCTTAGGTCTGGTCTCATACACTCAACATAATGGTTTTGACATTCATTCATTTTGTTATGTATATTAGTAGTTTGTTTCTTTTTATTGTTGACTAATATCCCATTGTATAAATGCATCTCTTTTTGTTTATCCATCACCTGTTGGTGAACATCTGGATTGTTTCAATTTTTGGTTATTGTGCATAAAACTGCTATAAATATTTGCATACAAGTCTTTGTGTGGACATATGTTTTCACTTCTTTTGTATAAATACTTGGGAGTGGAATGTCTGGGTCATATGTTTAACTTTTTAAGAAATCACCAAACTTTTTTCGAAGTTATTGAACCATATTCCATTCCCACCAGGGATGTATAAGAGTTCTAGTTGTTCAACGTCCTCACTAGCATTTGGTATTGTCAATCTTTTTAATTAGTCACTCTGATGGATGTCTGATGGTACCTCACTGGAGTTTTAATTTCCATTTCCCTGACGACCAACGCGTTTTAAATCTTTTTGGGCTATTTGTATACTGTCATTAGTGAAGTGTCTATTCAAATCTTTTACCCATTTTTCATTGGGTTGCTTTTCTTCTAATTATTGAGTTGTAAGAGTTATTTACATAGTCTGAATACAGGTTCCTTGGGAACATTTTCCCCATTCTTTTGATTGTCTTTTCATTTTCCCAGCTATGTCTTTCAGAGAGCAAAATTTTTATCTTGATAAAGTCTAATTTATTGATGTTTTCTTTTATATAGCTCATGGTTTTTGTGGACTCTATTCTACTTCATTGTTCCTTATGTTTATCCTTATCTCAATATTATACCATCTTGATTTTTGTAGATGGTATAAGTTCTACTTACACTGTCAAGTTCCATCTTCTTCAAAATTGTTTTGTCTGTTCTAGAGCCATCAAATTTCCAAATAAAATTTAGAACCAGCTTGTCATTTTCAGTGAAAATTCCTGATGGAATTTTGATGGGGATTGCTTTGAATCTACAAATCGATTTGGGTAGAATTGATATTTTAATAATGGAATCTTTCGATGAACTTATGAATTCCAACACACCATGAATTGGAATCTTCCAATAAATTTACAAACATGGTTTATTTCTCCACTTTTGTGATCCTTCCTTAATTTCTTTCAGCAATATTTTGTAGTTTTCAATGAGGAGTTCTCATGTCTTTTGTTAAATATATTCTTAAGTATTTTTTTTGTTATTGTTTTTAGGTACTCTTACAAGTAGAATTTTTTAAATTTAACTTGCCAATTATTTACTTCTAGCATATAGAAGACAATTAAGTTTTGGGTATTAATTTTGTATACTTCGAGTTTGTATACTTGCTAAATTTACATATTAATTCTACTGGTTGTTATATAGTTTCTTTGGGATTTTCATGTCATCTACAAATACAGTCCAACATTCTTCCTTTCCGTCTTCATTTACTTTTGCTGTAATTTTGGTTTCATCTGTTTTTCCCCCCATTGTCATTTTATTATTTTGTAGCCAACTTTTGCTAGCGTCACTCATAGGATACAATCCAACACTACGTTAAAACCCTGTCCTGGTGCAATTTAGCCCAGATCTCAAATTGCCGATCATTGAGTGGCAGAAAACTAGCTGATGGATGAAAAAAAGAAAAAAAAAAGATACTGTGAAGGTAGATAGTTGGCTGGAGGCAAGGCTGCAACTTCAGCCCTTGTTCTGCTGTTGCTGTGACTGATGGAGAGAGTCACACTGATGTCCTTTTGAACTGGGTGGAAGGAGAAAACGTGTTGGAGCTGTGAATGGAACAGTATTGGCTGGAAAACATTGTAGACTTTTGAGCTACAAGTGGTTTTCAAGTGGATAGGCCAATGTCATGCTGGTCAAACCCCAGTTCTCCTTCCTCTGCATGTCCATTGCAAAGCTGGAGAAACAGTCTCAGTATCCTTGTCTCAATTTCTGGACCCTTCTCTCTTCTCCAACAGTGTTACCCCCTATCTCAGAGACCTTTTCCTTCTTTCCTAACAAAAGTCCTCAGGAAAAATCTGAACCCCTTTCAGGGATTAAATTCTGCCTAAATCCCCACACCTTGCTCATTATTATATTTTAATAAGATATATCCAAAGATGCCTTAAGTTTCAAATACATGAAAGCACAAATACAATAGTAATACATAGAACGGGCAGGGAGTAACATTTATTGAACATCTACTGTATGATGCCCAGAAGTTGTTATTTAAACATTTTTAAAAATTTTTAAGTATTTTTTATTTTAGAGACAGAGAGGGCAAGTGGGGGAGAGGGGCAAAGGGAGGGAGGGAGGGAGAGAGAGAAAGAGAGAGAGAGAGAGAGAGAGAATCCCAAGCAAGCTCCATGCTCAGCATAGAGCCTGACACAGGGCTCGATCCAGCCACCTTGGGATCATGACCTGAGCCAAAATCAAGAGTCCCACACTCAACTGACTGAGCCATCCAGGTGGCCCAGGAGTTGCTATTTAATCACAATAAGATCTAAAATAGGATTTATAGCCTCATTATAGATAAAAGGACTGGGGCTTAACAGGCTAGCATTTTGTTCAAGGCCATATAAAAATTGGAGAACAAATTTGAACCTCAGCCTTAGTTTAAAGTATGGGCTTTTTCCAATTCAGTGTTTGATTTCAGTATTAGTAAACACTCGTTGTGCAATGTATTTTCTAACTTCTCACTGACTCTAAAATAGTAGATTGTGCATTTCTTGTTTAGAGAAGTGTATTCTCCATTGTATTTTCAACCTCCAGCATAGCACATGGCAAATAGTAGGTACTTCATGCCAGTTTGTTGAATTGATTTAAATACCAACAGAACCATGTTTCTTTTGCTTTATTTATTCATTCATTAAACAAATGTTTTCTTGTAGGTAGGCACATAGATCTAGAATGGGAGTCAGATAAGTAAATAAGGAATGAACTCTACACAGTGATATAAGCTGTTACAGAGGGATGAATAAAATATTGAGGAAACAAAAAAGAGTTACCTAGATCGGCCTTATGAAGTCAGCAAAGGCTACCTGAAGCAGGGATATTTTGACATGTAATGTCAAGAATGATGCAATGTGAAAGAAGCAAGATATTTTAAACAGAGGGGGCCATCATGTGCAAGGTTGGAAGTGAGAGAGAGCATGGCACATTCAAGAGATGTAAGTAACTCAATATGGTCGGGACATAGAATGTGAGACATGAGATGATGAGAGATGAGGGCAAGGAATGAAATAGGTGCCAGCTGTAAGATTATTGTTTTTTGAAGGCTCTCTCCCAAGGGAACCACCAGAGGTGTGTCATCAGCAGGTGGCAGGATCAGATTTTTTTATTTAGAAAGAACATTCTGGCTTCTTTGTGGAAAGTGACTGGAGGGACAGGACGCGGTTTGGGAAATAATTGCCGAAATCTAGGTGAAAAATGATTGTGGTCTAAACTGAGGTAAAGAGTATGGGATTGGAGAAAGTAGGCAGATTTGAGAGCTAATAAAAGTAAAATTAATAGAATTTGAAGACTGATTTGGGGAATAATGGAAAAAGAATTGATGAAGATGATTCTTGGGTTTTAGATTTGGGAAAATGGTGGACAATAGTGACATTTCATGAGCTCTTGAGCCTATGTGAAGTGTTTTCTGCAGAAGAATATCTCCAATGAATATCATCCCAAACAATTTACTAAAATCTTAAGTTCATTATAGTTATTTCATTGAATTATTAGCCTTGTGCCCCACTCCTAGCTAATTTGCCATATCTCTTTATAACACCATCATTTTCTGAGTCACTAAGGCTGCAGACCTCATGTTCATCATTGGTTCCTCCTCTCCTCAGCTCCCCCCTCTACTTTCAGTTAGTCACCAAGGCCTGTTAATCATCCCTGACTAATGCCTCTTGAGTCTGCCCTGTCCTGCCATTCCCACTGTCATAACTGTAGCCTGAGCCCCTATCACTTCATGCCTGAACTATTTCCTAACTAGAATAGTTTTCCTAACTTGTCTCCATACCTCCAGTTGCTCCCCAGTGCAATCCATCTGGCACCCTACGGCCAGAATGATTTTCTTTAAATACTGCTTTCATCACCTCTTCCAGCTCAAGCGTGCGCAGCGCACTCTTCTCCAGACAGATGAGTTACTCACCATCTTCCCAGCATGTCTTATGCATTCCCACCGAGGGAACCTTTGCTTGGAATGTGACTTTCTCCTAACATTTTCCTCTGCCTCCCTGAAGAGCCTTCATCCTGTTGGGCTCAGCTCCAGTCCCAACCTCCATGAGTCTTCCGTGACCATCCCCAACACTCTCCCACCTCCAAATCCTCTGGCACCCAATACACATTTTGTTGACCTTCTTGTGTTCTTCTCTGTGTAAATCTTGTAGGCTTTTTAGAGCTGAGACAATGGGCCTCTTCTCCAGCTTTGGGTGCACATGTAGTGGAGGGAGAACCAGAGTCTGGTCAGCTCACAATGGCTGTTATTTCTTGATTCCACTTGTGCTTGTAGCTGGAGACAGGTTATGCCAGTTTGATGAGTGTTTGTCCATTGTCGCTGGGATACCCTTGCTAGTCTAGGTCCCAGCAGGGACTTGCATTAGGTGCCAAGAGCAAGACTCTTTCTGATTCACATTCCCACACCCAGCCATTGTTCATCAAGCATATTGCTGGCTCTAATCAGCTAGATCTGGAAAGTCTTCTATATCAGCTACTCATGGTACAGAAATCAGCTCTTGTAGAGAAACCTCCAGGAAGTACTGTTTTCAGCCTTTGTCACCAGCCCAGTTACCTCCTGTCCTCTTGGTTAGCTCCCCTTTGGGAGGCATCCAGTCCTTTTGTCCATGTCCTCTCTGGAAACCAACATTCTCCTACCAAGGTTTACTTGGTGTCCAAGATATTTTTGGCAACAGTAAGTTTCCATATCATTCTCCCCTCTTCCTAGCAAAAAAAAAAAATCCTATTTGCCCTACATTTACAAAGATAATAGAGTAGCATATGTGGTGGGGGAGGGGTGGTGAAGGGAGGGAATCACATAAGTGACCCTATACAGAACAAAAGTGATTCACCCCTCGATAAGCTTTGGTTACAACCTTATACAAAGGAGAGGCTTATTTCATTTTTAGGTGCCCTTGCCAAAAATTACTTTTTGTTTGCCTCCTCCTCATGCCCAGATCCAAACCTACTCTTCTCTGTTCTGCTCTCTGCCTAAGGAGCGTGCCTGCTACAGATGGCATCTCTAGGGCACCCTGGCCCAGGGCTTCCCTGAGTTTGGGCTAACAAATGGCACCTGCAGAAGACTTCTCCCAATCTACAGCAGTCTGGCAGTGCCTTCACTGTCTGTGGGAAAAAGACTTGTGCCCATTCCATTGTTCCATTGCTTTAACTCTCTAGGCTCCAGCAATGCCGCTCCTTCCCTGTGTCTTTTCAGGCTCAAGTGGTGACAGGTTTATGCTGGCACTTTCCCCTAGCGTTTCAACATCCCCTGATGCCTCCCTTAGTCTTGTTTCTTCATTAAACTCTTCGGTCAAACTCTCTTTAATGCATCATCTGTCTGCCTCATGGACCTTAATTGACGCATGCCCTTTTGCAGAACACCCAGATTAATCTTTGCCTTTATTAAGGTGGATCTGGGTATTTTTTCTCTTTCATGGCACCAAGCATGGTGACTGACCACTACAAAATCATTTGTTACCCTAATTAAGAAAGATATCAGTGAGTCAGACTCATTCTTCTGTGTGAATCCAAGGTTCCTGCTGACAAACCATGCTGCCAGACGTGACTCCTATAAGCACCAGTATTCTGAATATTGCAAGGTAACCTTGACCCTTCACCCTGCCTGGTTCCCAACTCATGATGAAAGATTGAGACTACATCATCTTATTCACTGACAGGGCTGGCACATGGAATAGAGGCAACAGCTTGTCTACGTCTACGTCCCAGCAAAATATCTCTACCATCTTCCTATTCTCAGTTCTAGGACATCGTGAGTGATGCTTATCTTTATGAATCTAGCTAGTTTGCCACTGTCCTAGAGGATGGCCTGACAGGAGTTATTTCAAGAGGGCTGAGACTTCAACACTACTACCTTCAGGGCGATTGAGATGATTTGTTTGCCATCCCTGTTGTGCTTAACGAGGGCAATGCTCCTTCTCAGAAGTGGAAGAGTCACTAGTCATCTACCATCATCAAAGAGAGACTCTAACCAGACGCCTTAGCAGAGCTTGCTGCTTTGCTGCTTACTGGAGGCCTCAGGGACTGTTGTTTTAATTATCGTTCCTCTATACATCATGTTCCCGAAAGAAATTCCAACATATTTCCAAGTTATTTTAGCTGGGTATTTTCCCTGCCAATCTTAAAATCAATGTTTCTACTCCTTGCTTCTTAACGATTCGTCCCACTGAAAAAAGCAGAAAGATCTCAGGATATTTTCCCTCAGGACGCAGTGTAAATGTCTCCCGGGGAAGGATTTCTTCATGCACATGTAAAGCTGCAAGGTCCAGAAAGGCCGCCACATGCAAATTTGAAACAAACGTTTCCAAAGCAGAAGTCCAGCACCAGCCCTGTCACACATGCGTAAAACAAATTATCCAATGGGAGCAGTACATAAATCACTCAAGAGAGAGTGCCAAAAAATTCCACTGCATTCCTTCCAGAATCTAAAACCCAAACACGTTAGAGCTCCAAGCTTTTACCAAAAAATTCTGAAGGGAAAATGAACTGTGAATAACTATGGAGAAAGTGTAAGCAATTCATCTACCTGATGGGACCACCTGCTAATCAACGTTCACACAGTATTTTGTATCCAGCTATGAATCAAAATTCTTGAGCTAAGTTTATGGCTTGAAAAGCCAAAGAGTCCTGTCATCATCAGCACTGCTATTTACCAGTGACTGAGACAGAACCTGCATGAGTTGCCATGGTTTGTACAGGATGTTGATCTACGTGGGTTGTGTCTGATTTGGAGGAGGAGCATTTGGGCTGGTTTCAGACACTAAGATTAATGGGGAGTGCAGTAAATCACAGTCATAGAAAAGAAGAACCTTGGGGGAAGGGCAAATGTTTTGGTCTCTCAACCCATGGCACGCCCATGGAAGAGAGAACTCTGTGTGTGTTAGAAATGTCTAAGGTACTTGCCCTCATCTTTTTAGTAAATGTACTTTTGCAAAAGACACAGTGTTTGTGCAAAAGTTTTCTAAAAAACATTTGTTGAGGAAGACAGGAGATAAATGATTCTTACAGCAAAATGTCTGCCCTCCCACGTGTAATAAATGGGGCCAAACCTGAGGAGCTCTACACAACTGGAAAAAGAGAAATGGGTTCAGCTATAAAATCAGTGCCCTGAAATTTATTAGAGGTGCTCAGTCTTTCACTGAACTACAAAACTTGATTCAATATATCTATGTATTAGTTTGCTGGGGCTGCTGTAACAAAATACCACAAACCAGGTGGCTGAAAACAATGGATATGTGTTCTCTTATAGCCTTGGAAGCCAGAAGTGTAAAATCAAGATTTCAGTAGAGCCACGCCGGCTCTGAAACCTGTAGGGGAGTCCTTCCTTGGCTCTCTCTAGCTTCTGGTGTTTGCCAACAATCTTTGGCACTGGTTGGATTGTAGCTGCACCCCCCAGGCTCTGCCTCTGTCATCACACAACACTCATCTTGTCTGTCTCTCCTCTTCTTATAAGGATGCTGGCCATATTGGATTAGGGGCCCACCCAACTCCAGTATGACCTCATCTTCACTAATTATGTCCACAACCACTCTGTTTTGAAATAAGGTGACATTCCCAGACACTGGTAATTAGGACTTCAACATACCTTTTTTTGAGGAAGGTACAATTTGACACATGACAATTTACATATTGAAATATGGCAGGGATAAGGCTTAGAAATTAGGAAATTTCTTCTGTTTCTTTTCTCCTTCCACACCTCCCTCCTTCTCTCCCTTTTCTTCTTTTCTTTTCTCTTCTTGCTTCACCATGGAATATTGGTGAGCCACGAAGAACATAGCTAGAGGAAGCCAAGTTAATGTATATAAGAAAAGGCATGACAATATACAGAGAAATAAAATGCAAAATGAGAAAGGCAGCCTGTCCGTGTGATGAGGAGACCTTTAAGATGGAAACCACATACATACAGTAGAAATTTAAAGAAGGAGAATGATTTTGAAGTGTACCATTGGTGAGAGAGCTAAAGATGATTTTCAGACGTTTGCCATGTTGCCAAGAGTAGGCACCCTTTACCACCATTCGAGAGCACCTTGAGGTCGTATCTATATTACACTCCGTGGCTTTGGAGCCATGTCTGGGTTTCATTCAGATGTGTCACTGTGTGGAGTTGGGCTCACTGAGGGAGAAAATACAGCCCATTTTGTTCATGCTACATAAAATATTGGTCTGATGGGGATGCTTCAGCAATGGAGGCACAATAACAAAAGACAGAAAGAGGCAAATATGGGCAGTGTCCATTCAAACATAGCCCAAAGGACAAACTTGTCCAGTGGTTTTATTATTATGGTTCCCTTGGCCAGATGCTCCCTGTAGTAGGTAACTGTGCCTTATTCTTTCTTAGCTGACAATTTACTCCTTAATATCACGCAAGGAAGCCCACTTATTCTGTGCTTGTGCTCACTAAGCCAACTTCTCACTCTGGTTTAGTTTAGTTCTTTAAGGAGAGAATACATTAGTTATATTGACAAAAATATTCACATCCAGGGTTTGGTAAACTTTTTCTGTAAGCGGCAAGATTGCAGATACTTGAGGCTTTGCAGGCCATAGTGTCTCTGTTGCAACTACACAGTTCTGCTGCTGTGGTGCAAAAGCAACCACAGACGATGTGAAAACCAATGGCCGTGGCTGTACTCCAATACAGCCTTTACTTACAAAAACAGGTGGCAGAGCTGGCCCACAAGTCATTGCTTATTGACCTTGCTCTAGACCATAGGACCAGAAAAAGAAATGCTTTGTTTTGTTTGTTTGTTTAGTAAAAATTTGAATTTCTTGCTTACATATACATTTTGGCTAGTTGGGTTAATGTGTACGCACTCCCTTTGCGAAGCAGTTTCGCTTGCCATCGTGCTGACAAATTCAAGACATTGAGTGTGTAAGAGTGAGGGTCAGATCTTTGAGCATGGCTTATTCACAAGCATATCATTACCTCATAAAAGCATCATGGCCACAGCATGTTGGTTTCTCCCCAGATAAGGATAGGATCTCATGACAGTCTCACGTTGGGAGTTTTTTTTTTTTTTTTTAGTTTTGTTTTTCCTACACTGAGTGGGGCCTCAAAGTTCATCAAGACTAAATATTTGTGCAAAGGAGAACATGAGTCTCAGAAATATGAACTGACTTGTTAAAACTGGAAGCTAGAATGAACATCCAGGTTTCTCAGCCCCAGTCCCCTGGCTGTTTTACTGCTTCACAGTCCATGCTCAACATCTGTGGTCTGCTGATTTGGCCCTTGCTGCTAAAAATTATCATAAAAGCTTGAGGCCTGGGACTTAAGTCATAAGGCAGTAGTTAACCCGGTATTGATGATAATGATTAGTAAATACATGGCTTGGCACAAAGGAGCCAAGAGCACCCACAGGCTCTTAGGATTCCTTAGCACAAGGTCTTTGGAAAATGTTGAATGCCATTAAGCATTTACTGCCTAGGTATTTATCTAAACCTGTCTTGAACCTGTCTGTGTTTTGGCTTTACAACTAGTTCAGATAACAAATTCCATGTGTTTACTTCTCTTCTAGACATGAAGACCCTCCTGTTACTTTAGAGCCTAGTTTTATTAAAACTGATGGTGATATAACTGAGAGATGCCCCAGGTTGTTCACCGCAGAAAGCTCTCAGGGGAGATCATGAGAAGGTATCATTCACAAAAGGGTCTTTGGGTGCCTTACATAGCACATTACTTCAAAGTAACACCACCGCACAGAGATTTTCCAACATTTTTGGCCACCAAAACTTGCTAAAAAAACTTGCAGTGGGTCTTAGATAATCTTAGTAGCAGATGCACTGGCCTACTAGTAGACCATTTTACTTTTCCCCACACAATTCAACATAAAATCATACACTACCTTTTTATTTCTTCTTCTTTCTTTCTTTATTATTACTGTTATTTTTATTTGGCTCAACCCACACTAGAACACAAGCCTGTGAAGGCAAAGACTTGGTCTGTTTATCCCCTGACACTAAAACAGTTCCCAGGGTGCCTGGCTGGCTCAGCTGGTTAAGCCTTTGACTCTTGATTTTGGCTCAGGTCATGATCTCACAGTCGTGAGAGAGCCCTGCACTGGGCTCTGTGCTGGGCATGGAGCCTGCTTGAGACTCTCTCTTTCTCTCTCTCTGCTTTTGCCCCTCCCCTGCTCACATGCACGCTCTCTTACTGTCTCTAAAAAAAAAAAAAAAAAAAAAGAAAAGTTTAAAATAGTCCTCAATGCACTGCGAGCATCCCATAAATACTTTGAATAAATTAAGCAATGTGTGAGGCACTGAAGCCAAGCCCAAGCCCCAGGCTTCTATCCAGTACCATACCTAGAATCTTTTGTTGAGCCCCTTCTAGTCTGTGGAGCAGATTTTGAGTGGCATAGAACTTTGGTCTAGAGCTCATAACATTTTATTTTATGAGGGCCTCTCAACCACCCTGTGAGGTCAGTAGGGTGCCTACTATTATTCCCAATTTGAAGAGGAGAAAAAAGACTTGGAGAAGAGATAACGGATTGGTTCATAGTCAGTCACCTTGGTGGAGGACAGTAATGTTGTAGGGCTAAGACAGCTCCAAAGGTACCACACCAGCCTTTCAAACTATTTTGACTACAACTTATAGGAAGGAGTGAATTTAATTTTTTTTTAATGTTTATTTATATTTGAGGGAGAGAGAGACAGAGACAGAGTGTGAGTGGGGGAGGAGCAGACAGAGGGAGACACAGAATCTGAAGCAGGCTCCAGGCTCTGAGCTGTCAGCACAGAGGCTGACATGGGGCTCGAACTCACGAACCATGAGATCATGACGTGAGCCGAAGTCAGACGCTTAACTGACTGAGCCACCCAGGCACCCACAGGAAGGAGTGAATTTTGAATTCCGACCCAGAACACATACACACACACACACACACACACACCCCTAAAGCAAATGTTTTTACCAAAGAATGCCTTAATGTAATATACTCTGATATTTTTATTCTAATTAATTTAAAACAATTCTAAAAAAAAATCTAATTGCAACCACAGATTGAAAAACAGTCTTCTCTACCATCCATGTTTTCTTGCATAATTTCCCATCTCATGTCATCTTTTCTCTCCATTTTGAAAATGAAATACGAATTGCCTTCTCCTCCTGCGGGGCTTCCCAGTCTGTACTTGAAGTCAGCCAGTCTGGGGAGCAGGACAGTCCCTCCGTGCTGGAGTCAGAGAACACGAAGCAGTCAGGACACCGGCTGAGAGGAAACTGAAAGCTTTTATGGGGGCAAGGGGGGAGAGAAAATCAAATCTGAACGCCTGGACATTTTGGGCAGGAAACGGTTAAGAGACCACTGGATGCATTGAGCTGCCAAGACCACCGCAATGTTCCTACAAAGATTAGACAGAGAACAGATGTGAAGTAACTAGAGTCCTTCAGAGTAAGATAGCGACGACATAAATTAACCTTGTCTAGGGCCTGACAAAGGGACCACGCGCTTTTTGAAGTCTTAAGAGTGAAGCCATTTTTTATGGACTCTCCAAGGTTATATACCTTCATCCAAGAGAACGAGTTTAATTAGAGCCAGTTGTTTACAGGGAAGGGAAGGGAGCCCAGTGGGGGCTATCAGGGTGACTGCATAGCAAATAAACGAGTGAGCCTGCGAAACAGCTGAGGTTTCCTTGAGTTCTCTCCAGCCGATAAGATTCCCTTCCCCCCTCGAGATTACTTTTGTCTCTTTTCCTGAAACTAGAGAAACAAAGAGGTGAAGACTTTCCAGACTCCCGATCCCTCCAGTTGGGCAGGCTTTTTGGTCACAGCTGCCTCTTGTGGTGGTGAGGCTGGGGGTTATTCCACACCCAGCTGCTGGAGCCCGACCCCAGCGATGCCTCACCCAGGCGGCAGGAGCCACGGAACAGCCACCGAGGATCCAGGCCAGCCTCATCAGTGGATGTTGAACCCCCGGCTCCGAGGAAAACCTGGCAATGCAGTTTCCAAAAGAAAAATTCTCTGCTCGGGGGAGGCCCAGCTGGGGTGGATCTGAGCCAGAGATGGCTTTGTTGGGGCTGCATCCCAGAAGAGACAGGATTCCGGGCAGCACCGACAGGGGCCTGGGGATCCAAGGCGTGCCAGGAAGTCCCGATCAAATGTCTACAAGAATCACAGAGACCGGGGTGCCTGGGTGGCTCGGTCGGTTAGGCGTCAGACTCTTGGTTTCAGCTCAGGTGGTGACCTCACGGTTTGTGGGTTCGAGTCCCGCTTCGGGCTGCGCTCACAGCGCACAGCCTGCTTCGGATCCTCAGTCTCCCTCTCTCCCTGCCCCTCCTCTGCTTGTGCTCTCTCTCTCTCTCTCTTAAAAATAAATAAACATTAAAAAAAAAAAAAAGAATCACAAGAGGGCGGGAGCTGTGCCCGGTGGGCAGCAGAGGGGATGCTAGAGTTTGGATCAGGTTCCCCTGAACATGTGGAACACATGGTCACCTGGGGAAGGAACTAGGTGATTGAGGTTTAGGAATGGGGAATGGAGGGGGGCGGTTATGAAGCCCCTTATGGAAGGCACTGGGCTTATGTGAGTGCCTGGCTGAATGTCTGGGCTGCAGGGGCCGAGAACTGGTCGGGGCAGACCCGGGTCCCAGAGCCGTGTTTCCCTTGCTGCCGGCCGCTCTCTCCTGTCTTGCACAGGCTCTCGGACTTCACGGAGAGACACAGCTTAGCCCAGGGCAGCCCCGGGCTCCTCATAAACTGGCGGAATAGATCCAGGACAGAGAATAGAGAGGCTGACTCCTCGCACAGGTGGGAGAGCTGTTTCCTCTTTTTCTTTCTTTCCCCCGGGGCCGAGTTTACACTTGGAGCTTGGAGTGGGCGGTGTGGGCTCCAAGGACCACGGAAACAAGTCCCTCCCTAGAACACCCCTTCCACATTGCCTGAAATACCACGTATAATTTGAGTTAAACAGTGCTATTTAAACAGGAAAAGACTAGTCCCCAGAGAGATTTGAGAGGATCTTAATCATTCAAATCCTACTATTCACTTTGCTCATTTTCCTTTTAGCATGAGATTGAGGTCCCTGGAGTTGAAGGGACGGCACACTTTGGGGAGAAGGGACTGAGTTCTGGAGTAAGGGTCATTTCTGGGAAAGGCAATCTAGGACTAAAGTTGTCCACGAGGTCTTTGGTGAGTGTGTGTGTTTGTGGGGGCGGGGAGGGTGGTCAAGAAATGGATTTGAGGAAAGAAGGGATCTAGGAGGATCCAAAGAAATGGACAAAGAAAGGGCCACCAGAGCTAGACTTTGCTGCAATTTTTCCTAAGGCTTATCTTGCCTTTATTTGTTCCTTCTGCTCCTAAATCCCCACCCTGAGGAGCTTTAATTTCCCTGAGTGTGAGATACGCTTGCCCAGAGCCTGAGAAGAGCCCTTTCTGCCTCCTGACCCCCAGCCTGAGTCCAGGAGAGACCCTCACTGGCCGTCCCGAGCAGACATTGCAGGGACCACTTTCAATTCCTATTGATATCTGCCCCTCGCACCTAGCCTATGAATACAGAAGGTACATAATAATGTTTGCTCAAAGACTGTTTCCCCCAGTGAGTTGCGTGTGCATGCTCCACACTGCAGGTGGTCTGAGACTTGGTACATTCTGTTCCTTCTTCCTGCAGTGCTCTCCCTTTCCACACTATCAGCCCAACCCCCGCCCCCCCCCCCCCCCCGGCATCGTCCCTCAATTCATAATGCCATGTCCTTTTCTTAGCCTTTTCTGTCTTCATGTGATTTCTCTGTGTAAACACCTAGGAATACATGTATCAGTGTATTTTCATTGGTGATTCCTTTCTTAACCGTATCCACTTGACTTTGACCTTCTCGGCATCGTTTATATCTTATTTCCAGCACATAGCATAGTTCGTGGCATGTAGCAGGTCCTTAGGACCCTTCTGGTGAGTTGATTGGACCTTATATAAAATTACTTCCCAGGGACCTCATCAACATTCCCAGTAGTTTTCCAGCCTATGTATGGCCAGAGAAGTGCTTAGTGGCAGAGAGAAAAACAACACGTGGGGTGGAATATGAGTAGGTCGGTCTACTAATTTCCATTTGTCATGAAGAGCTAACTCCCCTACTCATTAAGTCAAGCTCCCTTAATTTTCCTTCTAAATACTTTCTGAACTTGGCACCCGAAGAGGCAGGTTGTTCATTTGGCATATGAAGAGCTGACATGCACTTCTGGACCTGCTGAGTAGTGAAGAATTTTCAAAATATAAAAGCGTCTATACAATGATTGCAAATAGAACCCATAAAATAAGCCCCCATCTACTTGTCTGTGATGAAGCTGTGTAGGTGGGAGGCAGACGTGCTGGGTTTTTCTTTCTAGTGGCGCAGGGAAGATCGACGGAGGACCGAAGCATGGGGAGTTCTGACTTCACAGCTGATTGTCTACCTTTGGATAGATCCAGACCCTCATTGCTCCAGACCCTCATTGCCAAAGCTGTCTGAAAGAGCTCCTTGGTTCCCAAGAGCTGAGGTCATTGGTGGGACAATTTCTGCAGAAGAGAGAGACGTGGGTGAAAGGTAGGGTCAGAAGGGCGAGTCTTGGCTTACTCACCTTCCTTCCCTCCTTCTGTCACCTTTTCCACCTCCTTCTCTCTCCTTCATTTTTCATTACGAACGTTTTCTTTTTTTTTTTTAATTTTTTTTTTCATTTATTTTTGGGACAGAGAGAGACAGAGAGAGACAGAGCATGAACAGGGGAGGGGCAGAGAGAGAGGGAGACACAGAATCGGAAGCAGGCTCCAGGCTCCGGGCCATCAGCCCAGAGCCCGACGCGGGGCTCGAACCCACGGACCGCGAGATCGTGACCTGGCTGAAGTCGGACGCTTAACCGACTGCGCCACCCAGGCGCCCCCATTACGAACGTTTTCAAATCTACATAAGTTAGTGAGAATGCCGTCGTAAAACCTCAGCCTCTCAGTCACCCAGATTCAATAATTATCAACATTTTGTTCAGCTCCTTGTGTGACCTTCTGATTGCAGTCTTGATTTCTTAAATCCTTTCCAGTTCTAATAAGAGAGGAGCGTGTCTTCATCTCGTTGGCTTCTGCACTAATTGTCTCTCCATTCTGAAAAGTATGTAAGGGGTACACGTGTACTGACACGGCCTTGGCAGGGGTGAAAGGTGAGGGGCCTGTGTGCAAGAGACACTTCATCCCTCTGATTTTTATCAATGTCCCAAGGCCACCCAAAGAACAATACAATCTAAGGTAAAAGTATCGTGCTTGCTGTGCAGATGGGGCTGCAAGACAAGCTCCAGGCTTCTGCTTCCAGCAGGACAATTGCTACTAACCCGCTTATAGAAACTCTGGTATTGCCACCAACAGTGGTGATATTAATGTCCAGCTTCTGGAAGCCAGATATCACGGTCACCTCAGCTTCAAGAGCCGATGTCTTTATTTTGCATTCTCTTAAGATGTCTCTTTAATTGCTTGGGTGTGCAAAAAAGGCTAGCTAATCTTTGTGGTTTTTTGTTTTTTGTTTTTTTTGCTGTTTTCTTCTGTTTCACCTTCTATCCCTTCCTCTCCCCTCCTTTCCTTTTCTCCTGGGCAAAGAAACTACTGTTAAACACTGACAACCTTTAAAAAGTAGGCTAAGCAATTAAAGTTCTTTAATGTATGGATAGCACTTAAAAATTGACTTTATATTTAGCCTTTGATCTCTCCAGCCATCTCCCTAGTTAAAACACCTCTGCGTAAAGCAACTTGGCATTTTTTATATCGTCTTGATAGCTCATAGTTTTGGTACGTAATGTCAGTGTTCCTTAGAGAGCTGGGCTACAAGAAACATGGGTGGAAGTTATTTAAGCCATTGGAATAGTTTACCGTTTGTAACTTTTGCCAGTCCCTGGAAAAGCTTTGCATTAAAATATCACTGCGTGTGATCTTATGTCTGTTAAATGTTTTACAGTCATCATCAACTCTTTCTCAGATAGAAAACTAAGGCATAGGAGAAAAAAACAGCTTAGCTAACATTGTAATTTAGTGACTATTAAATTTAAAATCAAGTTCACAGAAAAAGGCAGGCGACGATATATATGCGATATACACATATATATGTATGTGTATACATATATATATATATATACACACATATATATACATATATATATGTGTGTATATATATAAACCAAACTCTCGGCCACAAAAGGAGCTGATACATGAGGTGGAGAAAGCCCCTCCATTAATTGAATTGAATGTTCCTAATTTCAAAATTACTGGCTTGAATTTAGGGCTTCACTTTTAATATGTTAAGGGGTAAGTTAAAGTGTGTTTACATTTCTATAACATGTGTTCTACTTTGTCTCAGCTGTGGACTTAACAGAACTTCGGAGAAGTGATGTAAGCTCTCTGGAACCTTGTTCTCATATGTTTAAAGAAAACAGACTGAAATATTTGTATCGTTCTTTTTGCTTGACATGCTGTGCTTTAAAACCAGGACATTAGGCTGAGTCCGTTTTGTCAGGTGCTGATAACTCCTAACAGGGACGTGTGCATTAAAATCAAATAATTAAGGTGCCTGGAAGCTAAAAGTGTAAACATAGCTGTAAATAAGAAACATGCTTGTTTATCTTTTCTGCTGTGGCTGTTAGCTTAACCTTGAGGTATTGGTATGGATGCACCACACACAAGGATTTTGGATGGCACACGTAGTGGGAATCTGACCTGCTGCGCCTCACAAAGCAAAAGTACCTGGTGTTCAGCTCTAAAAAAAATCTTGGGAGATTTTTTTTCCTTCCTTTCAAATTAATGTTACTTAGGGGAGGTATATGATGTGCCAATTAATATGTGTGTTTTTTCAACAGTTCTGCCT
Source organism: Lynx canadensis (assembly GCF_007474595.2). Lineage (NCBI taxonomy): Eukaryota > Metazoa > Chordata > Mammalia > Carnivora > Felidae > Lynx > Lynx canadensis. Next base: position 30,373,918 of record NC_044306.2, on the reverse strand, counting down.
TTGTTTCCTCTTAGAGCTTTGAGGCAAAATGTCAAGTCCTCTGCAGCCAGTCACTTTTCATAACTTCCCTGTTTCTTCCAATGAGTGATATAAGCTCTGTTCTCGAGGCAGGTGCATACCAGTATACCATGTGGCAGCCTCCTGTATCAGCCCTATCACCAGGCCCTCCAGGAAATGAGGCACTGTGTTTTTCTCAGGAAAAAAAACCCCACATCAGACAGAAACCCTTGCTCATTACCAAGCTGCTGATTGCCAACCATCAAGGAATCTCACCAAAGAATTAGTAGTGGGGACAGTTGGGGAATATTATCGAGCTTCATGTTAGGAACAGTCCATCACTCATTAATGTATTTTATGAATATTAACTGAGCCCTTACTTTGTGCCAAGAACTGTTCGAGGTGAAGGCCACATACAAATGAAAGAAGACAAAAATTACAAAAAATAAAACAAGCAGGAAAAGAATCAAGATGCTTTTGATGGAGCTACACAAACAGCAGGAATTTGGTGACCTGGTGAGAGGCTGGCTGGCCATTTTCGAACGCTGACTGTGAGGGGCGCCTGGGTGGCTCAGTCAGTCAAGTGTCCGACTCTTGATTTCGGTGCAGGTTGAAAACACAGTTCTTGGGTTTCAGCTCTGTGTCAGGGCCCTGCACTGACAGTGGGGAGCCTGCTTGGGATCCTCTCTGTCTCCCTCTCTCTCTGCCCCTCCACCCCCAATGTAAGTAAATCCACATTTAAAAAAAAAAGAAAGAAAAAGAAAGTTGGCTGGGAATGACCGAGCTGAGGAGGTTGTATTAAAATTGAGGACTGAATGTCAAGAAGGAACCAGACATGCAATGATCAGGAAGCAGAGAATTCAAGCACAGGTCATAGCAAGTGTGAAAGTCTGAAGGGAGGAAGGTGTCTGATGTGTCTGAGGAACAGAAGGGAGGTGGTGCATTTGGAAGGAGGGAGTGTATGGCTTCATAAAGATTATGGATTATGGAGGGCTTCCTAAAGCAGGGTGAGAGGTTTGTATTTTGTTCTCACGATGGTCAAAAATAATCGCAAGGTATCATTTGAATCATTGTTTATGCTTAGGGTTAGTTATGTAGGAAATGGACCATTGAGAGGAAGAGAGGAAGCAGGCCAAGTGAGAGAAAATGTTACATCTGGAAGTAAGTTCAAAGAGGAGTTGCTACTGAGTTAATGTGGGAGTTTAGGAGAAAGAGAGGATGAAGGATAACTTCCAGATCTGGGGTTTGGGTAGTTGATGAAACAAACAGTAATTTGTTGTGAGGTGGGAATTGTTGCGGGGTGTGTTGCTTCTTAGACAACCAACTAGAGATATGAAGGATGTATCTAGAATCCAGAGGAGGGTCCAAAGACGTCGGTCTGGGATCGTTGCCATAGAGATTTATTTCAAGACGGCTGCATAGAAAAAGAAGGTCCAAGATGAAACCCAAGGCATTCCAAAATGTGGAGATCTACCAGTGGAGGAGGAGGGACTGAGGTAGGGGGAAAGTAAAGGGTCTGTGATCTCACCAAAGACAAGAGAAGAAACAGGATCTTTTCAAGAAAGAGGCCATTGGAAACTCAGGACATCCTGATGCCACCAGAGTTCTTACTGCCAGTTCCCCATTAGCTAAATCTTAAGCTTATATCTCAGATAGAAGGCAGGTTTCTATTCCTGTTTTGCTTGTGGACCAGGCCCTCCTTGACTAGTCTTCATTTTTCCATGCTAGAAGTGACAATTCATTTTCTCCAGGCTTAGGCAAGACTACTCTTGCCTTGTTTCTGGCCCTCAACCCAACCATCCCACAGGTAAAGCACCCAGCTAGTCTTTCTTTCATGGGGAGGACTTGACAGTTGAGAGGGAGAGCTCAAAGGAGGTCCCAAGTGGGGAGGAGAATGAAGACAGACAAGGGAAGAAGAGTGGGCATGTTCAGGGATCACATTCTGCTTTGGGGTAACACCTTTTCACAGATATCTATCTGAAGGCTGGAACCCACAAATACAATGCTCTTTCTGCTATGTCTCAAAGATAGGCACTGAAATAACTCTAAGAAGAATAAAGGAAAACTCACCATTTCTTTGGGAAAAATGAAAGTGTTCAAAGCAAACTGATTCTGCAATCCATAAGCAAGCATGAAAGGAATCAAAATAATGTCTGACAGCCAAAGAACTCGTATGCCTCGCAAAAGCTAAAGGACCACGTTTTATAATCAATCTATCTTCATTAGTTATTGTTTGCCACATAACATATTAGCCAAAAACTTCATGGCTTAATACAAGAGTATATTATCTCACAGTTTCTGTATGTAAGAAATTCAGGAGGAGCTTAGCTAGGGAACTTTGGATCTTGGTCTATCAGGAGGGGGAAGACACAGAATCAGTCAGGACTGAGGTCATCTGAAGGCTTGATTGGGGCTGAAGAAGCCACTTCCAAGATGGTTACCTCAATGGCTGTTGGCAGGAGGTCTACATTCCTAGCTGTGTGGCAAGGGGTCTCTACATAGGGTTACTTCAGAATACTCACAACATGGCACTGAGTAGAAAGTAGAAAGTAGTCCAAGAGAGAGAACAAAAAGATGTCGCAATGCCTTTTGTGACTTAATCTTGGAAGTCTAACACCATCATTTCACCACATTCTGTTAATTGGAAGTCACTAAAATCAGCCCATATTCAAGGTGAGGGGAATTAGGTTCTACTTCTTGAAGGAAAATTTTGGGAATATCTTTTTAAACTACCACACTGGCTGTCTTTAGAAATTGAAGAAGGGTGAGTTGTGATATCAGATTAAAAAGAATTGGTGAGAAAGGATGGTTGGTCCACATTAGTCTTGCGTGAAATGATTAACTACATTTTGTTACTAATTTCATATGCCAGGAATTGGCCATCTCCATAATCAGTCAGTACTGGTTCTAAATGAAAACACTGAAATCTCTATGCATGCCTGATATAAAATAGTATTACACAAAGAAATAAGGTTCCTCTGTAGAATACCTATATTCAGTCACTTGGTCACATAACATGTGATGGTTGCCTTATTCAGCATTCTCTCTCAATAGCGTTCAAAACATTACTTATTATTTTGGACTTCAGGTGCAGGGAGTTGACTTAATCATACCTCTCAGCTCATTGCCTTTGGTCATTTCCAACCTACATAAAGAAATCCACATTTTCCCCCTTTCTATCTCCACTCACCTATCTTTCTCCTCTGCTCTGTCAGAAGCACTCACTAACTTGCTTCATATATGTTCTTTAATATTACCAAATGATATGTGATGCTATTTGCTATGTGTATGTATTTAACACACATAAATAAAACTGTGGTACTAAAACGAAAATAAAAGGAATTGAAATAGCCTAGGTATTTAGAATGGCGTATCAGGATTCGAAACTCTAAGTCTATGTATTTTTAAGGGAATATTGAGAACAAGTGTCCATAAGAATTTCTGGAGAGAAATGAGACCAAAATGGCTAATTTTGCAGCACAGAAGGCCAATCTCCCTCCTCTACTCTGGCAGCAAAAGGAGAAGCAAACAGGCCAAAGGCCATTACTGAGATGAGAAAGAATATTTTGCTTTCTGCCAGACACTGGCCTATAAGGAACTTGCAGTGTCCAGCAATATGGAGAATTAGTGGCCTGACAAGCCTAAAATATGGTCAATAGTAATAAAAGTTAGCTAGAAGAAGCCCAGAATTTGAACTCTGTAGCAAATACGCAGTTCTAATCCTTCCCTTCCCCCTCTCTTTACGATTTAAGACTTGGCAAGAGAAAGGTCACTTGACAATATTTATTAGCTCATTAACTATAAGTGTCTTTGCTGCCATGGGAGATATTTTTTATAACAATTCTATTCTGTTCTACAAACTATGCTGCAGGTGTCTCTCCATTGTGTAAATGAAATGGTGAGTGCTAGCTCTCTTTTGGCATCCAAGATTCATAACTAAGTATTATTTTTTTTTTCCAGCTAGTGAAAGGGAACATGGTCAGACTGAGTCAAGCCTGGCTGACTTACATGAGGCCAACTAGGCAAATATCAGTGTTGCCGGAACATGGACAGTTATGACTATCTTATTTCCCCTGTTCAGAACCCCCATTCCTGAGAAAAGGGGAAGGGAACAGAATTAACATGCACCAAGTGCCAGATACTGTATCAGGACTTTTACGTACAGTGTTTAATTCTCCCAACAGCTGTATTAAATAGGGAAGAAATTAAATAAGGAAGAAATCTTTGCCACTAATAAAGCAGATGAGGAAACTGAGTATCAGAAAAGTCGATTCGCTCAGTCACACAGCTGTTATGTGGGGAAGCTGGGATTCCAAACTAAGTCCATGCTTTTCAAACACGTAAACTTCTATGTCTAAAAATATAATACAGTATCCTCAAACATTGCACAATTTCTTGTTTGCTTTCCAGAAGACTGAGCTTAAAGATTCAGTTGCAGCAATAGAATAAAATGTCATTGAACTTTTGATAGAACAAGATTTGTTTTCTTAGAATGAGGAACATTGATTCTTTAAGTAAACCAAAATGTATTTTTCTTTCTTTATTTTTTATTTTTGAGAGAGAGAACATGAGCAAGGGAGAGGGGCAGGGAGATAGAGAGAGGATCTGAAGCAGACTCCATGCTCAGTGCAGAGCCCCGTGCGGGACTGGATCTCATGACACTGGGATCATGACCTGAGCTGAAATCGAGAGCTGGGTGCTCATCCAGCTGAGCCACCCACGTGACCCCCAAGTGTATTTTTCCAATTGAGTGTTTTCAAACGTTAAGTCTTACCATAGCTTAGCTCTTATGTTTGTTTTGGGGAAAGAGGGATCTAGCCTACCAGCCTTGATTGGTAGGGATGTGATAACTCATTGACCAAGATGTACCAAAAATTCATTCATCCATTTTTTTTCCTGCATTCACATAGATTTTCCATTTTCCCCCTACTCTTGTTTGAGTGACTCCTAATTATTCTCTAAAACGTATCTCACATGCCAACTTTTCTGAGAATATTACCTTTCTTCTCTTAGTACCATATACAATTTTCCTTGTCTTGTACAGCTCACTCTGCACTTTTTAATTTATTTTTATGTATTTATTTATGTATTTATTTATTTAATATAATTTATTGTTAAGTTGCCTAACATACAGTGTATACAGTGTGCTCTTGGTTTTGGGGGTAGATTCCCATGGTTCATCGCTTACATACAACACCGAGTGCTCATCGCAGCAAGTGCCCTCCTCAATGCCCCTCACCTGTTTTCCCCTGTCCTTCGCCCCTCCCCCATCAACCCTCAGTTTGTTCTCTGTATTTAAGAGTCTCTTATGGTTTGCCTCCCTCCCTCTCTGTTTGTAACTATTTTGTCTCCCTTCCCTTCCCCCATGGTCTTCTGTTACGTTTCTCAAGTTCCACATATGTCACCCCGCATTTTTTAATTGGTTGATTTGTCCAGCAGCTGGAGTATTAATTCTTCGAATGCAGGGATCCTGCCTCACTTATCTCTGCATTCTCAATACCTAATGGCTGCCATTTAGTGGGTTCTCAAGTTAGTTATTGAATGAATTAACGAGTGAGTGAATGAACGATTGGTTAATATTAGATAATTTTTCATTAGGTACCTATGCTCTCTAATAATATTTCATATGAAGTCCAATGTTGGGTGCCACTTCTTTGGTGATATTTTTATCCAAAACCCATGGAACAATGACAACAGAACACTGGGGGATGAACATATCAAAGACCAAATCAATTTCTCTCTCTTCTCTCTCTCCTCTCTCTGTCTCTGTCTCTGTCTCTGTCTCTCTCTCTCTCTCTCTCTCTCTCTCACACACACACACACACACACACATACATACATATACCTTTTCTTAAACCAAGGGATCAGTAGAGCATCCCATTGCTTTGCTGTGGGATGAAGGACTTTTGAGGTTCATTTATGTGGGTCTCATCTGGAGAGGACCTTGCCCCTACATGACATTTATCCATCAATTAGGGTCCTGGCAAACTTTTAAAAAAAAGGCTGTTTATTGGAAGAGAGATTTGCCAGCATCTGAGAATTGTCCCCTAGTACCTGGAACTGAGAGTTTATATTCTTTTGAGTTGAACAGAAAGTGTTTGGTAGGAGGGCATGATTAACCATGACAGGCCAGTTGGTTAAACATTTCATCATTTTTGGCTTCAAAGTTAATGCCTACTTAAAATTAATTCAGTCATTTCAGAAGGTGAGAATATGATATATTTAAATAAAATCATCACAGAATGTTAAAACAGAAAGTCTTTCCAGGGTTTTGAAATAACTTAACTTTACATGATAATTAATTGAATTCTCCCCTTACCCTATTCCATTTGATTAGAATTAGAATCACTTTCTTTTTTTGTAATGAAAGCATTAAGGATCATTTATCTAACTTTTCTCTACTAATAGGGCCTCAGAAAATGATGTTTCTGCTTTCCTTTGCCCTGTCTTGATGATCAAAGAGGGTGTTAGGAGCCCAGCTGAACCGAAAGTAAAATGGCCTGTGACTCAGAACCAGTCCTGAGGTTGGTGGGGATGGTAGCCAAGGGGAGAGGAAATGGGGTGCTAATGACATTAGGGAGAGTGGCTCTCCAGGGGAGAGCATTGATTTTACAGGTTTCGAGAGAATTTATGAGATAATTAATATCGGCAGTTGTGCACATTTTGTACAGGGAGTACTTCAGACAGCAACTAGATAGATGCCAACAGATGTGAAAGTAATAGTCCTTTGGATTTCAAATGCTGTCTACGTCTACATGAGGGGGAATCAAAAGAGTTCTCCTTGTTCAGGGGATGTTCGGTGTGAACAACCGCAGTTTTATAAATTACCAGCCACTATTTTTTCCTTCAGAGCGCTCCATAGATTGCCTTTTCGAATTTTTCTTCCTTTCTGAAGCAACGTGCCTTGTAGCCAGAACGACCATATGTCCTACAATTTTGAGAGCGGTTCTGATTTAAAATAATCTATCCTGTCGGATGCCCCCCACACATTAGATCGTGTGACCAATTTGGGGTTCAGAAAGCATGGTCACCATAGATTCAGCCATTCCAGATGAACAACTGCATTCCAGCAATCTCAGACGATTTGATCATCTAGTGCTTGCTGTAGCACCCCCTCCGGCTTGGACCCCATACGCTATTGTTCCTGAGCAGAAGAAATGAGGAGAAAGAGAAGGGCATTACTCTCCCACAACATTATAGGAATACTATTCTGCGCAATTTTTAAAGTGCAGACAAAAGTAGTTTGTTGTGGTGGTGGTGGTTGTTATTGTTGTTGTTGTTAACTTACACAATGCATATTGTGGAAAAGTTAAAAGCAAGAACGTAGCTGAGCAAAGAAAGGCATCCAGTCCTGTCAATTATCCTAACCACAATTACTTTTTAGTATTTTGATATGCATATATAAAAACATGTTTTTTATATTTGGTTTTTCTTAACCAAAAATGTGGTCCCAATATCATGTACAGTTTTCTCACCATAATTCTCAATTAGCAATGTGTCACATCTCTCCGTATCATTAAACACATATTTACATCATCCTTTTAATCACTGCCTAGTACTCTGTACACATATGCAATAAATGAATTAAAAGTCCTTTGAATGTTATTTTGATGTTTTACTCTAATGTACGATACTGAGAAAGGCACGCTTTTCTTCACATAAAATATTTGGGTGGTGATAGGAGACTTTGTCCTCTAGAAGTCTGCAGATCTTCCTGAAAGCTGCCAGGAACGATAGCTTGTTGTAATGCATGCAAGTCTGGCCCCTATATGCCCAAACACATCAGTGACACGCTAATGAATCCTACTTTAATCTTTGCTATCATTTTCCATTGGCTTCTCTTGTGTTTCTCAAGGACTCTCTGGTGTCCAGACCAACTTTCTTGATCATCTCGTTGCCATTATTTTTTTGGCTGGATGTGGCAAGCATTGTTCTGAGGTCAGTCTATGGTTGGGTCTGTCTGGATCACATTTTCGGGTGGTGCATCACACATCATGTCTGCTCCCTGGCTCCGACCAACAAGACTTTAAAGAGATTTTTTAAAAGGCTCAGAAAGTTTCTTGGATATCAAACAGCTCTTATAAAAATAACATTTTTATGACTTAAAATGTAAATGAATCAGAAACATATGGATTAAATTTCCTTTGAAATACCCATGGGTTTAAAAACTGGAGGGAAGAGTGCTTGCAAAATGAGTTAAATTGAGTTTTGCCAAAAATAAAATGCTTGAAAAATTGTTGGGGATGTTTTGCTGATCCCTAGGTGTTCATGGGTTCTCCATTCTCTATCTGAAAAGTACTTAGATTTCAAAATTTGGGTCACTCAATAAAAGGCACTTAGGACTCATCCAATGGGCATTTGGATCTCTACTCAAAGAAGTGATATCCTAAAGTCAATTTTTGATCAGATGTACTTGTAAGATGCCTTACTTCTTCAGTATCTCACAGTTTCCTCCACTGGCTGTGAGCATGTGTGAAAGGTGCATCCAAGAGAACTAAGACTATGTTGGTAAGGATTGATAGTATTTATCAAACAAATCCAAATTAACACCCTCCTCTTAAGTTCCCTTTCTCTGTCCGTTCCTCCAGTTCTTCCATACTCTTCTATCTTGGGGTCAGTATCCATAGAAGCAGAGCTTAAGACAGGGATTCTGGAGTAAGTGACTTCTTGAGGAAGTGCTCTCGGGAGAAACGTGTAACGAAGTGAGGGAAACAGATGAGGCAAGGACAGAAGCTAAGCAAAGATGTGGTTTCAGCTGAAAACCAGCCTCAGCCTGATCTTAGAGGGAATGGCTTAAGGGGAATGAATAGCTTCTTAAGTTGTCTCCCTTTGCAGGCATATCCCACATCAGTCCTTGGAGAGGGGGGACATAACCCCCCTGGCAGCTGGGGGAAGGGCAGCTCCAGTCGGCTGAGGACAATTCTTGAGGGCACATGTCCAGGCAAGAGCGTAACTGTGAGTCCTAATCCACAATATCTACAGCAGTTGGGGGATAGATGCAGTGGGTCCACGAAGGGGATCTGGGCAGGGTATCAACAGGGCTACGTACGTACAGTGCACACATCCCTCTTTCTCAGAACCTTGAAGACATCTTTAATTCTTCCCTTTCCTGCTTTCCCCCTATTCAATCAAATTCTTTCCATTTTATTTTCTTGTGGTTTTTCTTGTATTTATCTTCTTTGCCTATTTCTCACTGGAGTCAATTTAGTACAGGCTTTGTTGCCTAATATCTGGATTACCTATCCATTTCCCAGCTAAATTCCCACTTTAGAATATCCCCTAACCTAGATGATCCCACACATTGCTGGATTACTATTCTCCTCCAAACACCATTTTCAAGTGCTTAAGAATCAGTTGTATTTCTTAAATATCTATGAGAACATTTCTCAGAATTTTCAGAAGGAAAATACATGAAAATTGTGGTGTTCTCTTTGGAGCTCCATTAAATGCTAACATAGTAACCTTAAAATAATGACTTTTTTTTTCTTGCTGTATCTGATATTATACTGAAGTAGATTATAATATGGAAAAATAAAGCTTGAGAAAAATAATTTGAAAAATATTGAGAGAATCTATCAATCAATCAAGCTAAAATTTTACTTAAATAAAATGATACATAAAGCACTTGGACCAGTGCCTGATAAGAGTAAGTGCACAATAGATACAGGCTAATATCTATTAGTCTCATTACTGGTCTCTGTGGTCACACTTTTGTCATCCTCCAATAGATACTTTAAACAGGAGCAACAGTGGTTATGTTTAAGCTTCCTTGCTTATATCTCTTCCCCATGTGTTTACAGTGAAACCCAATGTTTACCTTGGCCTGTAAACTCGGTTCCAGCCACTTCCTAACACATGCTTCCAGCACATGGGCCTTCCTTCTGTTCCTTAAATGTTAACCTCTTTCCTGTCTCAGGGTCTTTGCAGCTGCTGTTTCCTCTACCTGGAAAGGTCTCCTCCCACCCCACCTACCCCTTGCATGATTGGATCCATTGTTAGGTCTCAGTTTATATATTTGCTTTTTGGAAAGTCTCTTCCTGACTAGCTCATTCATTCATTCATTCGTTCATTCACTCATCCATTCCATAAGTATTTACTGAGCACCTACTCTGTATCAGGCACTATTCTAGTCCTAGAAGAGAAAGAAAAACAACGATCACAGTAAAAAGATTAACAGTTCCTGTCCTCACAGAACTTACATATGAGAAGAGAGAGAGAAAAACAAAATAAGTAAGCAAATGTATGTGTGAGTGTGTGTGTATGAGAAAACAAAGGGGAGAAGATGAATAGAATGATTGCTACTTTTGGCAGAGTGGTCAGAAAAGGCTTCCTTAAAAATTTTAGGGATCTTTATTTAAACAAAGACCTGAAATAGTTCCCCCCATGCCACTGTATATTCTGCATTTCAGTCTCTTGTGTTTTATCCACATAAAGGCTACTTACTAAAATTTGATAATTATTTTTTCCTTCTTTTTGTCTGTTTTCCCCACTAGATTATAAATTTAGTGAGGACACAAACATTCACTATTATATTTCCAACATGTTACATAGTACCTGAGGCATAAAAAGCATTTAGCATATGTTTATCCAATGAATATGTGAAGTTGTTTATTATTACTGAACCAAAAGTTAGGAATCAAGAGTTATTCTCAAATGCAATCTATTATATTGGAATGAAATAAAATGCCATATGTGAAAGCACATTGTATGATGACAAAAGCTTACAATTCACAGTGAATTATAGTGAGTAATAATTCTGTCTCCTACTTTTAGGGTAGAGAGGGGGCATAAATAAAGGAGGAATACCTTGGTTACCATCTTAGCAGTGATATGTGCTTGCATTCCATCATATTGCAACAGAGAACGTAAGCAGAGACATATTCCACCTCTGAACCTCTGATCTGTGTACCTTCCCCATCCCCACCCCATGCAAATATAAAAGAAAGAAAAAGAACACTCACCAAATCTTCCAGGTCTATCTCACTTTTCCCAATAATGCCTAAGTTGTGAGAAGGTAAAGATGAAGTATGGACAATGACTCATTAAGATCATTTTGGGTGAGTGGCTGGGAATGAAACCAATCAAATTGCTTGTTCATTTTTGAATAATTAGTCAACAGACTGAATTATAAAATTTTCCACTTGTGTGGAAAATTACTCCTAGATCTGGCAAGAAGCATCCTTTCCCTGGGCTCTGGGCTTCTGAAAACTCCCTTATGCTCTCTAGCTGAGCTCCTCCTGATGGGGCATTCTTGGGGCCAAAAAAGACTTGTTCATGTAGAGACCATACCTTTCCCTTCTAGATTATGCTTTGGTTACTGGAACCTCAGAATTCTTTGTCCAGACACTTTCTGGACCTGTGTAGGCTCTTTACCATGTCCTACTTCCAAAGAGCAGTTTACAAAGCTTATGTGCCTACCTCTAAACCCAAAGAACCGTAACGGAAGACTGGCCACTGTTGGGGAGATCAGTCACGCCTTGTGGGCCAGGATTGCTTAGCTTGAATTTGAATGCCTCGAAGCTCACAGTATTTAAGTGTCTCCATCTATTCTCTTGCCCTGTAAATGTTAGGGTCAGGCTGTTTACTTCCCAACCTCAGATCAAAAGTCTAATTCCTTCTCTTTTTTCAAGTCTTTCATAGACTAAGAGGAGAAACTTTGTGCAATCTGGTCATAACTTGATCTAAAAGTGCTACGTACAGTATCTTTGTGTCCCCCTCAAATTCACATGTTGAATTACTATTTCCCAATGTGATGGAATAAGGGACTTTTGGGAAGTAATTAGATCACAAGGGTGGAGCTCACGTGAACAAATTACTGCCCTTATAAGAAGAGACGAGAGATGATTTCTCTCTCCTCTATGTAAGGATATAGCACGAAGGTGGTCATCTGTAGATCAGGAAGAAGGCTCTCACCAGACACCAAATTGGCTAGCACCTTGATCTTACACTTCCCAGCCTCCAGAACTGTGAGAAATAAATGTTTGTTCTTTAAAGCCATCTAGCCTATGGTGTTCTGTTACAGCAGCATAAACTGACTAAGACAAATGGAGAGATACATCTTAGGAGAAAAACAAAACCATAAAGTACATTCAAAATTTGGAAACCTAAAACGTATGTATCATTGTGCATACTGGCCTGTGGCTAAGCATACCGACTGTAACAAGGCTTCTGAGGGTGTCACACCCGGTTCTGGGAGAGGTGTGTGGGATGTGCCTAATGGAGGTATCATTTCTTATAAACACCTGCACCTCTGAGGTCTGGATTATAGGCCCTTTTCCTAGACTCCATCGTTCTCCCTCTGGGGGAGAGACTTGGGAATTAAAAAATATCCAGCTAACATCCTAATGTTATTCTAAGGAAGGCCAAGAAGACAAATTAGGATATTCTAGGCCAAGAAGTCAAGGGAAGTACAGTATCTTGTAAATTATTCTAATGGATGTATTCAGAGAGAATTGTTACGAATTCATTTAGATTACTGAGGAAAAATGATCTAGCAAATCGAATTCCAGGTGGGGTAGGAAGGTTCACAGTTTGGTCAGTGCTCTGCTAGACACTTGAGGCATGTGTAATATTGTTTTATTTCATGTTTCTTTGATAACTAAGGATGGTAAACATTGTATAATATTATTTACTGATCATGCATATTTCCCCTTTTGTAAACTGTCCATTTTTTTTGGTGCCTCTCTCTATTGCTAGTTTAGAGTATTTATTTACTTGAATAAGGCTTTTGTAATTAAAAAAAAGTTTCTTTAGTTTTGAGAGAGAGAGTGTAAGCAGGGGAGGGGCAGAGAGAGGGGGACAGAGGATCCGAAGCAGGCTCCGCAGTGACAGCAGCAAGCCTGATGCGAGGCTCAAACCCATGGACAGTGAGATCGTGACCTGAGGTGAAGTTGGATGCTTAACTGACTAAGCCACCCAGGTGCCCCTATAATTTTATTTATTTATTTATTTATTTATTTATTTATTTATTTATGTATTTATTTACTTACTTATTTATTTATTTAAGTAAGCTCTATACACAACCACGGGTCTTGAGCTCATGACAGATCAAAAGTCACATGTGAGCTAGACGGGCACCCCTGTTTATCTTTTAATTTTCTATTTTTTTAATGTAAGAGGTTTTATATTTTATAAATTCATAATTTAAATTTTAGCTGATTGTGATTTATCTTGTACAAAGTCTGCTCATTAATTAGGACAAAAATAATCCTTAGCAAAATTTGGTCTTCTAGCCAGTAGTGTGCTGTGTAACTACATTTTTATCTTTTTAAAAAAAAATAAACTTTTTAATCTTGCAGTAATTATAGATACACATTCAGTTGTAAGAAATAATGTAAAGAAATACTATGCACCATCTACCCAGTTTTTACCAATGGTAACATCTTGCAAAACAATACGACAAACAGGATATTGACATTGACACAGTCAAAATGCAGAACATTGTCATCACCAGAGACCTCCCTCAGGTTGCCCTTTTACATCGTAGCTCCTCTGTCCCACTCATACCCTTCCCACCCCTGACAATCACTAATCTGTTGTTCGTTTCTACAATTTCATCATTTTAAGAATGTTTTATTAGGGGCCCCTGTTGAACCTCCGACTCTTGATTTTGGTCCTGACCTCACAGTCATGAGATCAAGCCCTGCAGGGGACTCCTCCCTGGGTTGGGTGTGTAGCCTGCTTGAGATTCTCTCTCTCCTCCTCTCTCCCTTTTCTCCTTCTCTGCTCGCTTACACATGTGTGTGTGTGTGTGTGTGATCTCTCTCTCTCTCTCTCAAAAAAAGAATGTTTTATTAATGGAATTATTTGGTAGGTAACCTTTGGGGATGAGCTTTTTTCATGCAGCATACATGCTGAAGATTTATTCAAGGTCTGTGTATTAATAGCTTGTTCTTTAAAAAAACACTTTCTAGGGGCACCTGGTGGCTCAGTGGGTTAAGCGTCCGACTTCGGCTCAGGTCATGATCTCGCGGTTCGTGAGTTTGAGCCCCTCATTGGGCTCTGTGCTGGCAGCTCAGAGCCTGGAGCCTGTTTCAGATTCTGTGTCTCCCTCTCTTTCTGCCCCTCCCCTGCTCACGCTCTGTCTCTCTCTGTCTTTCAATAATAAATAAAGGTTTAAAAAAAATGTCTAGGTATACAATCATGCAGTTTATTTCTCTGCCTGTATGTCTTTTATTTCCTTTTCTTGCCTTGTTGCCCTGGGTACAATTTCCAGCACTGTATTGAATCAGAATGGGGAGTGCTGTCATCTGCCTTTTCTCAAGCTCAAAAGGAAACCATTCAGTCCTTCTACCAGTAAGGATATTTTAGCTAAAGTTTTTTGTAGGTGCTCTTTATCAAGTTGAGGAAGTTTGCCTTTATTCCTATTTTTATGAGAATTTTCATCAGGAATGAGTATTGAATCATGTCAAATGCCTTTTCTTCATTAAGGTGATCATGTGATATTTCTTCTTTAGCTATTAATATTACAGATTACCTGGATTCATTTTTTTTATATTGAATCAGTCTTATATCCCTGGAATAAATCTCACTTGGATGTGGTATATAATTCTTATTTGTTGCTGAATTGTAGATGCTAGTATTTTATTAAAGATTTTTGTGTGTCTATATTCATAAGTGATATTGGGCTGTAGCTTTGTTTCTCTATGCACTGTTTTTTGCCCCAAATATTTTTGTATTTTTATTTACATTTTGTAAATTTTTTTAATGTTGTTTTTAATTTTATTTTTGAGAAAGAGACAGAGTGCAAGTAGGGGAGGGGCAGAGAGTGAGGGAGACACAGAATGTGAAGCAGGATCCAGGCTCTGAGCTGTCAGCGCGAACCGTGAGATCATGACCTGAGCCAAAGTCAGATGCTTAACTGACTGAGCCACCCAGATGCCCCTGTAATTTTTATTTATCTTTTAACTTGATTTTCTAATATATAGAGATTTATATTTTATCAATTTATAAATTTTGGCATCATGTTAATACCAGTTTCACAAAATGAATTGGAAGTGTTCTTTTCTATTTTTTCAGAGTTTGTATAGAATTGCTTGTTAAATCTTTACATATTTTGTAGAATTCTCGAAGAAACCATTTGAGCTTGGAGACTTCCTTTTTAGGAATTTTTAAACAGTGAATTCAGTTTTTAAAATACATACTTATAAGGCTGTTCAAGTGATATATTTTGGATCAGGAGAGTTGTAGTAATTTTTGTTTTGTTTGCTTTTTTGTCCAAGTTGTCAAATTCCCTTCTTATCCTCTTGATGTCTGCAGTATTAATAGTGACAACCCTTATTTCAATTTTGGTGTTGGTAAGTCTTTGTTTTTTCTTTGACAGACTTTTTCAAGGTTTGTCAATTTATTGATCTTTTCAAAGAACCAGATCTTTGTTTCATTCAGTGTTTTATTTCTGGTTTCAATTTCACTGAGATCTGCTCTTACCATCCTTCTTTGGTTTTAATTTCCCTTCTTTTTCGTTCTTGAGGTGGGAGTTTAGATTATTGATATGACACATCTCTTTTCTAATGTATGCATTTGGGCTATAAATTTCCCTGTTGGTTCTGATTTAGATGTGTCTTACAAATTTTGATGTGTTTTCATTTTCATTCAGTTCCATGCACTCTTTATATTTATTTTGAGACTTCCCCTTTGGCCCATGGATTGCATAAACATCTGCTGTTCACTTTTCAAGCATTTGGAGATGTTCCCATTATTTTGTTACTGATTTCTAGTCTGGTTCTTTGGTAGTTGGAGAACACGTTTGTAGTATTGCAATTCTCCTAAGTGTGTTGAGGTTTGTTTTTTATGGTCCAAGGCCTATTTTGCTATATGTTCTATGAGTACTTGAAAAGGATGTATATTCTGCTGTTGTTGGGTACAATGTTCAATAAATATTAATTAGATCCTGTTGTCTCATGTTATTGTTGAGTTCCTCCATATTTTTACTGGTTGTTCTCTCCCCTATCGATTGTTGAGGGATGATAACGAATTCTCCAACTATAATGAGTGGATGTGTCTATTTCTCTTTTCAGGTCCATCAGTTTTGCGTCACGTATTTTCCAACTCTGTTGTTGTCTGCATACTCACTTACGATTGCTACATCTTCTGGGTGAATCGACAATATTCTCATCATATAATGTTTATCCCTGATCTCTGTCTCTGGTAATTGTCTTTGTTCTGAGGTTTACTTTAATATTAGCATAGCCTTTCATGCTTTTTTAAAATTGTTTTCATCATTTATTTTTTTCTTTTTACTTTGGACCTGACTATATCATTGTTTTTGAAATGAATTCTTTGTAAACAGCATATAGTGTGTCATGTTTTTAATTCACTCTGCCTGTTTTGTCTTTCACCGCTTGCTTTAATTATCACATTATATGTATATAATTAATCATAGTCTACCGGTGTGTCATTTTACCTACTGTCTCATTTTCCTTTACCCTCTCTCATTTTTAATATACTTGTCTTCAATCTTCCCTCTAGATACACTTAGAATCACAACAGTGTGATCATTTTTGCTTTAAACATCAGTCATAATTTAGAAAACTCAAGAGAAATTAAACTTATTGTATTTACTCAGAGTTTTCTAACCATGTTCTTTCTTCTTTACTGAAATTCCAAGATCCCTCCTATTGTCATTTCCTTTGTGTTCAGAGAACTTCATTTAACCCTTCTTTCAGGGTAGGTACACTGGGGGCAAATTCTTAATTTTATTTCACCTTTGAATGTCCTTTATTCCTGAAGGATATTTTCCCTGGGTGTAGGATTCTGTATTGACAGTTGATTTCCTTCAGCACTTAAAACATATCATGCTGCTTCCTTGTGATCCCAATGGTTTCTGATGAGAAATCTGCTACCATTCAAGTTGTTTTTCCACTATAGATAGTGTACATTTTTCTTTAGTGTTCAGGAGTTTAATTATGTGGCATCTATGTGAGAATTTCTTTGGTTTATCCTACTTTGGATTCATCAAGTTTCTTGAATATGTGGTTTTAGGTCTCTTGCAAAATGTGAGGAGTTTCAGTCACTATTTCTTTGAATATGTTTTCAACTCCCCCCTATGCACACCCTTTCTCTTTGCTATTTCAAATTTCAAAGATATTAGCTCTTTTATCATAATTCCACAAATATGAGGTTCTTTTCAGTTTTTCCAGTCTATTTTCACTCTGTTGTTCAGGTTGGATAATTTCTATTGCTCTATCTTCCTATCCATTAGTTCTTTCCTCTGTGGCTTCTGTTCTGCTGGTGAGCCCATCTACTGAAATCTGCGTTTCAGTTATAGCTTTCAGTTCTAAATTTTCTATTTGGTTCTTCTTTATATCTCTTGTTTCTTTTCCAAGACTTTGTATTTTTTCATTTGTTTCAGGCATCATCATAATTGCCATTACGGCATTTTTACTCATGGCTTCTTTCAAATCTTTGTCAGATCCTAACATGTTTGCCATCTTAGTGTTGGTGTCTAATGATTGCCTTTTTTCATTTGTTTTGAGCTCTTTCTCATTCATCGTATGAGTAGTAATTTTTTATTTAACCCTGGACCTTTTGGATCATGAGGCTGGTTTTATGTAAGCCTCTATTTTAGCTGGCTTTATGTAATATCTCTTTGAAAGTGGAAAGTGAGGCACCAACTTATTACTCTGAGGTGGAAATAGAAGTCCAGGCTCCCTACTCAGCCTTGTTTGCATGTAAGGTAGGGGGATCCTTGTTATTGCTGGGCAGGCTTCAAGTACAGCTCTTTCCATTGTCCCACTGGCAGCATGGTGGCAGTGGCCTCATAACTAAGGGGAGATGGTGAATGTCTTGACTCTTCACCAAGCTTCTTCTAACACCACTCACTAAGGAAGGGAAGGAATGACTCATTAATGCTGGGTAGGTGTTGAAGTCCAGACTTCCCAGGTGATCTCCCCTAACACGGAAAGTAAGGCTTCTTTACTTCTCTATGGGAATGAAAGCAACAAAAGTCATACTTTCTTCTGTGACACTACTGTAAAGGTGTTGGGACACCTTGTTGAAACCTCTTGGAGAGGAAGTCTTGACTTTCTACTTACTCTTTACTGACATGGGTGGGGGCCACTTTTTTTTTTATTGTTTTTGTGTTTGGATGGAATAGGTTATCTAAAAAGTTTCTCTTTCTAGGCTGCCCCTGTCCTGTTCCTTTGGCTGCAGATAGCAGACTTTTTGCAGATGGATTTTTTTGTCTGTACAGTTTGCATTCCCAGGTTGCCAGCTTCCTTAGCACCAAAAGTGGGATATAAGAGATAACAAATAAATAAAAACCAACAACAACAAAAACCTCCCACTAATGTAACTCATCTCATTTCTCAGGCCCTGATATTCCCGAGCCTATCTGTCTTATTTCTATCTTTCAGAGTCTTCCTATGCTTGTTTTGTATAAAGTGCCCAGGAATTTTAGTTGTAATTAGAAGGAAGAACAGGGAAAAGAACATCTACCTCATATTCCTTGAAGTGGAAGTCTTTAAATCTTTTATTTCTTTTAGCCGTAGGTATTTTATTTTCATTTTATAGGTACCGCATGGTTCTTGCTATGTTCATTCTTAAGTTTATAAATAGTTATGTATATAGTTACTATTTCTAAGTTGAGTCTCTGTAGGATCTAGAACATTTGAATCTTCCAACAGTTCTCAATTTCTCTGAAACTTCAGGGAGAGTCCCAAGAAGCACATATATGTATGGAAAACATTCCAGATAGAATCACATTTTATTATTAACTGGGGCGTGGTTCCACAGAGCTATACAACTTGATGTTCTGGTGAACTGGGCTTGAATGTATGTGAATCTTTAAAGTAGTGGTTGCCTAATTATAGCTTCATTAAGCGTGAGGTAGGAGCACAGACTTTGGAATCAAACAACCTGGCTTCTTCACAAAGTTACTGAATGTTTAAGTACCTCAGTTTATTCACCTATGGAATGGAGGTATATGAGTACTATCTGAAGTGAAATCTGCTGCCGTTCAAGTTATTTTTCCCAATAAGTAAGATGTCAGTTTTCTTTGGTTGCTTTTCAGATTATTTTCTCTGCTTTTAGTTTTCAGAGGTTTAATTATCATGTGTCCTGGTATGGATTTCGTTGGCTTATCCTGTTTGGAGTTCTTCCAGCTTCTTGACCTTATGGATTTAAGTCTATACTAGGATAAAGTGCATTAATATGCATGTCGCATTTGTAGCAGTGTCTGCTCATAAAAGCCATGTAAATGTTAGCCATTTACATTATTACTGTCTCCTTTCCTGAAGGAAAGAACTAAGAAAATGTAATTATGGACTTTAGTTAATAATAATAATAATGTATCAGTATGAGTTCATTACCTGTAACTAATATAACATACTGAAGTAAAATGTCAATAATAGAGAAAACTGGCTGTGTCATATATGGAAACTCTCTGTATTACCTTTGCATTTTTTCTGTAACCTAAAATTGTTCCAAAACAATAAGTTTACTTTAAAAAATGCCTGTGGGAAATGAGTGAATGGAAGGAATGACACAGAATAGGAAACAAGGAAAGAGATTTTAAAAAAAATTGTTTAACAAAAGGAACTTTGTGGAAAAGAATATATTTAGTCTGAAAATATAAACTATAATAATATATTCTTTACCATTGAAAAAATAGATGCAAAAAGAAAGCAAAGAATTTAGACACTCTGTAACTTAGCTAGCATGTGGCCAATAGCATTGATTTCAGTTAATAGCTTATAATCACAATAATTAGTCCAGGGCCAGTGAGCCAAGTTATTGGAACTATTTTTCTAATAGAAATTGTCTTAATTCAGACCAGGGAAGTATTTGTAGGGGAGGTGTGTGGTTAACATAGTAAATAGATGCACTGAAATTATTAATTGGTTTATACAGTTATGGCCAAAAACAGCACATAAATAACTGGCTCATATGAGAGAAACAAGCAAGGAGAATATGAGCAATTTTTTGCAGTTGTATTCATTTGATTACTGGAAGGTGTATTTCAAATTCATTTTGTTATAGAATCATCATAAAGCAACCCATTTGTTATTGAATTGTTAATTGCTTTTCATAATGCAGTTAAGTGATAATCAACTTTTTACATTTGCAAATATTTCCCAGTAATCTGATGATGATGTGCTGTTTTGCATTTTTTTAAGGGATTTTTACATGTTTACTCATTTATTTTTGACAATTGAAATAAAAGCTTATTTTTCCTCCCTTATAATTACATATATCTGTTACCAAAATTACAAAACATAAAGAAAAAGAAAAAAGCTACCCATAACCTTATTATGTTAACTTTTTAAATGTATTTCCTGTTAATCTTACTTACTTCAAATTTTTTTTAAAATTATTTATTTTGAGAGACAGAAAGCAAGAGAGAGAGCGAGAGAGAGAACACATGCAGGCATGCAAGGTGGGGAAGGGCAGAGAGAGAGGGAGAGGGAGAGAATCCCAAGGAACTGTCAATGCAGAGTTCCATGATGCAGGGCTTGAACTCAGGAACCATGAGACCATGACCTAAGCCAAAATCAACTTAACCTGAGCTTAACCGACAGAGCCACCCAGGCACTCCTGTTTTTTATTTTTGAACTATAATTGTGACTATATGTATATTTAATTTGGGTTCTACTTGACCGTTTACTGTAAGCCCTTTCTTATGCTATTTAAAATTTTAATCACTATTTTAAGTGATGTGAATTATTAAATAAGTTGTTATATTACGATTTACTAATTTATTAACCTATTGGATATTTAGGGTTTCTCCAGTGATATTTTATTCTCCCAGATTAAAATTGCCAATTCTGGAAGAAGAGTCCTAACTCACTGATACTTTGTGTCTCTTTATGTGATATGACTGTAGCATTCTTATATTTGAAACCCAGGAAAGAAAAAGTTCAAACAGTCAAATATGTAGGTCTAAGACATACATACCTTAAAGTTTTTAGGTACCTTAAAATTTTTTTGTATTTGAGTATAGTTGACACACAATGTTACATTAGTTTCAGGTGTACAACGTAGTGATTCAACTTCTCTACACATCATGCTGTGCTCCCCATTAGCTGCCATCTGTCACCATACCACACTTTATGACATCATTGACTATATTCTCTATACTGTGCCTTTTATTCCGGTGATTTATTCATTCCATGAGTGGAAGCCTGTATCTACCTCTCCCCTTCACTCACTTTGCTCATCTTCCCATTCCCTCCCCGCCAGAACCACCAGGTTGCTCTCTATATTTATAGGTCTTGATTCTGTAAAGGTACTTTTTTAACTGCCACACTCATTCTGAATCTTGTCCATCTCTTTTAAGATGAAGCACATGTCTGGTTCATTGTATAACAAAGTAGCAGACACACTGCATCCTGGTATCGAAGACCATTGCCTATAATTAATTAAGGAAAAATCTATTATCTTCCAATGAAACAAGAATCTTTAGTAATATGAGATTTCTGCCAGAAGTTACTACAACTTTGGAAAGACCGTCCATTGGTTTACTGGGAAACCAGCTGGCTATCTTGACTTGGGATTTGTTACCATGCCTGCTCTTGCCCTACCAGACATCGTCGTGGACTCAGTGTCAGAAGTTCAATATGAGCATGGCCTAGAGGTTTTTCAGACAACTGCCCTCCAGTGAGAATGATAACCTGTGAGAGAATGATACTGAAGTTAGAAGTCTAGTTTTATAAGCAATGGTCTTAGATACCAGGATCCATTGTGTTTGCTGCTTTATAATTATAATGCCTTTTGACTTAACAATTCTGAACTTTGTTTTTAATTTTTTTTTAATGTTTATTTATTTTTGAGAAAGACAGAGACAGAATGCGAGTAGGTTAGGGGCAGAGAGAGAGGGAGACACAGAATCCAAAACAGGCTCCAGGCTCTGAGCTGTCAGCACAGAGCCCGACGCGGGGCTCGAACTCATGAGCTGTGAGATCATGACTTGAGCCGAAGTTGGACGCTCAACCGACTGAGCCACCCAGGCACCCCTGAACTTTGTTTTTAACTAAAAACAATTCTGCAGTTCATAAATGGATACCTAAGGATTATATTTATTCATTCACAGGGTATTTATTGAGAACATACTAAGTGCCAGGTGCTATTCTAAGTGCTATAAGCAAGGCAGAGAAAAATCACTTCAGTCATGAAGGGTCCCTTTTTCAAAGCCCAGAATTGATGAACTACTACCTTCTGAGATAAAGTTGGTTATGTTAGGAAGAAAACTATCAGAGAAGTAACTTGACCCTGGAAACTCCTTACATTTTCCCTCTGGGTTCATCTCTACTTACCTACAGTGAGCAGACACTGAGATACCTACCACAGGGGGGTATCAATATCTTCTAAAATGAGAGAGGGAACATATGGGACAGAGTCCACTGAGGCAGGGACCAGTGAGAAAGTTCCAACTTTTGTTTATGTTGGGAGCTGGGGAGGTTATGGGCCACAGAGAGAAAGGAAATTATTATTATTTTTTAAACAAAAGAGTTAAGACTGAGTTAGTTACACTACTAGAGTTTTATTTTAGAACAAGAGCCAAGTAATGCCAGAATAAAAGCGGAAATCAAGACCCTGGGGTTTACGGCTGGTTGAAACCTGTAAGGTTGTTCAGGCTTCTTGAATTTTGTTTTTATTTTTATTTCTCTTGGGCAGGGGGGGCTCTAGTAACCAACATTTCAGAAACTACAAAAAGAGCCACTGGGATTGAGGAAGGTTTATGGAAAGCTAAGGATCCAACACTGTCCAATTAGATCTCTTAATCCAATGAGAGCAGTTGTTTACTTAGAGGGTCAGTCCTATGCTTCCTATTGTGCTTCAAGGATTAGAAAAAGACTAGAGCCACAGCTTTGGAAATATTCTGTATCTTGTCTGGATGGGAATAGGAAAGTCATAGGGAGCTGGCCAAATACCGTATAGGAGTTCAGTAAAGACCTCAAAGAAAAGCAAATAGGTTGATTTTGTCCAAGGAAGACAGACAAATAAGAGAAGGGAAAAAAAAGAAAAAGAACTAGAGCATAGGACAGAGATAGAACATATTAATTTTCACTCTTTGGAAATGAATCTCTCATCACATCCTTGATGATAGTCCTTGGACAATTTACCACGGTTGTATTGAAAGAAAAGAAGGAAAATGACAGGTTGTAAAAAGAGATTTGGGAAGAGTTGAGAAAACATGGAGCTTCATATACACTCATGGCCTTAAATACTAGAGTTTGGTTGGAATAAAGAAAAATCAATTGTAAGTCTGGTTAAATGAAAGGAAATGAAGTAAAGAATGGCTCGCTGTTTGTTTGCAAGGTTGCCTGTAGACAACCTCCATACATGCAGTACCAAAAAGATGCCCTTCTACTGGAATACTCAAAGCATCTATGTAGAATTGTGCTCTTCACACGGTTTGCCTTTCTCCCTCTATTCTTTCTATTTTAACACCTCAAGAGCTGTTTTTGTTTGTTTTTTTAATATGCTAAAGGTTTTTTGCCTTTTTAGATGAAGGCAATGCCAATCAATTTCCCTTAAAATTTAAAGTGAAAAACTGTAAGTTATGAATAAATAATTTCTCTGAGTTACGTCAATTGTCAGTTGTGATGATCTAAATATTCGTCTTTCGTCGTGTGAAGGAGTATTTTGGAAAAGTCTACGGCTGTAAAACGTTGAGCTGAAGAAAAACCTCTCTGATTTCCTTCGTAAAGAGACAGCTTTTCTTTTGATTTTTTTAAAGTTTATTTATTTTGAGAGAGAGCAAGCGTGAGTAGGTGAGGGGCAGAGAGAGAATCCCTAGCAGGCTCCGCACTATCATCACGGAGCCTGATGTGGAGCTTGAATTCATGAACTGTGAGATCATTACCTGAGCTGAAGTCAGACACTTGACTGAGCCACCCAGGCACCTCAGGAGGCAGTTTTTCAATGGTGATCTCAAACTGAGAAAGCTAGGAATGGTTGCCTGTCTCATCAGCATCACATAGCTACAAATATTAGCTGGGCATGAAGAGTGATGCAGTCACTAGATATAATCTGAAACAAGAGTTTTATACTGGATTCTTAAGGCCTCACTGTGACCTAAATTACACACACATGTACACACACACGTACAATTTCCAATGACATCAGTCAAAATTTCCTGTGAGCAACCGGGAAAGAGACTTGGTCTAGAATTCCAAGAAACCAAACCTGAAGTTTTAAACCATACTCATTCCCAGTGCTTTGCAATTGATTCAGTTTCCAACAAAATTATCACTGTCCCTGGTTCCAATAGCAAACAGAAGGGAGAATTGAATTAGGAAGGAGAAACATTTTGTTGAAAACAAATGACATGACTCTGTGAGAACATTTCAGAAGGGCCCCCAGAAGGTGGATCCAAAGGTGCTATTCCCAAGATCTGTCGGGTAACCTGGACACAGATGTTCCATGTAGCTAAGACAGTGAGTGTGAAAGTGAGCAGGGGTGGGGGATGGGAACGAAGAAACACTAATGCCTCCTATTTGCTTCAGTCTCATTTTCTTCCCTGAAACCAAAGCTTGATTTGCTATTTGGCTCAAGGAGCAGGAGAGGACAGAGGAAGTCACAGTGCATTTCCATTTCTTGTCCAGTTTCCAGTCCCATGTCAGTAGAGTTGAACCTTGGATGGCCTAGCAACATCCCCATGGAGGTCTGCTTGGCAGAGGGAAGACGCTTGTGTTGGAGGACAGCCTTTTGTAGTTTTCAGCCCACAAACTGTCCATCCCCTCTGACCCCTGTCAGTACTACAATGGGAAGAACAAGATAAAGAAAACTCCCCTTCTCATCAAAAAGACAAGAATTTTATATACAGCAGCCACCAGACGGTGCCTCCTTGGCCAACATCCAGGCTGGCTACAGAAATTTGTTTGCAACAAAACAAATACAAGCAGCCTTGTGACTCAGACAGTGGGTGGTCTAAGTCCACATACACAGCAGCTTTTCCATGACTGACAAATGTCACAATTAGTGGATGACTGGGGCAATTATTTGAAAGTATCCTTTAAAGAAACCATAAGAGACTCTTAAAAACTGAGAATAAATTGAGGGTTGATGGAGGGGTAGGAGGGAGGGGAAAGTGGGTGATGGGCATTGAGGAGGGCACCTATTGGGATGAGCACTGGGTGTTTTATGGAAACCAATTTGACAATAAATTTCATATTAAAAACAAACAAAAAACAAAACAAACAAAAAAAAGAGAACATAGGTTAGAGTCACTATTACTGACACATCAGAATGCATATCTCTACTAGATTTTGGATTACATTATAATGTAAAATCCTTTAATTGCCAAAATTTATCTACTTTTTCAAAATAGGGTTCTGAATCAAGGGTCCTGATGAGAATTGCCTGTGATACAGTGAGTTATTTTTAAGAGTAGCCAAGAAAGGATTCAGTTCTTCCGCTGGTTATTCCAGGCTTAATGATTCACCTTTGGTAGATACCATGCTTGAGCTGGATTACACACAAGTTGGCATGTAGTCCAGAAAGTTTTGAATGGATTGTCCCCAGGCCATGTATACTCTCAAGAAAGAATCAACTGGATATCTTTTGCTAAAAAGTAAGAGATGAATAGGAGAGGAATTACGTTTCTCGAGATTCTGGAGAAATCTATGGATATACCTAGGCTTTCCACCACATTCCAAATAGCCTTATCTGAGGCCTCTGTTTCTTACTGATTAGCCTGGAAGTCTTATCTGGAACAATACCTAAGAAAATCCAACATTCTGGAGAACTCTGGGACTTGCAAAGAATATCCACAGTGGTGTAGAAACTCTGCTTTCCAACTGAAACTCTTGGAGTTCTGAGACTTATTTTCAAGTAGAGCAAGGCAAAGGGAAAAGTGTAGATGCAAAGATACAATCATATATATATATATATATATATATATACATATATACACGTGTATATGTATATGGCTAAGCAACATAAAAATAAAGTGAAGGAGGAGAAGCCACAATAAATTTTGAAAATGAAACACTTAAATCTCAACACAATGGAAGTATTTAGAATAAAGACACATAGAATGCAGTTCAAATGGGTCCTGGAGTAGGGAATACATACATACATACATACATACGTACATACATACAAATGAGACAGCACCACTTAGTGGTTACAACTTCAGATTCTGAAGTCAGACAGATCTGACTCTGAATCCCAGTTCCGTCATTCATCAGATGTGTAGCCTTTGGAACATAAAATTCCTTCAAGTTTTTTTAATTTATTAAAGAGACTAAGAAACCAATCACACAGATGTTCATAAAGCTTTTTAACGAACTAATGTATGTACATAACTAGGTATGACGCCTGGCACAGATTAAGTGCTCTATAAATATTGGTGAAAGTTATCTGGAAATAAAGTAGTCAGGATCTGAAGGAAAGTGAAAAGAAGGGGCAATTTATTTGGTGGATAGTAGCAGGAAGTAATTTAGATATGAGAAATAGTATGGGAAAATGCTGAAAGGTATGATGGCCACATTGCCTGAAAAAAAAAAAAAATTAGTACACACGACTTGAGAATAGGAGAGATTATCGCTATTGGGGTCATCATAGGAAATTCAGGAAAGATCAGCACTGTGTGAAAGTACAAATTATATTTACAAAGGAGAAAGTTCTTTTGCTGAAATCTAGGAGAAATTAACATCTTTTCTCAGATTCTATTTTTGGGTTACTATCAATTCTAAGTTACTTAAAGCTTCATAAATTTATTTGGCTCTTTTCCTTCTCTTTGCATTTCTTGATGCACAGGTTTTGATCATTTGAGTAACTGTTAACATTCCATCAAAAGCAATTAAATGAAAAAGATTAAAAACCAACAAATCTTGACTTGATAAGCAAGCATACTGGTAACCAGGGGAGAGAATAAAGAATCACAGCAACTTCTCCATCCGAAAATATACTCTGACAGCAGAAAAGTTTGATTTTAGATTCTAGTGATGTCCTTAGACACTATGCCTGCAAGTTGGTTCTGCCCCAATGCATACACCTGATTTCATGAAATGAAGACTTTCAGGGATTATAAAGTATAAGCATTGTGCTAAGTAGGGTTAGGGGTGCAAAGGGAAGTGAATAGTGGTGGGGAAGGAACAAACAAATATGGTGCTAGGGAGACAATAAGCAAAATAAAGTTTAAAAAAATCTTAGATGTAAAATAAACATAAACAGAGCTGTGTAGACTGAGTATGGAAAAAAGTCATCCCTGAGGAGTGACATATAACTGATATCTGAATGACAGGAAGAAGCTAGACGCTCTAAAATTGGAAGGAATGATGTTCACGGCAGAGAGTTCTAAGGCCTTGGGCAGCAACCAGCTTTGTGTGTTGGAAAGACAAAGAAAGAAGTATGTCCAAGGTGTACAGAAATAAATTAAAGAAAAAATTATTTATCAGTTAAGACTGTGTATTAGTTAATATTAATTAAACAGAGGGGATTGTGTATTAATTTATTGGAGTCTGCCATAAATTGATGTTGTATAAATTGATCTTATATCAGCTCATTATGGGGCAGGGAATTTATAATAGTATTCTTCCTATTCTATCCCTCCAAACCTTTGTACTATTGTTATCATATACTTTCCTACTGCATATTGATACACACCATAATAATATTTTTTCTTTAAAAATCAATTGTGCTTCCAATGATTCAGAAAGAGTAAAAAAGAAAATGTCTTATATAATTATCTAAATTTTTACTGAATTCCTGAATCTTTTCTCTTTATGGGTCCAAATTTTTAACTCATATGATTTTTCATAAGCCTGAAGAACTTCACTTATCTATTGTCGTGTAGCATGCTGATAAAAATTCTCAGCCAGCTAGGAATAGAACATCCTCAAGCAGATAAACACATATAAAAAATGCTACAGGTAACATCATATGTGATGATGAAAAGCCAAATGCTTTATCTGGAGGGTAGGGTACAAGGCATGGATGTTCATTCTTACTCTTTGCTCAACCACTGTATTGCAAGTCTTAACCAGTGCAATTAGGCAAGAAAAAGAAAAAGACATCCTGATTGGAAAAGATAAAGTAAAACTGTCTTGAATCACAGACAGTATGATCTTCTATGTGGAAAAACCAAGGAATCCACATAAAAGATGTGAAAAGTAATAAACGAGTTTAGTAACTTAAAAGATACAATGAACACATACAAAATCAAAAATTGAAATTTGAATAACATTAAAACTAGGACTACTTAGGTATAAGTCTAACAAAATCTTGCAAGCTTTGCTGAAAATTATCAACCATGATGAGAAAAATTAATGTCTTAAATATATGGAGAGCTATAGTGATGATCATGAATCATTAAAGCCTCTGCAATTTACAACCTATATATAAGTTTACCTTGATAAAAAATTTTTTTAAAAGAAAGGTGAAATAAATTTTTTTTTAGTCAAACAAAAATGAAATAATTCATTACTAGATGAACACTAATGGAAGTACCCAAGGCCATTTTTGAGGCAGAATTAACAGGTGTTGATGAGGATGTAAGCTCATAAGTGCAGCTGCAATGTACATTCATATAATTTTTCAAAACTGTTAGGTCTTATCTGTAAAACCAATGACCCAGCAATTCCATATCTCTCTTTACCTAGGACCATACATTTGTAACGGATTTTGCAACAGAGGATATTTCATTGGCATTTGCAGTTCCCAGAGAATATGGGAGATTCAATACCAAGGTCAGAATATAAGAAGAAGTAAAATCTCTATTTAGATGGTGACACTGATAGACGCTGCCCTGTGATGGAACCTGGGCCTCTGAGCCCAGCTGAGAATCGGGGAGGGGGGGTGGTGAACAGAGGGTGGTGTAAAGGGAGAACTTCAGGCCCCACTAGCACTCTGTGACCTTGCATGCTTGCGCTAGCTACCGCTGTGGCTCCATTAGCATCCATATAGTCACTGCTTCAGACTTGTCTAGTAACTTATTAACACCAGCCAATCCAAGGCTATGGAAATGCCTCTTGGCTGGCTCACTATTTCATTTTAATAAATCTAAGTTTGTTCACGGATAAACCAAAAACCCACCACACTGATTACCGATGGCATCCTTCTACATGCAATGTTTTTACCCAAATTGTTGTCTTTTATTTCTAGCATTTAATCAACATCTACTACGTTCCTAACACTTACCTGGCACAACAGCTGAGCACAAAGTTAAGATGGCAACAAAGGCAAAGACACTGAGATGGGTGAGAAAACAATGTATTGTCTGGGGGAATTAAATACAATCCAGTCTCACTGGACGTTAGGCAGAAAAGGAGCTGGGTGAGGATGAAACTAGAAAGGTAGGCCAACCCCAGATTGTGAGGGATTTTGCACATATGCTTGGATTTTCAACTTTTACTAAAGAAGTTGCCATGGGTTTTTACCACGTCATGTGTACTTGTAAAGATTGGAGACTCCAATCACTTTTTTTAAAGCTAAGATGTTTTGAAAGGCAAATACTTGCCAGAAGTTCAGGATTGTCTCTCCATAAATATATTCACACGAGGAATATAAAACTATATTTTGGAAAACAATTGTGGGATTTCTTCTGCTTAATCTGTGCTTGACACAGAGTCATAAGAAAGGATCCAGTTTCCTCTCATTGGTCCTCGTTCTCATACCATAAGAACTGATCCAATTACTACCAAGACCATTCTCTACAGACTTCATTATCTACTTCCTTTGCAGGTTTGTGTTGGAAAGTTTTAAAAACTCTATCCAGGGATGCTTTAATGAAAGGAGGAATTAAATCTTTCTAAAAAGTGAAAGGAAAGCGTTTCATTTAATTCCCCTTCTGACTGTGTCATTCACTCCTTTACTGATTCTTCGCCTTCAAGATCTCTATTACATGGACCATTCTCTGTTCTTGCAATCTGTGTATGACCTTTTGTTTCCATTTCTTTTGCAATCTAGATAAGACCTATGGATCATCACTTCAAACTCTTCTGTGTATCCTTTAGTTTTTTTCCCTTTTGTGTTTCTGCCCAGTAAAACCCAAATGAGCATCTTCAGATCCAGGAGGAGAGAGAAAGGAATATGGAAAAACCAATTAGATACGGACCAGACTGGAAGTTGGAAGTCTACCATGATGCTCTACTTGTAATCTAGGCAAGAAATGAGAAGAGTCTGAACCATGGCAGTGGAACATTAAGCACCAGGATCACATTCTAGGGACATTAACAAGGTGGAATTAGAAGACTCTTTTTCTTACTTTTTCAGCTGCATAGTGGCCAGCTGTGTTCACTAAGAATAGTAATAGAGAAAGAGTAGACTTTGGTAAAGAGGATAGACTGCACTGTAGCTAAGAATTTGAAATCCTTGTGAGGCCTCCAAATAGCGCTTTTGAGGAGTTCAGGAGAGATGCTTTGGGATGCATAGGTGACCTATGGGAGTCATCAGCATGTAAGCAGCAATTGGAGCCATGGGGTTTAATTAACCTATAAAAGGAAAATGTGTCGAGAACGAAAAGGAGGTACCCAAGGATCAGAACAGAAGAGTCCATTAAGGAAATGTGTCAAGAAGCTAAGGGGAAAGAGGGAATCGCAAAACTGAGTAATGAGAAGAAACGAATGCTACAGAGAGCTCAAGAAAGATAAGAATAGAAAATGTCTTTTGGATTTAACAAAGAAGAGTTCATTATTGACTCAGCCAAAATATGTAATCGTATTTGAGGGTGGAAACCATGCTTGGAATAGTTTGAGAAGTACATATGATGTGATTAAATAGAGAACTCTTAGATTGCTATTCAGTAACTCTGGCTATAAATGGAAAGACAAGAGGAGGACAATGCATGGATGAAGCAGTATTCTAAAGGTGGCAACAATCTGAGCATGTTTGGATGTTGATGGGAAAGAACTGGAAGATAAGGAGAGATGGAATATTTAGGAGAAGTTGGGGAAACAGATGGAGCGAGAACTGTGAGCGGTGAGTGGGGAATGGGAGCCAGAGTATGGGCAGGAAGGTTAATTTAAGACTGAACAAGATTTCCCTGTTGTTTTAATTTAAAAGGTCAGAATTAAGGATGAAAACAGGGTCTGGACTGGGAGCAGGAAGTAGTTGGAATTTCTTTCCAGGGGCACTTATTTCTGATATCAATTTTTTTAAGGAAGTAAAGGGAGAAAGTCTATGTCAAGAGCCAAAAAGAGACTAGGGCAGAGGAGAAGGAAAATGAAGATGAGGACCCAACTAAGATTGGTGACTGTAGATGTGTTATTTCAGATTGTCAATCTTGCCTTCATAATAGAATCACCTGGAGAACTTTTAAAAATGCTTATTCCCAGTGTTTCACCCAAGAGATACTGATTGTTCTGGGCAGAAGCATTTTTGAAAGCTCCCTAGGTGCTTCGAATGTACAGCCACAGTTGAGAGAGTATTGCTCTGATCCCTTTGGTTTTGTGAGCTTGCCGTAGCAGGGATCAACAGTCTGGGTATAAGGCAGAGAAGGCAGGTGGCCAAACTGTTCAGAGTTGCAGATCTGCTGGGCAGGTTCAGAGGAAGGACAAAGGAAAGGCACTGGAGAGGTGGTCTGTAGAATCTAGGCTGAGACAAGAAAATGGAGACATGAGGTAATACAAAGACTACAAGAAAATAGAGTAGCCAAGAAATGGTGAACATGTGGAAAAAGTAAGACGGGGATTGATCTGGACTCAATGAAGAAAGGAGCATCCCCTTTCAACTTTCTGATGATCTGAAGCCACTCCTTGGGTAACATGCCCTTAAAAGTACTTTTTAAGGGGCACCTGAGTAGTTCAGTCAGTTAACCATCTGACTTCAGCTCAGGCCATGATCTCGCAGTTTGTGAGTTCGAGCCCCGCGTCGGGCTCTGTGCTGACAGCTCAGAGCCTGGAGTCTGCTTCTGATTCTGTGTCTCCCTCTCTCTGCACCTCCCTGGCTTGCGCTCTCTCTCTTTCTCAAACACAAACATTAAAAAAAAAAAAGAAAGTACTTTTTACTACATTTCAGTCCAAGACTACAACAAACAGAAAATAGAGTTTATTGAGAAGTAGAAATGAGGTCAATGCTTATAGTATGGAGGAGCAGGAAGCATAGATAGTGGAGAAGAATTCTCCATTAAAATATATCTCTATATATTTATATACAGTTTCTTATTCCTCATGTATCAATCTAAGTTTATTAGTAACTAAGAATATTTGGCAACTGAGGAAGTGATTAGAATCTTCAATTTAGTGGGTATTAGGGAGTAGTATGATTTTGAGATAATCCCTCCTCTGGAAGTAGAGACATGAATAATGCTTTTCTCTAAACAAAGGATGTGATTAGTATAATTTAGTGACCCTGCTGTATTATTATTATTAGAATGATCTTAAGTCATCTGCATATAGTGTAAGGTTTTAAACAATAGAGGCCCCAGAATGGGATGAATGATAAACAAGGCATAAACAGACCTTGAAGCAAAACCCATTTCCTGTATATTTCTGTGAGAATCTTGGACAAAAATGTGAACTATTCTCTCTTTTTAAAATTTATTTATTTATTTTGAGAGAGAGTGAATGGGGAAGGGACGGGGGTAGGGGGGAGGAGAGAGAATTCCAAGCAGGCTCCAGCTCTGTCAGTACAGAGCCCAACATAAGACTCAAACTCATGAAATGTGAGATCGAGACCTGAGCCAAGATCAAGAGTCAGAGGCTTAACCAACTGAGCCATCCAGGTACCCCCAAAATATGAATTATTCTTTTTTTTTTTTTTATAAAATTTTTTTTTCAACGTTTATTTATTTTTGGGACAGAGAGAGACAGAGCATGAACGGGGGAGGGGCAGAGAGAGAGGGAGACACAGAATCGGAAACAGGCTCCAGGCTCTGAGCCATCAGCCCAGAGCCCGACGCGGGGCTCGAACTCCCGGACCGCGAGATGGTGACCTGGCTGAAGTCGGACGCTTAACCGACTGCACCACCCAGGCGCCCCAATATGAATTATTCTTAACCGATGAAGTGACAGTAAGATGGGGAAAGGAACCAGAGGCCTTTAGATCCTGCAGCAATACAAACGAGGGCTTGATGATGGCCGAGAGAAGAGAAAGAAAAACGAGTTCTAAGGATGCTCCTGTTAATTCACAAGGAGTCCTAGAGAAAAGACTGAACGTTATTCATTGGAATTTTTCCCCATTGTTCTCTCTCATTAAAACTGGATCTGTTTTGTCTCCCTGTGAGACTGTTTGAAATGTAGATTCTGATGTCCTTTGAACTTTGTTCTTTGATAAAAGTTGGGCAAAAAACACAGGCCACACACAACTGTGGACCTGAGATGTGAGACTCGTGACAGTTCTGGAGACGGCTTCCTGCCCTATGCCGAAAAAGGAAGACAAATGTTCAAACTGACTAGGAGGGAAAATATTTCCATGGTTAGTCATTAATATTTACTAAGAGGCATCGATGAACTGCAAGCTTCCTAGATTCAAGGAATATTTAGAAAGCTCCCTTTTCCCATCTCCATTAGGCTGGCAGGACAGAAGGACACAGCCACCCGGGCTTGGTCTCCATCAGGACATTTCACCTATATGGTTTCTGGAAAAAAAGTAGTTTTCCTGCAGGTTTGTCCTCAAACAATAGGGCTTTGGGGTAGGCTAAAAGCGAACATATGCCAAATTAGAGAGAAGATGATGGGGTTTTGTTTTCTTCACTCTAGATTTCCCTCTATGACTTTTTTCTTCCTTCTTGCAAATTATGGACTATAAATCTAGGCCTTTATGATTCAGAGTTCTCTTTGATTTGAACACTTTTATAAAGGGGATAGTTTCAAATGGTTGAGGTCTGTGTTCCTTTTTTCTTCCCAATTTACTCTCCGAGTCTGAGTAAGTTTATGGCGCCTCTCTATTACAACTAGCTGGCTTGTGTGGCATTCATGTTACCCAGATCACTCTTCTTTCATAACCGAAATACATAAAAACTAAAATAGGGCTCAAGGGGTTTCAGTTGAACCCCCTATATTTGAAGGGAATTATTAAGCACAGAATGTAAAGCCTATCCTGTTCTCAGGGGTCTGATGTGACAGCAAAACAGATTCAAGAAGAACAATGCTCTTCACCTCTAATCTGAAACAACGCAGGGAGCTGGTCCATTGAGCTCCATTTGGGAGGAAGACAGAGGTTGGGATCCGGACTAAGGCACCTCAAGCACCTCTGACCCAGGAAGTGAAGTAATGATGAGGTGATACGTAATAATAGGAGGGCAGGGAGTCTAAGCTGCATGACTAGGTCCCCAGGGAGAAGTGGACAGACCTCTCCCTTCTTTTGCCAAACATACCAAGAAAAGGTACATTGGATTATTTGAATGTTAATGTACCCAAGAAGCAAACACAGAAGTAAGGGTGTGGTATGTTTAATTTCTAGGTAGCTGCCAGAAACATTGTTCAGTATAATCACTCTCTGACTCGACACAATTAATCTAGTAATTGGGAAATTTTCTTACTCTGCCAGAGAAAAATGATTTTAATAAGGAACCCAACCAGCCCAGTCAAAATTTGCTGTATTTTGAGCGTTCACATCATCCTTGGACTTTTATCTTCATAGGTTTTAGCGAAGTTGTTGAATCACATGGAAATAAGGACATAAACCACAAAACCGTGTGATTGTTCATAGAGTTAACCATGTTTTTCTCTTGGTGCAGCTGTTTTAACGGCAAGAACCAAATGATACTTCATGTCATTGAAAAGTAGGGACGACTATACCCCTATTGGAGTAGCTAAAATGGAAAATAGTGACAATACCCAATGCTGGCAAGGGTGCAGAGAAAGTGGGTCTCTCATACATTCCTGGTGGGAATGTGAAACTGTACAGCCACTCTGGAAAGTAGTTTGAGTTTCTCGAAAATGAAACAGACATGAACAACATGATTCAGCAATCACACTCCTGGGTATTTGTCTCAGAGAAATGAAAACGATATCCACACAACGGCTTATTCATGAATGTTCATAGCAGCTTTATAGGTAACAGTGAAAAACTGCAAACAACCCAGATGTCCCTCCATGTAACAACAGTTAAACAAACTGTGGCATATTCATAGCATGGAATACTACTCAGCAATAAAAGGGAATGAACTGTTAACACACACTACAGCATGTATAGATCTCAAGGGAATTGTGCTGAGGGAAAAAAGCCAATCTCAAAAGGTCACTTCCTGTGTGATTCCATTTATATAATATTCTCAAAATGATAAAATTACAGAGATCGAGAATAGATCAGTGATTGCCAGGCATTAGACAGGAGTGGAGTGGGGGAGGGTGGATATGATTATAAAAGAGTAATGCAAGGGAGATCTTTTTTAGTGATGGAACAGTTCTCTATCATGATCGTGGTGGTGGCTACACGAATGTACACTTGTGATTGAAATGCATAGAACTACACACACACACACACACACACACACACACGTACAGGTAAAACTGGTGAGATCTGAATAAGGTATGTGAATTACAACAATGTTATTTTCTTAGCTTTGATATTGTACATAAGTTAATATAAGACATCACCATTGGGAGAAATTGGATGCAAAGTACATGGTGCCTCTGATATTTTGGCAACTTTCTGTGAATCTATAGTCCATTTACAATAAAAACTTAAAAAAAATGGAGAATAACGTCAAAATGAGGCTACCATTTGAAAAATTATATGAAAAATTTGAGACCGTATTTTTGGAGATAACAAAGCCAAAGTGACAACTTGTAGATATGTTGTAGCTATAAAACTGGAAATTATTCCCAAACGGATTTCTCTGTATGAACACTCTATTTGTGTGTTTCTGGAAACTGACTCAATGTGTTTATTGACACTTCTTCTATCTGTGAAATGTCTGTTTTTCCTAATGAAAAGTGTTCCAGAAAACCAAGCAATGACATATATGGCTGTACAACTTCAAGATGCGATTCTATTGTTTGCTTTGTACCCTTGCCACATCCACTTTCTGAAGACATGCATCAGTTGATAATAGCCACTGGGGGTCAGACTTCCACATGGCCCTTACCAAACATATGATTTCATACCCAGTGCAACTGCAGGAGCCCAGACCCACAGATTAACAGAACTCAAACCTTCCTTCCTACTTGTAAGCTCACCAAAACAGACAGAGATATATATGTTCCTAGTAATTACCCAATTCAGAATGCAAACATATCCAGTGATTGTGGAAGAGATACCAGAATAGTTTTATATAAATCTTGGTTAAATACATCACAGTTAATGAGGAATTCAGCAGCAGGCTAGTGTTTTCTCTAAGCTGTGGATGAGATACAACCTTCCTTTCTACGATCTGGACAAGAAGCCCCTGCCCTGGGCCCCTCACTTTAGAAGCCCCACATGGCCCTGGCCATGCCCCTCACCATAGGACAAGAATCCCAGTTCTTTTCCAAATGGCTGCAGAAATCCTAAATTTCTTCCCAATAGCTAGTTATCACAGAGTGTAATTTTGGGCAACAATGAGCAGAAGATAGTTTGGAAAGAGGCCTTAACAAAGAGGGGAGATTTGCTTCCTAGAGTTATGGACAATGGAGCAAAGTTTAAAAGGGGGACTACTATGAATCACAAAAGATAGAAGAAGAGAAATAAACCAAGATTGGAATTGTCTGATTCTGGAAGTGGGTTTGAATTCTTTGAGTTCGAACAACGCGTCACTGAATCTAATTGCCAGGACGTGACACAAAAATGACAATAGCTGAGCTTCTGCCTTGCAATGTGATGGTGACAGGGGAAGGATCCAAACCTACACCATGCACACTGATCCAGAAAAGGTGTTGGTAATCACTTGTATTGCTAGCACTGCCTCCAGTTGGCTTTTCTCCAGAAGATAGAGGTATATGAGGTCACAAGGGGACCTCCTCTGTTATTGCCTTTACAAAACCAATTACTCAAACCCCCACACAGAGAGAGAAGTGATTATATCTTCCTAGGGACTAGGTAAGGAATTCCCAAGTGGGTCGATGTCACAAATCAGGCAGGCATCGTTTGGTCTCAGGGCTTCAATGACTATATCCTTTTTTTCTCTTACTATATATATGTGTGTGTGTGTGTGTGTGTGTGTGTGTGTGTGTATTAAGTTTATTTATGTATTCTGAGAGAGAGAGAGAAAGAGAGAGAGAGGGAGACAGGGAGTGAGTGGGGGAGGGGCAGAGAGAGAAGGGGAGAGAGAGAACCTTAAGCAGTCTTTGTGCCGTCAGCTCAGAGCCCGATGCGGGGCTTGAATGCACGAACTGTGATATTATGGCCTGAGCCCAAATGAAGAGTCGGTCACTTAACTGGCTGAGCCACCCAGGTGTGCCTCTCTTATAATATTTTTAAATGATATCTAGACTCTGGGACATACGTGTAACTGAAATAGTTCCAGAGACTGATGCCACCTGTTCTCACACTTTGAGAGTCCAGTTTAGTTTGTTCCATGGGATTTCTAAGATTCCTTAGTGTCTCCTTTGCAAACTTTGATATTCTTGCTTTCCAAGGTGAGCTGTGATGTCATCCCTTAGGACTGAAGATCACTAAGCCAACAATCTAGCCCAGATTAAAAGAATTTTCCTGAGTGGCAAGATGCACATCTTGCATCAAATGGCAATAAATATGGTCGTGCACTTAGTGAAGCAATAACAATTAAACCTGTCAACTTTAACTGAGGTTGAGAAAACAAAAGACGTTCCAGTTTACAGTGGCCTCATGCCAGGAGACTGCTGAGACCGGAGAAGAATCAGACTGCAGACTGAAGAATGCTGTCTTCTAAGAAGAATGTGCTAATGAAAAATTTTCAGGAACAGCAGCCTTCTCAAGTTTTCTTCCAGAATGTTAATCAGCCAGGACCTCAAAGTATTCCTGGTCAGTGAGTATTCTCTGGCAGGTGCAGGGGACAGGAACACACAAAATCTCCCCTGAGCCAATTTAGAGGGAATAAAATCTGATGTGATATGCTGGCTGTTAACTTTTTTCAATAACTATAAATTAGCTGGTTATCGATGAAAGATTGAAATATCACCTAGACCTTTGAGGATATAAGTATAGCTTATGAAGGAGGCAGGGGCAAAAAGGAAGAATAATGCTGCCCTGAGAATGAACTTGAAGTTTGCTGGCCTACTGCAAGATTAAATAAATGTTCTTTGCTGTTGGCAAAAAAGTTAATTTTAAGTCTCCACTTCTATGAGTTGGTATCAGTCTCGTCTTAAGTCATTTCTTTTGATCAAAATCCTAGCTCTAAATATTCTTTTGAGGAGTCAGGTGAAAGATTATGATTCTCAATAACCTATTTATACAGCAATGTCTCCAAAAGTTCTGACAGCGTAAGCAAGGATGATGGAGTCAAGCTCACATACAGCAGCAAGAGGAAAAAGCCACTTTATCCAAACCTACTGTATCTGAAGCCAAACACTGAGTTATAAGGCTCAATGTCTCATGTGTATAGTCCCCTGGAATCAGACAGGTAAACACCTCAGTTTCTGACATAAAGTCTCCTATCCTATGTGAACAGTTGTTCAATATCTTTGAGGGCACCAGAGAGTTGCTGGGTTGTGGCAAAGCCATGCAGTAGTGGATCCAAACAGGGACTTTGCTTCCAGAAGGATCTGAGTGCTGTTCACTTAACATCATGCATAGGCTACTCAGATTTCTGATGCTCGGTTCCAAATCTGGAAACGGAAAGACTCACATGTCTTCAGTAGAGTTGTTATGATAATTGAGGAAAACGTAAGAGCTGCTACATAGTAGGGGTTCCATGGATGGTAGCTATTATCCCCTGAGCATGTTGAATGAATGCCCTTGAAGAGGGATCAGGCTTGAACATGAATTCTGGGAAATGATTGTGGGGAAGCCTCACGTCATGAACTCAATTTGCTGGCTTCACCGTGAGAAGCACTTCCAAAATCTCAGAAGTCCCTGCAATCTTTTTTCTTGATAGTGTCTAAGCCAGGAGTATGAGTTCCCTTTCAAGAAGCGCTGTTTTCTCTTCATGAAATGGTTGGTTGAGAAGCATCAGGAAGCTGGCAACAAGTGGAAGTTGAAACTGAAGTCACTGGAGGTTTCTTTGATGCTAAGGGCTTGCAGTACACTCTTGTCTCCGCTGTGGTTGGTTTTCCTGCTACGTGCCGCTTCCCAGCGTGACTCTTGTCTTCTCTCCCTCTTACCTTCATGGAAACTAATGTGACCTTGAAATGTTTATGTGCCATTTCTCTTCTGGTTCGATGTTATGCAGTGTCTGTGGAGAATTAGAGGTAACACTAATTCATCTTTCATTCCTCACTTTTTGTCCTGCAAACTTGATAACTGTTTCCTTCCTAGGAAAGATAAAATTCCAGAGCCTCTCCTCCTGTTGAACTCCATTCTCCTTTCACTTCTGAACAGTGAACCGCCTCGTAATTATTATTCTTCACATGAAACTCTCCTGTTAGACTTCCTGTTCTTTTATTTGTTCTTGTGGATAAGAGGATGAAATGTGAGCTGGAAGATAATATTATAAAGTCCATTTTCATCTGAATGAACAAGGCACCAAAAGAGTTCTAATTAAGGCTTTGGGGTCAGGCTGGGGATCAGGGGAGGAGGATGTGTGTGTGTATGTGTGTGTGTGTGTGTGTGTGTATGTGTGTGTGTGTGTGTGTGTGTGTGTGTGTGTGTATACATACACAGAGATAGAGGGAGAGGGAGAGAGAGAGAGAGAGATCTTTAGTAGGAGGCTACAGGACTCTGGCCTTAATTTTGTCTTATGTAGAGTATTTGAGTGAACACAGAGAAGATATCAAGTTTTGTGATGAACCAAAATGTGGAGAGATAATTAAGGTAAAAATTGAAAGAAGAAAAAGGAAAATTATTTCAGCATATTAGAGTTGTGGACAAATGCCAAGGGAACAGAAGTTAATGGGAATGAAAATGAATGCAAAACCGTGCATTTGATATTAAAAAGCAGTTGGTTATAGTATGAGAAAATTAAACAATGTTTTTTTTTTAAAAAACCTGCAATGATGGGGATATGTCAAAGGGACACTGGAGCTAACAGAGAAAGCTCACAATGGCAAAGCTGGACCAATATGAGCAACATGATAAATAAATAGTATTGGATTATAACCCAAATATAAAATAGTACTATATAAACTCAAATATAAAATAGTATAAATATAAAATATTTATAAAATAAATATACACAAGTCCACATTTATATAAATAAATGATTGAATAAATCACTCTGAGGGAAGAGAAATCTCCTGTATAGAAGAATTCCAAATATTTAGATACTCTACCTTCAGGGTAAAGTATAACTCTTTACTCCTTAAGTATAGGCTGTGCCCAGTGCTTCATTCAAGAGTATAGTATGAAAAGGAAGAAATAAAAGGTAACTGTGTAGGAGAAATCTGATCAGCCAGGTAACCAAGTGATAAGTCAATAGTGATATGTCATGTTGATAGTATGTATTCTTGTTTGTTTGTTTATTTAGTCATTCATTCCTTTATTTATTTTGAGAGAGAGAGAGAGAGAGTAGGAGGGACAGAGGGAGAGAGAGAGAATCCCAAGCAGACTCTACGCTCACCACGGAGTCCGATGTGGGGCTCTATCTCGCCACCACGAGATCATGACCTGAGCCGATATCAAGAAGAGGCTTACCCACTGAGCCACCCAGGCGCCCCAGTACGTATGTATTCTAGATACGTGTGATGCGGATGGCAGTTTGCCTCGATGGTCTTTGTCCACAGAACACATAACCCCAGGCTAATCACAAGACCATCTGACAAATCCTTATGGAGGGGCATTCTACAAAACACCTAATCAGAACTCTTCAACACTTTTAAGAGCATCAAAAACAAGGAAGATCTGAGAAACTGTCAGAGCCAGGAGGAGTCTAAGGAGAGACGATAATTAAATGTGATGTAGTATCTTGGATGGGATCCTGCAACAGAAAAAGGACCTTTGGGAAAAATGAAGGAAATTTGAATAAAGCACAAACTTTAGTTAATAACTGCTTAGTTAATAACAGTGTGCCAATATTAATTCATTAGTTGTGACAAGTGTACTGTACTAATATGAGAACTCTTAGTACTGTCATTGCAATTTTTCTGTAAGTCTATACTATTCTAAAATAAAAGGTTTATTTCATAAAAAGTAATGGAAAAGGTGAAGGATCAATTAGATTTTAATTTGTGGCAGAATATGTGAGAAATATTTGGGAATGTTGACCAAGGTAAACTTATTTAATGGATGACAAAGTAGCAGAATTTTGTCCAAACTACCGGAAACAATAGTCCCATCCTTTTGTGTGTTCTTGGTGAGATGAAAGTCTGGAGTATTATATTTGATTTTGAGAGTTACAGAACTCTACTGTTAAAATATGGTATGCCTAGACAAAGTCAGTAGGAAAGATAAAGTTTTAAACGTTATTTCAAAAAAGAAATGTCGGGGCATCTGGGTGGCTCAGTCGGTTGAGCTTCCGACTTCGGCTCAGGTCATGATCTCACAGTCTGCAAGTTCGAGCCCCGCGTCGGGCTCTGTGCTGACAGCTCAGAGCCTGGAGCCTGCTTTGGATTCTGTGTCTCCTTCTCTCTCTGACCCTCTCCCATTCATGCTCTGTCTCTCTCTGTCTCAAAAATAAATAAACATTAAAAAAAAAGAAATGTTGTCTTAGTGTGGGATCCCCATGAAAACAGAGCAGAGCCTCAAACCAGGACTTATGAGCAGGTAGGTTTTTGTTTTTGTTTTTGTTTTTGTTTTTGTTTTTGAGAAGTGATTCCATGAAACAGAAACAAGAGATTTAGGAGAATAAGGGAAAGAAAGAAAGTTATGAGATGCTTTCTTGCTGTGGGCAACTGGAGCTCACTTCC
Organism: Lynx canadensis; assembly: GCF_007474595.2. NCBI lineage: Eukaryota > Metazoa > Chordata > Mammalia > Carnivora > Felidae > Lynx > Lynx canadensis. Next base: position 30,332,195 of record NC_044306.2, on the reverse strand, counting down.
ACTGGACCCTTATGGAGAGCCATGTGGAATGTGCCCATAATTTTCCCTTGAGGGACAAAAGTAAGCATTTATAATGTGCTGGCATCCCCTGTTGGCTAAATGCTGCCCCAGGCACGCTTCCTCCCAGATTGTGCCTGTGGGCTCATGGCTGGTGTCATGGAAGTGCCAGGGTGGGGAACGAGAGCCATGCAGTGCAGACGAGGTAAGGTGCTATCACATTGCCCCTGTGCGCAGCTGGCTACAGCAGCAAGAGATGGAGTAAATGGTGGACCAGCGGGATGTGAGGAGGGCCCTATGCAAAGGAGAATTTCTCTAAATGTTTTTTTTTTTTTAATTTTTTATTTTTGAGAGAGCACAAGCAGGGAAGGGGCAGAGAGAGAGGGAGACAGAGGAGCTGAATGAAGCAGGCTCTGTGCCGACAGCAGTGAGCCAAATGTGGGACTTGAACTCACGAACCGTGAGATCATGACTTGAGCTAAAGTAGGTCGCTCAACTGACTGAGCCACCCAGGTGTCCCATAAGGAGAATTGCCAATGGATGTCTCCAGTACAAGAGGGAGAAGACATTTCACTTTGCACCCTAGGGGCATGGGCTAGGACCTTTGATTAAAGTGACAGACACAGATTTTACCTCGATCAACTAGCCCTATCCAGATTGACAATGGGAGATAGAAAAAGAGGGGGTTAATATACAGAAAAATCAGAGTAAATAGAATACACTGGGTATGAGGTTAAAAAAAATCCAAATGCCACAGTTACTGAAATAAATGTGAACATCTAAATTTATCAGTTAAAAGACAGATTAGCATAATGGATTTTTTAAAATTCAGCTATGTGCTATTTATAAAAGTCATACTTACACATTAAGAATTTAAAAATGGAGGGGCGCCTGGATGGCTCAGTCGGTTGAGCGTCCAACTTCAGCTCAGGTCATGATCTTGTGGTTCACGAGTTTGAGCCCTGCGTCGAGTTCGTTGCTGATAGCTCAGACCCTGGAGCCTGCTTTGGATTCTGTGTCTCCCTCTCTCTGCCCCTCCCCCGCTAACACACACACACACACACACACACACACACACACACTCTCTCTCTCTCTCTCTCTCTCTCTCCTCTCTCTCTCTCTCTTTCTCTCTCTCTCAAAACTAAACATTAAAAAAATTTTTTTTAAAGAATTTAAAAATGGAACAAGTTATGTCAGAAAAATAGTAAAAACTGCAAGGCAATATCAAAAGTTAGAATATCTATTTTTTAATGCTTGTTTATTTATTTCTTTTGAGAGAAAGCATGAGCTGGGGAGGGGCAGAGAGAGAGGGAGAGAGTGAATCCTAAGCAGTCTCTGTGCTGTCATTACAGAGCCCAGTGCAGGGCTCAGTCCCACGAACCATGAGATCATGACCTGAGCCAAAATCAGGAGTCAGACCCTTTCACTGAGCCAGCCACGCGCCCCAGAATATCTATTAATATGAGCCAAAACACACTCTTAAACAAAAAATACTATTAATTCAGTAAGTATTTAGTTTGACTGTTTAGAACTGAAAAGCCTTAAATAACAGTAGCTTAAAATTGATAAAAGTGGGTAACTTTTATGCTCATAAAATGAAAAAAAGTGTCAGAAAATAGGCAGTCCTGGGCTGGGATAACAGATTTCAAATTTTACCAACACAAATCAGGTTGAGAGTTGGAATCTCCCCGGAAAGACATACACCCTATGGTCACTTCAGATGTGGGTGTAGAGGACAAGGAAGAACTTTCCAGAGAGGGAAGGCAGACACCAAAGAGAAAATGCCTGGCAAGAAGTAGAATCGGGATCTAATCAAGGAATTTTGTGTACCACAGAGAGTAGGATGCTTTCCCCAGCCCTGTCCAGCAACACTTGTCCAGCCATTGAGCAGTGATGGCTGTGCCTCTTCTATTCTTCCATTTTTAGAATGGGAGTTTTTCTGGAGGTCACCCACCCTGTTCCTGATACTTTGCTGTATATTGGGCATATGCATATGAGACATATATTTATCCAGTTAGTTCATAAATCATGAAAACACAAAGTCACATTCAAATCTGAAGGAAAGGACTGTGCACAAACCAAGGATCTTGGGCCTTGACCTTAAAATAGTCAATGAATGGGACTTTGGGTTGCATCCTTTGGAGAGAGGGTGGTTTTCTTTCAAGTATGAAAAGAAGTCCCCCTCTTAGCCTTATTGTCCATTACCCATCTCAAAACTTATATATGCTAATTTTTGTCTGATATTTTTATTTCTACAAAAACTTCCATTCCTGTGTGTGGGAGAGAGAGTGGACTGTTCCTCCAATGTCTATTGTCCCTTTGAACCATAGTAATATATATATATATATTATATATATATATATAATATATATACACACTATATACACTATATATATTATATATATATGTAATATATATACACACTATATACACTATATATATTATATATATATAATATATACACACTATATACACTATATATATATTATATATATATAGTGTATGTATGTAATATATATATTATAGTGTGTATATATATAGTGTATACACTATATATATAGTAATATATATATATATAATATATATAGTAAAATACATATATATCCAACCAAAATAAATATTGTGTTTCCCAGCATCCCTTGTAGCTAAAGACATTTGGTTAGGTTCTTACCAGTTGGATACAAACAGAAGCTTGTGCCATTTCCAAGAAGTGCCCTCTTTCTTGATCGCCAGAATGTGGGTATAATTGTGAAAGTTCCAGCAGGCATCTGGGACCTTGAGGAGATCTTGGGGATGGGAGCTCAGTATGGTAGAGATACAAGATAAAAAGAGGCAGAGTTCTTGTCACTAAGGAATAAGCATATCAGCCCTGGATAACTGCCTATAATTTTTCCCCCAAGGGATAACATATTATTTATTTTTGTGTAACTTAATTTATATCTAGCATCAACATTCTTCTCAGCAGTGGAAAATTTAATTAATTCAATGAAAACTCAGTCAGAATAACACACATATTAGGCTGCTAGAAATTGTAACACAGCTCATTGAAGCTCTGTTTATTTTTTTCAGTCTTTTTTCTATCATCTCAATAGTTTTTATTACCATGTCTTCTTACCCATTAATCTTTTCTTCTGCAGTGAAGTGTCTGCTATTAATTCTATCAACACAACCTATTTTATCCTAGATATTGTATTTTTCCTTTATAGAAATTTTATTTAGGTCTTTTAAACATTTTTCCAGATCTCTACTTAACCTATTCCAGGATTCCACTACTTTCTTGAAGATATAGAACTGTTTTAATGTTCTCAACTAATTCTATCATTTATGTAATAGAATCTGTTTCTATTGATATTCTTCCTCATTATGGGTCATTTTGTTCTGCTTTTTGTATGCCTCTAATTTTTGATTGGATGCCAGACATTGTGAATTTTACACTGTGCTGGATTATGTTTCTATAAATATTTTTTGAGCTTTATTTGAATGTCGTTATTTGAAAGTAGTTGATTCTTTGAGGCTTGCTTTTGATGTTTGGAAGGTGGAACCAGAGACGCCTATAGTCTAGGGCTAACTCTGCTCCACCACTGAGATATTACCCTTCTGAGTGTTTTACTTAATGCTTCCTGCATTCACCGCTATTCCTTTTTTTTTTCTAGTGAGAACACAAACTATTCCTGGTCCTGAGTAAGTTCCAGAGATTTTTCCCTCTTCTCCTTTCAGGTGTTTCTTTCTTCCCCTTTGGTAGTTTCCTTACACACATGCACTGGGCGATGTTCAGCAGAAGATCTGAGGGAGGTCATCTGCACATCTCCAGAACTTGGCTTCTGTGCACCTCTCTGTGATACTTGGTTCTGTGACTACTCACTGGTTTAGCCTCTCTGGATCCCTAACTGTCTTAACCCCGCCAGACTGGCTCCACCTGGGTTCTCCTCCTGCACCACAGCCTGGAAACTCTATCCAGGCAGTAAACTGAGGTATCTTCTTCATTTCCCTTCTTTCATGGATTATTGTCCTGTGTTGCCTGATGCCAATGTCTGAAAACTATTGTTTCAAATATGTGTCCAAATTTTTAGTTGTTTCAGATAGGCCGATAAACCTAGTTCCTTTCACTTCAGTTAGCCGGAAGCAGAAGATTTTATGTTCTTTCTAAATAGAGCACAATAGGCGTAATTCGAATAGTATAGTTAACCAGTGTAATCCTAACTAAATATGCCCACTAGATTTTAATTATATGTTTATGATTCTAAATAACCATCCAGGAATCAATGCATTCGATGCATTGTAGTTTTCCTGGGTAGAAGAAAATAGCCCATTGTACATTTTTTGTGATGCTATAAGGTTATGTTATATTCAGCCACTGAGGAAACAGATTTTATTTGAGGACTCTTTAACAAAGGATCAGCTTCTCTCCCAGAGCTGTAACTGGGCTCATCAGTAGTTAATAGGTTTAATTAGTGAGCTGGTTCTTAGATGTTGACACTAACTCTCAAAGTCTAGCTATACTCATACACACACACACACACACACACACAGGTAAAAACAGAATTATTTCTCCAACTGGATGGAGAACTTTCTGAGCATATAAATAGGGAAAGCATACATATCATCCAGACTTTTGGTCCTACTCTTTGGTTCTAAGTTCCATCTTGATTCTCCCGCAGACCCTACTCAGGATGCTGCTTTTTATGTCTTTTTTTTACATGTCCTATTTTCACATTATTTTTACTCAGTATAGTTCAGACTTCAAAGATGATATAATAAAAGGAGCACTGAAATCAGATCTGAAAAAGTTTGTTTTGTATTTTACTGACAGTGTGGTCACTACACATTACCTTATCATCTAGTTTTGTTCATTATTCATCACGTAGTCTTTGTTTATTTCATCTATAAAATGGAATATTACCTACATCACAGAGTTGTTGAAAGAACTAAACAAGATAATTTAATGCATGTAAAAGCATGCACTGAAGTGTTTTACAGAATATGTGTGTTAAATAAATGTTGATGAACTTCCATCTTTTCTACTGAATATTCTTTTTACTATTTCACCTTCTGTGTTTTTAAAGAGAACCGTCCAAAGAAAATAGCCAAAATAAGGATACAAATAAGAATCATCTTAGTATTTGAAGGGACTACAAAGTAAGCACTATAAATAACATCTGTATGTTATTTATAAGGATGCTCTAAATGCATTTTAAACACTATCCGCCTTTGATGGTGCAATATCACTCAAATGCAAATATCAGATAAAATAATCCATAGAAAATGCCAACTCAGGAAGTAGGAACTGCAGCTTCTGAAATAAGCATGCCAATGTCCAAGAAGTCACTTCAGAAATACTTTTGGCTTTATGAAATTTCTATCCAGGCTTGCATCTAATGCAGGAGGTAATGAAAGGTCATTTGAGTTGTCTGTCAAAGCAGCCAAGAACTTTTATTGCTCTTCTCAGAGTAGAGCCAAGGACTTAATCCTCATCCATAAAATGAACACATTTGATTATATAACTTCCAGCTGTAAAAATTGCACGATTAACTAATTATTCATTATAGAGGTCTAGCCCTTTAAATTGATCTCAGATGAATCAATTTATGTCAATTCAAGCCTGGTGAAACCAAGCCATAGAGAAAAAAGTTTGTCTTGCATTTTATCTTAGCTTTATAAATAGTGCACTACAAAAGTATTAATAATAATAATAACAATAATAATTGATGAGGATATTTTATCCTAAAGGTAATTTTGAGGTTTATGGAGTATTCAATAGTTTCCCCTATATAAACTGTGTTTATGAGATGCAGATAGCAGGAAGAAGTAAAAAAAAAAGAAGAGAGACGGCTCAGAATCTTCTTCCACCATTACTTAGCACCATCTTCTTTCTGCTGGCAATGACAAATATAATACTTTTTTTTTCCCCTCTCATGATAGTCCTTTTTCGTCAAATAAGAACAAATCCCTTATCTTTGGGCTGAATTTTTCCAGCACTGAGCACTTCCATCCAGTATGTTCCACTAAGAGAAGGAGGAAGGAAGAACAGATAGAGAATCTCTCTTCCAACATCCTAACACCACTTTTGGCATTTCCTCAGTGGCATATGTGATGTGGCTTTGTCCAGAATGCCTCCAATAAAAAACTATTCTCAACCTTGGATGTCTGAAAGAAGTAGGAGGAAAACATTAGAGAAAGTGTTTCTCCAGCAGCCATTACTTTTCTTTTTTCTTTGTTCTCTTTTCTTTTCTGTTTTCCTTTCCTTTCCTTTCCTTTTCTTCCCCTTCCCCTTCCCTTCCCTTCTCTCTTCTCCTCTTCTCTTCTCTTTTCTCCTTTCCCCCATTACCTTTCTAGAACAAATTAGCAGTGTTGCATTTCTTCTGATTCACTGGTGTTATTTTTTTTATAGCACTCGAGGCAAGTTTTAGCACCTGCTAGCACTGAAGCCATGCTATACTGAATAGCCACCAGCATAATTATGAATTCTTAGAAGGCAAATGGACACATGAGCCTGACTGAAAATCTGTACTATCCTTTCCTATGGGTAAAGGCTCTCGTAGTTTTATCTAAATGTACGAAGACCACCCCATGACAATCAATCTAATTATGGGCACAGAAGGCGATGCAAATTGTATCTATATCACCATGACTGTTTCCTTGTTAACCAACACACTTTTCAATGACACCGAAAGGATCCTGTTGAAAGAAAATTGGATAAGAGAAGTCCGAATGTTTCTCAAATATTTTAAGTGTGTAATTGAATGTGACCACATTAACATTAGAGTCAATCTTTGTATTTAAAACTACTACTTTGTGGAAAATTTTATGACAACAAATTTGCTTGTTGTGATTCACAGTCAGTCAGTCAATCAATAGCTTTCATTTTATCTTGAAACAAAGGATGATTGCACAGAACTGGGCAATACTCTAGGGAAGGCCTTTCAGTTCAAACATGTTTCTGCTAGGGACTAAAATGTATGATCACATGAAAGAATGTTAAATGTTCATTTAACAAATATTTATCAAGTAACTGCTATGTGTCAAAACTGTTATTGATTACACTCCAGTGGGGGGAAAAAACAGACAAAATCTCTGCCCTTATAATGCTCCCTTGTAGGGTCTAGTGGGAGAGACAGATATTAGATATTTACAAACCCAAATAAAAATACAATTATTAAAAAACAGGCTGCTGTGAAAAAGAACAAAGTTAGTTCTCTATTTGGAGTTGCTTTGGGGAGAGAAGTCATACAAATTCTTCCTGAGAAAGAAACATTTAAATCAAAACTTCAAGGAGGAATAGGAATTAACCAAGAGGAATGTTCAAGGGAAGACATCCAAGCAGAAGAAACGTCAACACCACCAGTAGTGCTCAGAGATTCAAGTTTCACCAACAGAATCAACAACCATCAGGTGTGATAATTGTTGTATTGTGTTTCTAAAAATTGGAAATTTCCCGGATGACATCAGGGAGTTGGATCATCCTTGTGTATGGAATCCACAACGAAACACTCCAGTGATTCTCTTGACTGGATAAATTTTGACATTTATAATAGCTAAAAATAAACTCTAGCAAGACTTGTCCATCTAATTTCACAGAAATTAAAGCAGCAGCTTCTATTTAAGATTATATTGTCAGACATAGAAGTCTTGCCAATAGAATTAGAAAACCTAAGGAAATACCCAATTAATATCTATAGATATTTCAGATGTATAAAAGGGCATGCGGACTGATACGTTCTTTAAAAGAGGACTACATTGCCATTCAAAATCAACTTTAAAAATGCTCAAGAAGTCTTATAAAGAATGCAGTTACAGTCCAAATTCTGTGGAGTTACATCTCAAATTTCTGCAAAAGACACAGAGATGTCTAAGCTGTATTATATATAAGAATAGAACTATCTATCCCTCAATTAAGTTGAAGAATTTGTAGACTTATCTTTATTAACTTCATTACATTATTTTCTTTTATTATTAAAAACAATTTTTTAAGTTTATATTTGAGAGAGAGAGAGAGAGAGTGTGTGTGTGAGTGGGAGAGGGGCAAAGAGAGACGGAGACAGAATCCGAAGCAGGCTCCAGACTCCGAGCTGTCAGTATGGAGCCCGACAGGGGACTCAAACACATGAGCTGTGAGATCATGGCCTGAGCTCAAGTCAGACACTTAACTGACTGAGCCACCCAGGTGCCCCACTTCATTACATTTTTTTTTTAAAAACATATACCTTTTTAAAAATTTTTTAAAAATATTTGTTAGTTTTTGCAAGAGAGAGATGGAGAGCAAGTGTGGGGGGTGCAGAGAGAGAGACGGAGACAGAGAATCCCAAGCTGTCAGCCAGATGTGGGCCTCAAACTCACGAAATGTGAGATCATGACCTAAGCTGAAATCAAGAGTCAGACACTTAACTGACTGAGCCACCCAGGTGCTCCTAGAAAAACATTTTCCAAAGGATGTTCCATAGAACACTAGATTCAAAGTATATTAATAGATGTTACTTTAAAATGCGTAAAGTACTAAGTTCAAGTAAAAAGCGTTACTGCAAACACTTTTCAGATCTCCTAATATACTAATGTTCACTGAAAATATAAAAAAGGGGATTCAGTATGTAGTATTTCTCAGACACATGTATCTAAGGAATGCTTTCCTATGAATTATCAATGGAAATAGGCATCCTGTGGTACGGTCTTTGGAAATGCCATACTAATGGAAAAGTACAAGTTGAATTAGTGGAACAAACATAGGGATTATTTTACATGGAGTTTTACAAAATATTAGTAAACAAAAACTTTCAAGTTTCATTATTCAAATGTAATATTTAAGGGAAAAAAGAATTGATACCATTAAAAACTAATAATGATTATTAATAATATCCTTGCCCCAGCCAAGCTCATGCAGACTTAAATGAGGACATATGAGGCCATTACAACATGTCATGATGATCTGTGCTGCACCTACCTTTGATTTATAACAAAATTCACCCTTTGTTAGAAGCTATTACACTAGGCCAATTTATTTTCGGCCATTGTAGTTGCATGTCACAAGGTGTAAAAGGGCACATTGGCAGAGATAGTACAACCATATTTATCGTCTCGAGTGCGTTTTTTCCAATGTTAGTAGACAAGAACATGTCATGTCTGAAGTTTAATATCTACTCTAGAACTATCCGCCATTTCTGAACTATGCCTTCTGAAATCTCCCGAAATTAAGGAAGAAATGTAAAGAAATTCTAGTTAGAATGTAAAGTTTCTGATGGACCATTTCTCCCATGAAAACAACTAGACAAAACTGGATAATTTGGAGGGCTTCACATGCAGACTAGGCAAAAATACTAAATCCAGAGAGGAAAAAGCTCTTTCTAGGTGAGCAGAAATTGGTAGCTATTCACCAGTGTTCTCTTTCCCACAGGGACAAATTGAAACAACCATATCTGGGTATGAACAGAAAATTTCGCTTGCCGAAGTAGATAGATTCTTGGAGACAGAAGAGAAACCAGCACAGCTTTTAACAGCTGTGCAAAACGGAAATGACAGATTGAAATCTAGAGAAGTCTCAAACACACAGCCAGTTTTTACCACATGCCTGTTTTCCCCTAGAGGATTTTTGTTGAGTATTGGGAATCAGAGAATGTGGGGGCTGAGCTAGAAAGACAGAGCAAAATCCTGTGCTCTCACAGTGTTTAGAAGTCAAGGTGTTGCTTGGGGGAAGGGTATGGAATAATTTCAAGATAGGTGCCATTCTCTTAAACCAAAAGTAAACTAAAATTAATGAAAACTTGCAGTCTGGTTCTGATTCAGCTAAAATTCTGATTGGCATAACTGATCAACTTCTGAAAAGAAAGAAAATGTATTTTTTTGAGGGAAAAGAACATCATCTTTAGGACTTAGAATTTTATTATATACATATTTTTTGGCATACAGTAACAACATTAAGAAAATGTGAAGCAGGAAAATATGACACGTGCTCAAAAGAATAATTAGCAAGTAGAAGCAGACCCACAAATGACCCAGATTTTAGAATTGGTAGACAAAATCTTAAAAATACTATTACAAATATGTTAAGACATTTAAGATCTCCAAAAAAGAACTAAATATACACTATAGAACTGAGAACATAATATCCAAAATTAAGAACACACTGGATGGGTATAATAATGGACTAGACTTAGCAGAAGCAAGGATCAGTAAACTGGAAGATAGGATAATAGAAAAATGTAAATTGAAGTACACAATGAAAAAAGACTTTAACTACAACAAGAGAACAAAGCATAAGAGACATATAGGATGCTATCAGAGATGCTTGTGTAGTAGGAATTCTATGTGTAGATATAAGTGTATTAGGAATTCTAACAGAAAAGAGGGAAAGTTGTGCAGAAATAAAATTTGAAGAAATAAGTCACGGCTTTTCCAACACTGATTAAAAAATCAAATCACAGATTTATGAAGCTCACTGAATATCAAGTTAATACAGATAAAACCACACGGTATAGTCAAACAGCTGAGAAACAAAGACTAAAAGGAAAATATAAAAGCAGCCAGAAAATAAAGATACATTATCAGGGAAGCAGCAGTAAGATGTTTAGTTGACTTCTTAACCGAAACGGAGAAGCCAGAAGACAATGGGACAACAAAGGAGTGGAATAATTCTACATGGCAAAAATATTTTTCCCAAATGAAGGGAAAATACAAGTATTGTCACAACAATTGAGAATAATTAGTAGTCACTTAGTGTTTGCTGGAAAATGAGGGAATTAAATGAATTTTTATGGTTTCTTCGTGAAGACAAATTATGTATTTGGGATGGACCTCATGATTGGTAATTAAGGCTATTACATTGCAAAAAATACATTTTTAAAGTTTGGAGATACTTTTACAATATAAATTTGATCACAGTCAAACCTTTCAAAAAAGGACAAGAATTGGAAAAGACGTAAAAGAAAAATAGCCAACATTTGCAAAGTTATGTAGAATTGACGTCATACAATGTAAGAGGAGGTATAAATTGGTACTTTTTTGAAAGGTAATTAACTTGAATTTTGATATGCTTCAAGAAATATTTCTCCCTCATGGATATATCTTAAGAAAATAATTAAGAACGTTCACAAATGCTCACGTACAAACTGGCTTGGCACAGTGTTGTTTGGAAAAGAACATTGGGGGAAAAGCAAACATGTCTGTCTCCTTTTAAAAATTTTTGCCCTTGGGGCGCCTGGGTGGCGCAGTCGGTTAAGCGTCCGACTTCAGCCAGGTCACGATCTCGCGGTCCGTGAGTTCGAGCCCCGCGTCAGGCTCTGGGCTGATGGCTCAGAGCCTGGAGCCTGTTTCCGATTCTGTGTCTCCCTCTCTCTCTGCCCCTCCCCTGTTCATGCTCTGTCTCTCTCTGTCCCAAAAATAAATAAACGTTGAAAAAAAAAAATTAAAAAAAAAAAAATAAAAAAAAAAATTTTTTTTGCCCAGTGACCTATTAAGAAACATGCACTTACCCTCTTATAGGAAAGAACAAAATCACTACAAGATTGGGAAAGGTTTCTTTTTTGTTTTTCTTTTTTTTTTTTTTTTTACACTGGATATAGTGCCGTTATGAAAAATTAGGTTTCCATTAAAAGGAAGAGGAGGAAAAATGCTGTTGGGTAGCTGCATGCCGGTTTCTGTCCCATCGGTCAGAGGAAGTCGTTTTTGTGAGGATTTGAGTTGTGCTATGAAAATAGCACTTGGAGATCTTGAGTACCAAGATAAGGTTCTTGGATTTTATTCTCAAGGTCTAATTGAACCAGTGAAGGGTTTTATGCAAGGGGCTAATATGATGCATCTGTTACTTGGCGGAGATTAATTTGGTAGTGAGAGGAATAATTTGGAAGAGGAAGAGGGTGGAGATGAGAAAAGCAGCCCAGAATGTGGACATATAACCTGTCTTGGCATCAGGATATACTTCCTGAGTTCAAAGTGTGGCAGGAGAACATGGGAAAAGTGGACGGGATGAGGAGGACTGATCAATTGGCCACAAAATACATATTTCATGGTAAGCTACTAGAATTCATTCTTTTCATTGCATAGTTTCAGTCTCCAGATGTATTCCTGTACAATTTAAATGCTTCTATAATCTCAAAAACACAACTGTCATGTTCAGCAACAGTCAACACAGTCGTGTGTCTACAGAATGACTAGATGTTCAGAACTTTAAAAAATATAGAAAATCAAAACCTGTAGAAATGCGCAAAAATAAAAAATGCCTTGATGCCTCTAATGTCTCAACTTCTATACTTGGCATTCTAATTTTATTTTAGATTCTACTGCACACAAAAAAGTTAATAAACCACGTATTTGTAACTTTGAGACCAAGTTTAATGTGATGTTTGGAGAAGTTACTAGATTGCTAGATAGCAGAAGTTTCACTGTGACTTTATTCAGTTGAGACTATCTGACACTGATTTGATTTGATTTCTTAAAAGAGTATGTTGAAATCCATGACAGTCATGTTATTTAGGGAGAATTTAATACCACAAAGAACTAAGAAAATCTGGGTCTGTGGAAATTCTTCACTCGACCTCTACTAACCTACCACCCACCCCAAAGTAATACTCCACTAATTTTTTTTCTCTTAAATTGTGACAGCGGATAATGTAGTCTATGGTTCAAACACAGCTATAGAACACAAAAATCAGTCAGGCACTAAGATTATTGCAGTTTTTAGCCTATTTGCTAACATTTTCCTTCTGTTGCCTGTTGGTTTTTTCTTCTTTCACTGGCCCTCACTCGATTTTGAGAGAGCCTGCATTTTACCCTTTTCTTTCAAGCTTACGAGCAAGGGGAGGATCCGTTTTGAAGTTCCAGAGAAGAGTACCCTACCCAATGGACGTGACGATGTATTTGCTGAAAATATAAGGCATGCTTAAAAATGATTAATACCTGTTTTTATCAGGCTTCCTGAACTCCTAACTTCACACCTTTAATACCAACTAGTGAGCCAGTAAAAGTGATGTGAAAGGATGAGAAAATAGATAATTTCCTTAGAGAGAATAATCTTTTTGCTAATAATTGAATTCTCTCTACCATACATGTCTTTCTTAGCATGTCCAGAATTAATGTCGCTTCGTGACGTTTTAACTACGTGATAATCTCCACATCATGAGAATCTCCTTAGACTTTAAATCAACCCTTAACAATTAACAAGGCTTTACTGAGTACTTACCATGTGCCTCCCACTGTGCCAATCACTGTTAGGACACAACGATGTATAAGACATTTCCCTTCAATTAGAGGAGAGTATGGCCTACTTAGGGAGACTGATAAGATGACTGTTGAAAAATAATTAGAGGACATTTTCAGATGATTTATATGTGTTAAAGAAGAATAATGGCAATCACTACCACTCACTGGGTGCTTGCTGTATGCCAGGCTCCCACTTAGTCTCTTTAACATATTTTCTGGGCCTCTAGTTTCAAGGGCTGTAGGAGCTCAGGGAGGGAGAGGGGAGTATCGACAAGAATGGTCTGAAAAGAAGGTGAGGGAGGCTGAGCTGACTTAAGAGAAAGGCTTAGGGGGTGCCTGGTTGGCTCAGTTGGTTGAGCGTCCGACTTCAGCTCAGGTCATGATCTCGCAGTTCGTGAGTTCGAGGGCTGCATTAGACTCTGTGCTGACAGCTCAGAGCCTGGAGCCTGCTTCGGATTCTGTGTCTCCCTCTCCCTCCCCCTTCCCTGCTCATGCTCTGTCTCTCAAAAAATTAAGAGAAAGGCTTGGATCTAGAAAGGCACAGAAGACCCGGAAGGCAGTCTTGACAGGGAGGGCATCACTGTCACAGTATGGTTCCTGGGATTGTGCAGGGAGTTTCTTGCAGAGCCTGGGGCTTCAGAGTGGTAAGCAGTAGGGATTGCAAACTACCCCCAAATGTTCAGTCCTCTCTATCCATGCCCTTTGCCATGTGATTTGTAGTTTATCTCATCAAGAGACAGACTCTACTTACTATACCTTGAATAGAGGTTTACCTTGTGACTTGCTCTGTGACTTGCTCGCTCTCTCTGGGATCCCTGCCTGTTGCTATGGGAACGAGTCTGTGCTAACCCTATGGATCATGAGAGACTGTGTGGAGCAGAGCTGAATCAGCCAAGCCTCAGTCATCCTGCACCAGCCAGCCCCACACTGGCTGCAGGTTCAGGAGCGAGCGCAACCATAATGGCAATGATAGCTATCAGTTATAAATAAAAAGCAATTGGACAGTGAGTAAGGCCTGTTTACCAAGGGGTTAGTTACAAAGGAAAAAAAATCCCTTCTACTGGCCTGCAGAGCACCAAACTCCCATTTATTTTTTCTTGCATCACTGCTTTGTTCTTTCCTTCTCAATTTCCCTTGCTGGTTCTTCCTCCTGATGATGGAGTGGCCAGAGTTAGTCCTCAGGCCTTCCCTCCAGTAGCTTATTAATTTCCCCAAGCCACTTGGTTTTCAGTTCCAGGTATGTGCTGCGAACTCCAAATGCTATGTCTTTAGCCGAGATCTCTCTCCCAAAGTCCTATCCACTGCCTACTCATCATTTCCACTCAGAAGTCTAGGGAGCATCCTGGGGTCAGGATATCCAAAGCTGAGTTCCTGACCTCCCCTCCCATCCCTAGTCCGCCACAACCCTCTCCCATATCAGTTTGTCAAGAACGTGCTTCTTCTACCCTTGTCCCTCTACAGTCTGTTCTCAATTCAGCAGACTGACTGTTTTCTCTATTTTTTAAAATTATTTTTAAATTTATTTATTAATTTGGGGGGGCAGAGAGAGGGGGAGAGAGAGAATCCCAAGCAGGCTCCCCACTGTCAGCATAGATCCCAATGTAAGGCTTGAACCCACAAACTGTGAGATCATGACCTGAGCCAAGATCAAGAGTCAGATGCTTAACCAACTGAGCCACCCAGCTGCCCTCAGACTGATTGTTTTAGGAAATGATCATGTCATTTTTTTTTTTTTTCAAAACCCTGCAATGGCTTCCCATTTTACTCAGAGTGAAACCGACATGCTTGCTCAGATGATCTGGCCTCTGTGACCACCCTGCCCTGTTTCTCCACTCCAGCTGTCTGTCCTCCTTTTCTTTTTTTCTTTAATGTTTATTTTTTATTTTTTAGAGAGAGAGACAGAGTGCAAATGGGGGGGGGGCAGAGAGAGAGGGAGACACAGAATCTGAAGCAGGGTGTGGGCTCTGTCAGCTCAGAGCCTGATGCAGGGCTTGAACTCACAAACCGAGAGATCATGACCTGAGTGGAAGTGGGATGCTTAACCGACTGAGCCACCCAGGCACCCCTGTCCTCCTTTTCATTCATACTTGCTAAAGCTGTCCCTTCCACTCAGAATTTTCTTCCTGAAGCACGGGCTTCTACTCTAGGACTGTAAAAACTGTCTCTTCACTTGACGACACTTTCCATATATTTCTACATGATTAACATCCTCCCTGCCGCCCCGTCCCCTGCATTCCAGTCTTTACTTAGATGAGGCACAGTAAGATGTAGCTAGAATGACAACTCCGTAAGTACAGGGACAGTTTTGGTCACTGAAGTTTTCCCAGTTCCAGTGCTTGTCCAACTGGCCTTCAACAAATATCAGTTAAATAGATGAATGCATGAAGATGTGATAAATATCCATGTTTGGGAAAAAAGAGGGGAAAATCCAATCACCACAGATATATTAGGGCTCAAATCCTGTCTCTTCCACTTGGTGGCATGATATTTTGGATAAGTTGTTTAACGCCTCTGTGGTTCATTTTTTCCTCTATAAAATGGGGATAAATGACTACCTACATCACAGGGCTGATATGAGGGCTCAAAGAGTGAATTTATATAAAATTTATATAAATTTATATTATATATATAATAATTATATAATTATATAAAATAATTAGAGTATTTATAAATTGCCCTGTGTTTTCAGGACAATTGTTTCTCCTCCCCAGAAAGTTGTTGAAAATAGCATTCCACTTTTAGGGTACAGTGTGTTTTTAAAATAGCCTTTCCTTTGCGGAAATCCTCAATATTCCCCACCTCCATACTATTTATTGATGTAGATAAGGTCTCCTTCCCAGGAACTTTCCTGGTTAATGGGTGTTGGCCACTTTTCTTCTTGTACCATCCCATGAATATCAGATTTCTAACTAGCCACCATTTATTTCTCTCCTGATGGGGTTGTGAGTGTTTAACTGTAGAAGTTAACACCGACCAATAAAGATCTCATGCTTAATAAGTCTTTTAAAAAGAGATTGGTAGAGGGGTGCCTGGGTGGCTCAGTTGATTAAGCATCCATCTTCTGCTCAGGTCATGATCTTGTGGTCTGTGATTTTGAGCCTCACGTGGTGCTCTGTGCTGATAGCTCAGAGCCTGGAGCCTGCTTTGGTTTCTTTGTGTGTGTCTCTCTCTGCCCCTCCTCTGCTCATGCTCTGTCTCTCTCTCAAAAATAAAGCATTGTAAAAAAATTTTACATTGTGAAAAAATACTACGCTGGAGATAGTCTGCCTTCTACTGTGCATTATGGACTACTAGTCTTTTGAACCCTGGAAATTAGCTTAAATTGATAAAGGCATAATAATTGGCATTTTCTTAATGACTTTTACTTATACTGTTTAGTAAGCACAGTGGTTTACAACATATATTTGCTATCAGATTTTCTCCTGAGAGAGAAGGAAGGACCTTATTATGCTGCTAACATTCATTATTTCAGACATTATGCTGAGAGAGAGCAGAGAAGGCATTTGGGGGGAATTGCTTTTCTATAGGTCATTGTATCATCTGATTATTGTTCTTTGTTTCATTGATCAGTATGGACTCTATCTTTGCAGATATGAATAATTACTAAATTCAGTGAAAATAAGATTAAAAGCCTCACCAAGAACTAGAAGGATGATAATAGAAGATCTCATTTGGCTGGTCCTGGGAAGTTTCCCACTAACTGACTTGTCGGCTCTTTCACCCATGCCCCTCCTCAAATCTCCTGTATATTCTTTCTTCCCAGAAGAGCTGCGTCTATGATCTTTCAATTCCAGAAAATGATTTGTTATGCTAGCCTGATATTTACTACCAATGCTTGATATTTAAGACGCTCATTTCCCCAGTCCCCTCATCAGAGTGGACAGTGCTGATAACCCTTCTAGAGGGTCCACGTCACCATGCACTGAACTGAGTTCACCGAAAGGATCCCAATTTTTAAGTCAAAGTGAATGCTAGAAATCCATTATGTGGCTACAAGTACTTGTTTGTTGAGAGTGTCATTATGTGAACACACTAGAATTCACAGAATTTTGCTGCTGAAGGGACTTTGAGCGTTCCCCTTTCTGTTATCTCTCACACCTTTGCTAATGTCTATATTGAAATTACCACTTCAACCAGATAGGAATGTGTGTTTTGGGGGTGGGGTGGGGTATGGAATATCCCAAGAAAAAAAAGGCTAACCTCTTCATATATATGACAATGGATTTAGAGATTCTTGAATCTTCCAAAGGTTAGTATATAAATGTAGACTTTAACCTTCTTCTTTTTCCAGGAGTGAAAATCCAATTCTGTTAAAAACAGGTACATAATCCACTGTGTGGTGAAAAGAGCCCTGAGCTAATCAGAAGACACGGATTAATGGTTCTGGTTTTTTTCACTTAACCAGGTATGTAACCCAAGGCAAGTCACTATATGTCCCCAGGATTCAGGGTAGGATAACATCAATTAGGATCGTTGAGACTCCTCAATTTAAAACTTTTAACACTATAATTTTTCTATAGTACTTGGACTTTTTGGTTCATGAACTTCTTCCAATGGCCACTGTAGGCAACCTACTTACCTCTGCAAGAAAAGATTTTGGGAAAATTCTTGCTAGACAGATAATCAATACTGAAATAGAAGTTTAATATGTGGATATCAGGCTGTTGAACTTAAGTTTAGATTAGCCAGCATTATACTCATTCAAATGAAATACTCAGATTTTTTTTTATGCATTCAGCTTTTATTTTATTTTTTTTTTTAATTTTTTTTTTCAACGTTTATTTATTTTTGGGACAGAGAGAGACAGAGCATGAACGGGGGAGGGGCAGAGAGAGAGGGAGACACAGAATCGGAAACAGGCTCCAGGCTCTGAGCCATCAGCCCAGAGCCCGACGCGGGGCTCGAACTCACGGACCGCGAGATCGTGACCTGGCTGAAGTCGGACGCTTAACCGACTGCGCCACCCAGGCGCCCCTGCATTCAGCTTTTAGAAGAAAGCTGAAATATGCCAAGACAATTCAGATCAATGCGCCTTTCCTGAAATAACCATGGTTTGGAGTCCGTGCACATCACGCTGGAGATAGTCTGCCTTCTACTGTCTCTTTCTCTCATCCTTTCTGTGCAATGATCATAAATGTTCAGACTCATGACCTCACATTACTGCAAGAGGCTCATACACCAAAAAAGTAAATTAAATAAAGTATGCGGAAAATACTCCATTTATTAAGAAAGGAAAGTCATTCAATATCTTAACAAACACATTCAAAGGAATGTTTTTAAGGGGAAAAAGGGTTATTTGGCAAAGCAATAAATCCATAAATATTTACTGCACATGGATTTTTTCTAGGTATGTCAAGGCATTTAGAAGTTGGAAATATGGCCTTATTCTCAAAATACTTTTTAGAATTTTGTTCATGCTTATTTATTTTTTAGAAAGAGACAGAGAGACAGAGTGCAAGAGGGGTAGTAGCAAAGGGAGAGGGAGACACAGAAACTGAAGCAGGTTCCAGGCTCCAAGCTACTAGCACAGAGCCTGATGCGGGGCTCAAACCCATGAACCGTGGGATCATGGCCTGAGCTAAAGTCAGACGCTTAACCCACTGAGCTACCCAGGTGCCACACCCCCCAAATGTTTTTTTAAAACAGTGTGAGAGTAGGAAACAAAACTAATTAATAGTAATTAGTAATTAGTAAAAATAGTAATGTTTTTTACTACATTTACTATGGTTGCTGTGTTGAATTGATGACCATCATCTGTCCTAAATTACTTCTAGGTTGCTTTTCTGTGCCACAGAGTGTACAAGGTTAGAAACTACATTTTTAAGACCCTTTTCAAACCAGAGTGCTGGATGCACATTAGATTCCCTCAATGAGAGGAATTACCTGAGATTTGGAAGGCAGAAGTTCGATAGCATTCTTCAGATTGCTGCCACATTTCTTTTGGTTAGAAGCCAGTTGGTGGAGATGGGTTTTTCTGTAGCCACCTTGCAGTGTCCAGTCACTAATTTTGTGGGCATGGAAAGACAGCTAAGGAGGTGACAGCAATGTCTGCCAAAGATCTGAATTCCAGCTCTGCAGATAGGTATTGTGCCTCGTAACTCCCCTGGGGGGCCTGTGTTGTGAATGTGTTAGCGATTTTTCCTCTGATGTGCCAGTGAGGAGTTGTCGTTAGAGGTGCTCCTAGATGCTTAGCCTAAAGCCCATGCTGCTCATCCTTGGAACAATTCTGTGAGCACCAAATCTCTGCTTCTAAACCCTTTTCTACTTAAAAGAGCTAGAGTGGCAAGATTATACGGTAGGGTTTGATGGACGAGGCTGAACCCTGAAGGGTAGGTTGGTGAACATCAGATAATTCTCTGAAAAGTTTGGGTAAGATTTAAGTGTAGATTCACACTTGCACATTAAATATGCAATAATGATTTGAATTTTGCATCAGCCTGAAGATTATAAGACCGTGGAAGATCCTGAGAGCCACTGCTTTTAGACTCTTTGTTTTACTCACTTTAATTTAAACAGATTCTTAATTTTCCAGGCTCCAATGCATGAAATGATCCCCAAAAGAGCAGTTTCTGTTGGTTTAGCCCCAGACCTTTACAATAAATTAAGAGTGATCGAAAATGTTTTCCAGATAGTTTATGGATAATGCTAAGCCAGCAAAATCCAGCAAATTAGCCTTAAGGACAAAAATTCTCCTGACCTCTTGCACCAAAGTATTATAAGGACTGTAGTTTGGTTTTGTGGCTTTAAGGCTGCAAATCACAAAAGGTCAAATTCGGAAGCTGTGCTGGGGGGATTCTAGGAATGCCGTTTACATTGACAGAAACCTCAGTCATGTTGGGAAACTCCAGTGTCATACTTTCATCTTCTTCTCCTGGACTGCTGGAAAATTTCCTTGTTCCATGAGATTAACCACTCCAAAACAACCTGGTCTTTTACTGGCCTAGTTTCTTAGTGATGGAAAGCCTGTGTCCTTGGCCCCTTTTCCATGAGGGATCAAGTGGCAAGCATTCCTTCTTTCTATTCTTCCCAGTGGCCAGCCTCCCCTGGCCTGATCTCTCTGGCATGGTTTCCCACTTGATATGAAGCCACAAAGGACAGTATCTTCGTTATCTGCTTCTGAGAGCAGGGTTTATGGGGTAGCTCTGCCTCTAAACCTCAGGCCATTTACACAGCAGTGACCACAGAGCACATCAGATTAACTAAGATCAGGACAGGCCTAACATGTCTCTCTATTTGCTTGGGCCTTGACAGTGGGTTGAGGTACAGGAAGTAGTTTCCTCCAGGAATTGCCAAAGAATCAACAGATCTCCCCTGTTCAGTCTTTTTAGAAAACCCAACAAGTGTCCATCCTTTGTCATTTATAATAGAATCATTAAGTCTCAATTAATGGAACCATTGGGAGATGGAATGTTAAGGCAAAGGAGACAGAATGTAGTAGTGGCTAACCCTGTGAAATTGTTAATATGAGTCCTCACATTCCAGGCTGGTCACTCCAGGGGCTTCCAACCCTAAGTGGAAACGGAGTGTGATAAGTAGATGATGGAGAGTCCATTCTCTTTTTTCCTAAACTAACTTTAGGGTACCTTTTTACAAACCATGAAAGAATCACATTACTAGCATCAGAAGACACTCCAGAGAATGGTACTTTGCAACCTAAACTAGATGTTTTTACTCTACTGATTGGAAGGGTCATTGAGTCCTACTGTGCCAAGGGGACTTCTTCCTGCCCTTCCAAATATTCTACTTTTTTCAACTTCTCACTCCTTCCTACCTGGTAGAATCAATGCATGACTGTGAGTAAATGGTCAGACCTTGAACCTTCTCTGAATGTTTACCACGTCTTTGTGGTAGAAAAAAGTGGTTGGTCTCGTGCATAGGTGGCTTTTAAGATTGGCAGAGAAAGGAACGAGAAGGCTCAATGCTTTGACATATGACCCTACCCATGGGTGTATTAGATCTTCTTAGAAAAAGTCATTCCTTTAACATATAACTTGTCTCCACATTAAATACAAGTTGACTCCCAGATAGTGAATGGTTTGTGTTGTTATCATTTCAACTCTGGCATGAATCCAAAATACAATTTTAGGTTTTTGTTCAGGCGTACAAGAGAGCATAAGGCACTAGATGCTTACAGATTGAGAGATTGAAGGACGGTAGGTATGCATATGCATGTTGGAGAGGCTGGGCTCCTTAAAACACAAAGAAACAAGAAACTTTCTAAGTTTGTGGAACTTAGATTGGGTCACTTAGCGATATTGTTAGTGTTTATTTGCTTTGTCTTGTTTTCTGATGACCTATAAAAGGAATCTCCAATTATTGAAGAATAACCCATTCTCTAATCTCTCCAGAAATTCGAGGAACATTCTTTTTGTTCCTCGTTGCTGGAGGAGAATGGAGGAGAACATTCTTTTTGTTCCTCCTTGCTGGAGATCAACCTTCAGTGAATGAAATTTCTCCTATTTCCTAATGATGAGGAGAGTGAAAGTCTCAGTAGGAAGCAAAAAATGCAAGTTTAAAAAATGGAAGAGAGGAAAAAGAACGAAGAGCATCTTAAAGATGAATACATACAGTGAGGCCACATTGCTAAATAAAGAAAAAGAAAAGGATTTTGAGCTATATGGTCTTTCCTAAACTAAAAAATGTATGGCAACAAACTTGTTTTTTAAGAGTTAAATTATTTTAAAGATTTTTCCTACAATATTTGCTCTAGTAAACTTATTATAAATGACAAACAGTATGTGTTTGTTGCTTAGTCATTTACAAGTTTTTCCCTATTACTTCAAAGATTTTTATGTGAGAAGAAATTTAGATTTCTAAAGCTAATTGGATTTGGCAGAGAGAAGGTTATCATATTGGAAATATTAAAGGTAATGCTAATTTTCATGTGGAGTATGGGGATTTACCGAGGTGAAATGTAAACACCAGGAAATCCCAGAGATCACAGCTTGCAGGGCAGAAACATTTCATGTTTGTTAAATTAAGAAATGGCATTTGACATTGAGTTTTTCCTCCTTAGCTCACAAGCTGCTGACTTAAATCTGTACTAATTGAGGGTTTTGTTTGGCTCAAAATTATAGACTCTTAAACAAAAGGCACAAATGTCCATATATTACACGCCATTCCTAATTATAAAATACAAATGACAGTACCAAATTGGCTCAATTTTCCAGTCCAGATACCACATGTGGTACTAAGTTCAATAAAGACAAAATGTATCGAATGTACTAGAAATATAAAACTGTCATTCATCCAATACGCTTCATACATTTCATCTTTGAATTTCTTATCATACGTTTACATGATATGAAATGAAGCCAATTTCATATTTATTCCATTTGACTAGAATGTGACCCTTTCTGAACCTCGAAGACCTCTGGGATTTTGTGACATTGAAAATTGTAGCATTGGCAGAAACATTTTATTCTTTTACTACAGCTCCTTCCTGGAGAGGTTATTAAACTCAGTGAGCATGCCTCTGTTAGATCTATGGACTAGGAGATCAGACACAGTCCTCTGCTCTTTGGAGTAAAGCATGAAAGGTGACTTTTAGCTCCCTTCTGAAGGAAGGCTCAGTCACCTACACACAACACCAGACCTCCTAACCCCTCCTTAACTGGTATCAGCAATTCTCTGCTCTTGTGTTGTTATAATGGACTATGAAGACATAAGGAGAGACTATCAGAATCAATCGGAGGACGACTTATTTTCAGAATGCCATGTCCCGATCTGTTCTGTGTTATATGGGCTAAAATAAAAATGGGAAAGGATTTCACTGACGGTTATTCATGTATGGATCTATACCTTATCCTTCTCTAGAAAAATATTAAGTTTCTTTCAAGAATACAGTGGAAGAGGGGCACCTGAGTGCCTCATACCGTTAAGCTTCTGACTTCAGCTCAGGTCATGATCTCACAGTTTGTGAGTTCAGGTCCAGTGTCGGGCTCTGTGCTGACAGCTCAGAGCCTGGAGCCTGCTTCGGATTCTGTGTCTCCCTCTCTGTCTGCCCCTCCCCCGTTCATGCGCTGTCTCGCTCTGTCTCTCAAAAATAAGTAAACGTTAAAAAAATTTAAAGAATACAACAGAAGAGAAAATACACGAAGACAGAACTAACTGGCATTTAAGTGTTTCTTTTTTTGTTTGAAAAGGCGTACATCAAGAAGTCAAAGTTCTGGAGTGGTCATCAAGTTTCTCTGTTTTTAGAGGAGAAATTCATCACTTTATCATTTCCTTCCATCTGATACCTTCTCTAGTTGAGGCCTGTCTTCAGAAATCAGTAATGCTGAATTTCTCTTCCTGACATGGCTCTGTAGCTCTCTCCTCTCAGTCCTGTCAAGGATGTAAGTCCTAGGTTCTGAGAGTAAGGACAGGTATTTAAAAACCTCTAGTCCAGTTTCCTCATTGTACCCACATGAGGAAACCTAGGCTTAAGAATGTTCAAGGGCATCTGGGTGGTTCAGTTGGTTAAGCATGTGACCCTTGATTTGGGCTCAGTCATGATCTCACGGTTCGTGAGATTGAGCCCCAGGTCGGGCTTCACGGTGAGCATGGAGACTGCTTTGGATTCTCTTTTGCGCTCTCTGCCTTCCTCGCCACTCGTTCTCTCTCTCTCTCAAAATGAGTAAGTAAACATTAAGAAAAAAGAATGTTCAAATGACTAGTCCAAGTTTACTCAGCCACCTAGTAACAAAGACAAAACCAGATATCACAGAACCTCTGTCCAATGTTCCCTGCATTTCTACCTACCCTATGTTATTTCTTTTGGTTCTCTAAATTTTCTGCATATTCAGTTTATTCCTTTTAGAGATCTGTAAGCATGAAGGGATACTTTCATAAGTCATGAATCCCAGTAGATTCAACTCAAGCTTTATGTTTAACGTGATCTCAGTGTTCTCAAGGACCTCATTCAGTTCAGTAGTTTGTTTGGTTTGCTTATATCATCTTTGATTATTAGACATCCGTCCTCTGCTTGCATTATTACAATGTCAGAGAATGCTTGAATTTCTGAGATAGGCCACCCGATTACCAAGCGGTACTACTTCTGTAAATAACTCTGTATTATTTTGAGCAAATATGCCAACCTATAATTTCCATCAACTGGCCAAGGTTTTTTTCCCAATAAAAAGAAAATGGCACACTTCCCTACCATTACAATAGAAGAGCAGATCTTTTCCCCTGAGTCTTGAATCTTTGAAATTTAATAAGGCACTTCCATCCCAGAGAGCATTCCAAAAGAAATCCCAAACCTAAGACATCTTTTCTGTTCCTATGAGATTGACAGTTGCCATGGGAATGGGGAGGGGGGTGCTGTCCTCAGGCACTCCATGATTTCATCCCAGTACAGCTCCTGCTGGGACGCAAGTGCCTGCTAAGATTTTTATAGAGGTCGATCAGCTGGGCCTAGCAGAGGAAGTGCTAGGTCCCTTCGCACCAGAGCAAGGGAACATGATTTATTTAGTGCTTATTGAGTGGCTCTAACATCCCTGCCTTGCCTCCCTCCCAGAAAAACACAGAAATTCTGATTTTATTATAACTCCAGTCACCGGATTTCAGTCAGAACTCTTGGGTGGATTTCAATAGCTTATAATTAAAAGAAGAGAGCAGTCCAATAAACCCTCAGCTGGTCAAGTACCCATCGGTCCAAATGTTACGCTTTTGATTTTTCTGTGCTGTAAACATGAGAAAGCTGCTCAAACTGGCTTCAACAGGATCTTCAGAGTGACTCATCCAGTGTTGGGAATTTCAGCTGAGAATACAGTTAGTGCAGTAAGCTATTTTGCAAACTAATGAGAAACCTGACTCTGTCTTTAGAGGGAGACACCACCCAGAAGACAACTCAGCCATATTGTATACAAAGGGGAGACTGACAGCCTGAAACAGGCAGCCAGGAGCCACCTAATGCGAAATCCAAGGCTGGATTTTGTACTGACCTTGGAGTGGGGCAGGGAAGAACATTCCTTATAGTGAAAGCTCCATCTCCAGAGACTCTGGGCCACTCTAGGGAAGACTCAGGCCCATCCATCATCGTTATTTTGTCAGGAAATAGGAAAATTGAACCTATGTTAAGTCCTTAAATAGGCTTAGCAATACCTTTGCCAGTTTATAGGCAGAACATTAGCTTGCATCATCAAAGTCAATATTTTGCCTAGGTATGTTTGATTATATGGATGTGGTCAAGCAATAGACCATTTCAGGGTTTCTTGGGTGGCTCAGTCGGTTAAGTGTCCAACTTCAGCTCAGGTCATGATCTCACAGTTCACGGATTCAAGCCCTATGCCGGACTCTTTGCTGACAGCTCAGAGCCTGGAGCCTGCTTTGGATTCTGTGTCTCCTCTCCCTGGCCATCCTGTTCATGCTCTGTCTCTCTCTGTCAAAAATAAATAAATGTTAGAAAAAAGAAAGAAAGAAATAGACCATTTCCAAGACACTTCTCAAATACATTCTTACATAAGAAAGCATCATCTTCCAGAGGGACAGTGCTTGGTAGCTCTAGTTAATTCCCTGGAAATTTCAGAGTGCCCAGTCAATAGTCATTATTCTTAAGTAATAGGGAAATTTGTCATTGTAGAAATTTGTCATTGTCAGAAATTTCCTGAAAACCAGTATATTACCAGCCAGTCCCTTACCATTAGGCTGCTGCAGGATGTCTGTGATGTGCATATCATATTATGAGTAAGGCTTTTTAAAGTTTATTAGGAATCATTTAAGATATAAAGAAAGATATATAATACAATGAACAAAAATACACTGAATTCAAGTCTGTTATCCAATATAAGAAATAAAAAATGATGCATAAAATTAAAGTCTGTCTGTATTACCCCCAATCTTATCTCCCCAGGCCTCTGAAAGTATCTCTGTCCTAAATTACATGCTTTTTATCCTCAAGCATTTCTTTGAGTAAAATTAGTATATACTATTAACTTGTATGTTTATAAACTTCATATAAATGATTTTTTGCTCATATTTTTCTGTAATTTGCTTTTTCCACTCAACATCATATATAAAGATTCCTGCACATTGATAGATATAGTTTCAGTCCATTAGTTTTCATTTGTGATTAGTATTTCATTTATTCTTCCATTCTTTTATCAACAGATATGTTGGTGGATTTCATCTTTGTTAAATAATGTATACTTTCAACTTTATAAGACATTGTCAGATTGTTCATGATGGTGTTTATACTAATATATTCTCATATATACTCATACTCATATATTATACTCATACAATACATACCAATATATACTCATATACTCATATATGCATTCCAGTTTCCATCATTTCATATCTTTACTAACATCTGCTATTTGTCAACCTATTAAAGATATTGCCAGTCTGTTATTTCATTATGGTTTTAATACCCGCTTCTCTGATTTCAGGTGAGGGAGGTTAAGCATGTTTTTGATAAGGTTTACATCTTCTGTACCAAATTTGCTTTCCTTATGTCATTCTCCATTTCTTCAATTAAATACTGCTCTCTCTTTTACACACACACACACACACACTCACACACCACTACTTTCTACTGGTATGTATGTTCTACAAGGCAGAAACATAGGTGTATCCTCAATTCTTAACTTAAGGTCCAGCCCAAATAAGGTGCTTAATAAATATTTTCTGAATGAGTGAATTTGTGTTTTTCAATTTTAAATTCAATGCAGGCCCTGATGACAGAAATTAACAACTACCTAGTCTATCTGACTATAGAGACTTTCTGCTGCTTATCCATTCTACACTCCAGGATGTGTCTGAAATACAACATTCATTTTGTCACTTCCATGTTTAAAAGTCTTCCATGGGGGCGCCTGGGTGGCTCAGTTAAGCGTCTGACTTCGGCTCAGGTCATGATCTCGCGGTATGTGAGTTCGAGCCCCGCGTCAGGCTCTGTGCTGACTGTTCAGAGCCTGGAGCCTGTTTCAGATTCTGTGTCTCCCTCTCTCTCTGACCCTCCCCCGTTCATGCTCTGTCTCTCTCTGTCTCAAAAATAAATAAACGTTAAAAAAAATTTTTTTTTAAATAAAAAAATAAAAAAGTCTTCCATGGCTCTGTGTTGCTAAGCAGAACAGGGTCAAACTCTCATGCTGATAGTTAAGGCCTTTGCTCAAATGGAGCCCTTTGTCAGTTCTAATTTATTTCTCATTATGGCTCCAATCTGAGCCCTCTGTTCTAAGAAAGTTGGTCCCCTTGCTTCTTCTCATGAGACAACTTAGTGTTTATAAGGATATCCTTTATACAAATAACTTTATAAAGGTTACCTCCAGAATTTTGTGCATGTGGAAAATGCTGTACATTTTTACTAGCCTGTAGGAACTTTGAAGGGCCTAGTCTTTATCTTCCATACCTGGGACACAGTAGGAATAGCTGTTGGTTTTTAGGTGAATGGATTTTTTTTTCTTGGTCTCCTGAGGTAAATCGAACACACAACATAAACCAAGAACTCAACTCTAGCACAAAACTGACTAAATGAATGTCAAAACCTATCTAGGGATTAACATCACAATTTTCATGATGGAAACACACAATAGGTAGGTGCCAGGCACTGTGCTGGTTAATATTTCCTTGTACTCAAAGATAAATTTTGTCAGTTCTCTGTCCTGAAGGGACTTAGAGTATAAAAGGGAAAACAAATATTAAATATTGTAATATTTACCTCTACCACTGCCTCCACTAGCAAAGTTGTGGGAAAACTTACCCTTCCTAGGCTAGAAAAGAACACATGATCTTCAAGATGGTACCTGGAAGTCATTCTCTCACCTTATAAGGGTCATCTATTTTATTTCAGAAAATGATAAGTTCCCTGTGAAATAAGACTCAGAAAGGACTAACTACTAATAGCTGAGAACATACCTTCCCTTCCTTCTTTTATTGACTGACTAAACCCTCAGAATACTTGTAAGGCAGGAAAGGCCACGGATATCAGAAGATTCATAAAGGTCTGAAGCCAGTGTAGGATCTAGAGTCCAATCTGTTTCTTCCTTTTCCTTTATTTTCCATTGGCATGTGCCCAACATAGCCTTCTTGCGCTTAAAAGCAGATAGTCTAAGATAAGGGAAAAAATAAAGTAGTCAGCAGAAAACTGAGGTTCTCATTTGGTTCTACCCACTAACACAAAGGAGAAATGAGGAAATTGCACTGCACACTCTCACAAGTATATCTAGCTTTAACCACCTGTGTCTTGATTCTAGAGTCAGAAGTGTCTTTGGTGTGTGTTGTATTTATTGACAGATCCTATGTCTTTAAGAGTTTCTACATGTTTATTTCAAGTTTTGAAGGTACAAGTTATTCTCAGAATTTAGATAGTAGCTGAAAGCACTGATAACATAACTTTTAATAACCACCCTGAATACTTGGTAGAATTTCAAAGTTTCTAATAATTTCAAAGTAAAACACTTGGGTTTTCCTCTAGCCTGTATTTTAAAACCAAGAACTTTCACCAAATGGCTGTTTGTGAGGTAAAATCCAAGGGGAGAATAAACATCCCCTTACTATAAAAATATCTTTCTATTTAGCCTACATTCTGTTCAAAATTCTGAACTATAAATCAAAATCTTAAATGTGGTTAAAATTGAAAAGACAAGAAATAACAAGAGTGTTGGCAAGGATGTAGAGAAAAAGGAACTTTCATCCACTGTTGGTGGGAATGAAAACTGGTATAATCATTGTAGAAAATAGTATGGAGTTTCCTCAAAAGACTAAAAATAGAAATACCATATGATCCAATAATTCTACTACTGGTATTTGCTCAAGGGCAACAAAAACACTAATTCAAAAAGATAGATGGACCCCTATGTTTATTGCAGCGTTATTTACAATAACCAAGATAATGGAAGCAACCTAAATGTTCATCAGTAGATGAAAGGATAAGGAAGACACACACACACACACACACACACACACACACACAGAGGAATATTATGCAGCCATAAAAAGGATGGCTCTTGCCATATGTGACAACATGGATGGACACAGAGGGTATTATGTTAAGTGAAATAAGTCAGACTGAGGAAGACAAATACCATGATTTCACTCATATGTGGAATAAAAAAAAAAACCACAACAAATGAGTAAATAAATAAAAAGCAGAGACCTATAAGTATAGACAACAAACTGATTTTTGCCAGAGAGAGGGCAGGTGGGAGATAAGCAAAATGGGTGAAGGGGAATGGGATATACAGTTATGGAATACATTCCATATATTCCAATATGAATATATTCCAGTTATGGAATGAATATGTCACAGGAATAAAAGGCATAGCATAGAAAATATAGTCAGTGGTATCATAATAGCGTTGTATGGTGACAGATGGTAGCTACATTCATGGTGAGCATAACATAATATATACAGAAGTTGAATCATTATGTTGTATACCTGAAACTAGCGTAACATTGTGAGTCAACTATACTCAAAAAAAATTTTTTTGTAATTCAAATGATTCCTCTGAACAATTCCATTTATGTAATTTCTTTTCTATTTTTAAATTCTCTTTTGCTTATTTGGAGGGAAGTTGCATTCTTGCTAATTACATATTTCAATTAATGTTGTGACTAGATAAGACATGCCCATATTTACTGAATAAGAACATAATAAATACAAAATAAAAAGAAAGGTGCTGAATGTCCCTGATAAATGTTATCTGGAAGAAGAAATCTTAATTGTCCGTCATTATTGAAAATATTATTAAGTAATCTTAAAAGGCCCCAGACTCTGAGAGAATGAAACAGAGAAGTAATTACTTTTTATTCATAATGGGTATAAGAAGAAAGACCAGTTGTTTTCTGGAAAGCACCAGCATAGATAAGGTGTTAAGTATGTGTGAAGGTCACTAAGTGGTTTAAACACACAAAGATTTAACTCTTCTAAATAAAAGAGGGCGGGTATGGAGGCCTCCAGAAATCATCTGAAACCAAGGTACCTCTTGTGTCTGCTCTGCCACTGTAGGCTTCAGCTGTCAAGTTTACACCCCAGAGTCTCAAGAGAAGAAAGAAGGAAGGGGAAAAAAGGCCCACGTCTACACTGGGCTGACTCCCTTTAAAGAGACTTCTCAGCTGTCCCACACCATAATTCTGCTTTCATCTCACTAGTCCGAACTCAGTGTCAAAGTCACCTCTAACTGCAAAAGAGGCTTGGAAATGCAGTGCTTCAGCTGGGTATGTTATGTTCGGCAATAAAACCGGGATTCTGTTATTAAGGAGAGGGGGGATACTTGATCCTGGGTAGGTGACTAGCAGTCACCTACTTTAGTAACCTAATGGGGATGTAACCCTCTGCTTTAGTAACCTAATAGGGATGTAAGCAAACGGAACATTAGGAAGGAGGAGGCAGTACATGAAATGGGACTATAGCTTTCATACATCACAAGTTTATGTGGTCTAAATAGTATTGCTGGTGGGTCATTGAGACTTCTAGAGTTATCTATAGTACTATGATGAGTAACCACATGATAAGAAAAAGTCATCATTCCCTCTCTTGGTCTCAATTTATTTACCTAAAAAAAATGAAAGAATTTATTATATCAGTAGTTTTCAAACTTTGTCTCAGCAGCAGAATTCTTTTTTTCTCACATTAGTTTATGCAGATTCCCAGGTAAGACTGATGAACAGGAAAACCTAGGCATCTGAAATGGGAGTCATGAGCTGGTCGCTCCATACCATGGTCTTTCCTTTGTTCTCCACCATGGCCTCTGAGATACCCGAGAGCTGAAGTATGACAGTGTGAAATCCGCTGGTCTTGCTTTTTGACTTGAACATTTCAGGGTTTGATGACTCAGACCAAAAAAGGGGTTTTGTCCATAAGCCTTCCTCTTTCCCTTCTGCTTCCTACTAACAAATAATCTGGGGAGAAAATTTCTGTTTTTATTTCTCATTTGGGAAGAAAGTAAGATTCTTATTTTTTATTTCTATTTGAAGAAAAAATAAAACAAATAAAATTCTTATTTTTTAATTTCTATTTTGGGGAGAAAACTTGGGAAGCCTTCTAATATCTGATGGCTTTTTGCACAAAACTTAAAATGTGGCCCTGTTCACAGGGCTTCTTTGGAATTCTTTACAAGTACAGATGTACATGTCATATGGCTCTCATACAATGATATTTATTAGACTAGATAAGTAGCTAAATTTGATGTGCATGTTGTTAGGGTTTTTTTTTTTTTTGCCCTTATAATGTTTCCCTCCATGAAGTGTTAACTTCTAAAGACCACAAAAGCATATTCCAGATAATCTATGTCCAATCACCCCTGATTTTCTATACATTTCTTAGTTAATGCTTGGATTCCCTCCAAAAGTGAATATTGAAAGGAGAAATTTGACTATATTCCATGCAGTCAATTTCATAAAGTCATGGAGAGGGAGAAGATGTTTTCCTACAGGAATTTTAGCGAAAGTGTTGGAGTTTAAATTTCATGTGTGGCTTTTCCTTTATGAGGATTAGCTGCTGTGCACGTCTGAAAAAAATGCTAGGGAGAAGTAAAATTATAGATAGAGATAGTGTAAAACCAAGGGTGGCTTTGAATCACACTTAATAGGAATATAGAACTCTTTACACTTTCCAAGTTTTCCCCATTCCATTGAGACTCTTAAACCGAAATAATAATCTCTTTTCCCCTTTAAATAATTCTTGTCCTACTTTTAAGACTACTAGGGGAATAAAATAAAACACATGCAAAACTTAACATCAGCATTACTAAAACATATGTAACAGCATGTAGAAACTCCACAGACCTTGTAAAAACCCATTTAAGACCACAGAGAAAATCACCTAAAATACAGACCAAAATGTATTTGAATGGAGAGCATGGTTTGGAGGGCAGGAAACTTAGAATTTACTTTTAGCTTTTTCATTGCCCAAATCTCTGCCTACTGTGTAATCATTCTTATCTACCTAAACTGTCGTCTCACCCTTCATATAGTTGAGTGACAGTTTTCTCTTGTCTTCCAGAGATATTGGGAATGTTATGGTCATTTTCCTAATAGTCTTAGGTCAAATGAGGGAAGGTGGCTAAATAACCCAACCCATTACTGCTGTTGCGAAATCTAATAAAATACAAGACAGTATGGCTCTCATAGACTCATGGACCTGGCATTAGACCTAAAGTCATTTACAAAACACACAAGTTTATAATTATCTGCTATTCTCCCTGCGTTCATAGTTCTATGGCCAGATTCCCTTTGGTCGATCTAGATCATTTAATCTTCCCTTTACCCTTGACTACCAAGCATTATCTCCTTCATATTTAACCAGAAGTTTAAAAGCAAGAACTTATACATGTGATGGATTTCCTTCTATTCTAAAATCTAATGGATTCCCCTTGTGAGAGCTCAATGTGGTAGGAAATGAGGTGCTACAAATCAGTGGGCTTTAAGATTTCTCTTTTCAATGTTTAGGTCACTGGGGCCCTTTCTTTCTCTATTCTAATAGTTCCAAGCAGCCAAAGAGTCCCTAGTCCTTGACCTTAAACTTTGGGCTTGGATCCACAATCTTCGGAACTGGGAGTCAGCCCAAGTATAGCTCTTATCTGGCTGCAGCCCAAAAGTTTGGTAAAACTCCTAGATACAAAATATCCATAAACAAACAAAATTAACTAATACATTATTTTCGTGCCATTTGAATTTAAATCAGAGCAATTATTTTTAAAAAGGCACAAAAAAGTATTAAAGAATTTTCTAATTTGCAAAAAGATATTCTTTAGTAACATGATGCTTCTTAGGGAAACCGGGTTAGGTCTTAGGGAAAATTTTGTATGACCTCCCATTAAATGAGGTTCTGCAATCACCCTTGACAACTCCACTATGTCAGGTTGTGGCCAGGGACAACCTCATGGTCATGCAACCTCTGCAGTCTCCCAGAACCCCATGTTTAGAAGGGCTCCATACTTGGTTGAATGCCCTGGCATAGTCAGTCTTCTTGAAATTCTTTGAATTTGGGTTTTGTAAGTAAAGTTTGATGGACAATGAAGAGAGAAGAGACATACACCCCCATTGTTTTTCTCACTGATTGTATATAGTGTTTGCCATGAGCACACAATTTCAGGGGACTCCCAATGCATGGGAATTCACTAATACTCAAAATGGGTTCAAGGCAAGCTTGTAATGTCTATGAATGAGTAAACAAGCATGCTGACAGCCCTAAGAAGCAACACTTTCTATTAGAATAAAAACTTGCTTTGAATTCAGGAGGATAAAAGGGCAGAAATTAGTGTCACCCTCAAAGACTTAAGGAATGCAGAGGCAGTAGTCCTCATCACGTCCTCATTGAATTGACCAGTTTGGTCCTTGTGAAAATAGGACAGAACATGGAAGATTATGATGGACTACATAAACTTTACCAATTGGTAGCCTCAATCACAGCCAATGTGTCAGGAGTAGGATTTTTACTAGACTAGACCTCTGAAGTTTGGCATACAGTTACTGATATAGCATATGCACTCTTTCATTGCCCATAAAAAAAAAAGGTCTTTTCATTCACCTAGAATAAACTGCAAAACAAATACATAGTCTTGTTTTAGGATTTTGCTAGCTTTCCTCGCTCTGTCTTATTAAAATCATAAGGAACCTTGATAATCTTGACATTCTGCAGAGTATCATGCTGATCTCTTATGGTGATGACATCATGAAAATTAAATCTGGTGAATAGGAAGTGAAAAGAATTCTGGATAAGATCCGGTGGGATACAAGAGTGATAAAGAATGGGAAATACTCTGTACATATTCAGGGAGCTTCAAAATTTTTGGTAACCAATAGTCTAGGGCATTCTGGGATACACTCTCCAAGGTAAAAAAAAAAAAAAAAAAAAGGAAAACAAGTTATTTCGCTTTATACTTCTTACTACTAAGAAATAAGCACAATACTTGATAAAACTCTTCATATATCAGAGAGAACATAGTGGGGAATATTGCTCAACACATTTGTAGACTGACTTGAAAATCTGCCAATTTGGGGTGGTGGCCAGAACAAGGGAGGCCTCTGCATCATGTTCTGGTTCTGACACACGGGTCCTGCTACTTGGATCATATGACCTGGCCTATCCAAAGTTGCTATAAGTCTCCATAGCAGACCAGGATGAATTGTAGAATACATCCCAAGCATTAAAACTTGGGTTGCAATGCAGACTCCTTAGGTTCCAGAGTGAGGTCATGCCATTTGAGGAAGAGAAATATTCACTGTTTAAAAAACAGCTCTTCAGAGAATTGAATAAGCGAGATGGTGGAATAGGAAGCTCCAAACTTTGTTCTACCACAGAGATACTGACTTAGTAAAATACAGTACAGCAAGCCTTTATAAAACAGAGAAACCAATTAAAAAGTAATCGTTACCAAAATAATCACAAAACCAAGAATAGTACTGAAACAAATGAGAAAAGCCATTGCATTTTATCCACAATAGCTCTAATCCCAGTCAGTGCAGCATTGTGCAATGAGGAGAAAATGCTCAACCTGTAGCTTTTCCCATGGGAGGTGAGACAAGTGTGGACTGTATGTCTGAAGTTCTGGCTTTCCATGGGGCTGCCTGAGGGACTGGTTTCTGTCTCATCTGACTCAGAGCACCAATGGAGAACTGGCCTCGTTTGGAAGCCTGGGGGTCACTGACAACTAAGGAGAGCTCAGCAGATTCCTGCAACACCAGGAGACCTGCAGTGCCACAGACAATTTTAAGATAGGTCATTTGAAATTATGGAGTCAGAGGAACAAAAAGAAAACCTAAGGGACTTTCAAATGAACCAATATAAGTATTATAGAAGTCTGTATAAAGAGGAGGAAGAAAAAAGGGTAATTTCTTATTTGAAGAAATAATGGCAACAGACTTCCCAATCTGAGGAAGGAAATAGACATCCAAATTCAAGAGACTTCAAAAAACTTGAACTAGGATAAATCTCAAGAGACACACACCAAGACATGTTATGGTCAAATTGTTAAAAGTCAAAGACAAAGAGAGAATCTAGAAAGCAGCAAGAGAAAAGCAACTCATCACATACAAGCTCCCACAAGATTATCAATGGATTTCTTAGCAGAAACATTATAGGAAAGAAGGGAAGTGGATGACACATTTAAAGTGTTGAAAAAAAATTAACTACCAGCCAAGAATACAATATACAGCAAACTGTCTTTCAAAAATGAAGAAATAAAGGCCTTCTGGATAAAAGCTGAGGGAGTTCATACCACTGACCTGCCTTGCAAGTTGCTAAAGAAAGTCCTTTGGGTTGAAATGAAAGGATGCTAAACAAGAACACAAAAGCATGAAAAAACAGAAAGCTGTTTGGTAAGAATAAATGCATAGATAAATAGAATGGTGGTGCATAAGTCACTTTTAATTCTGGTAGTAAACTTTAAAAGATAAAAGCCTAAGGGTGACTGTAACTATAAAACTAAGTGAGTACAAAATATAAAAAAATATAATTTATGACATCAATAACTTAAAGCAGGGGAGATTAAAGGAGTAAAATTTTGCACACGATTGCAATTAAGGCATTTTCAATTTAAAATGGATTATTATTACTATAAGATGTTTTGTATAATCCTCACAGTAACCACATAGGAAGTACACATAGAAGGTACACAAAAGAAAATGAGAAAGGAACCAAAGCATATAACCTAAAAAAAAAATCAACAAAATATGAAAGCAGCAGGAAAGGAAAAGAGGGATAAAATAACTAAAAGACGTACAGAAAGCAATGAACAAAATTGTAATAGTATGTCCTTCCCTATCATTAATTACTTTAAATGTAAATAGGTTAAATGTAAATGTAAATAGATTAAACTCCCCAACTGAAAGATAGAAAGTGACTGAATACATTTTAAAAGGACAAGACCCAACTAAATACTACATGCAAGAGACTCATTTTAGACCTAAGGACACATATAGGCTGAAAGCAAAAGGATAAGAAATACATCTATGTGAATGTATATGTATATGTATGTGAGAAAACATAGACTTTAAGTCAAAATCTTCATAAAAGCCACAGAAGGATAAAAACATAAAAAGGTCAATTCACTAGGAATATCTAACAATTATAAATATATATGCATCTGACAGCAGAACATCCAAACATCTGAAGCAAACATCGCCAGAGTTGAAGGAAGAAATAGTAACAATAATGGTGGAGGTTTCAATACCCCATATTCTATTATGGACAGAATAACTAGATAGATCAATAAGGAAAGAGAGGATGTAAATAACACTATAGGCCAATGGGATATAACAGATATAAATAGAACGGTTCACTCAACATCAACAGAATACGTACTCTTCTCAAGTGTACATGGAACATTCTCTAGGGTAGGTCACATGTTAGGCTACAAAACATATCATAACAAATTTAGTAAAAGTGAAATCGTAAAAAGTTCCTTTTCTGATCACAATGAAATGTAACTAGAAATCAATAGCAAATGGAAAACTGCAAAACTCAAGTACATGTGGA
This sequence comes from Lynx canadensis, assembly GCF_007474595.2. Taxonomy (NCBI): domain Eukaryota; kingdom Metazoa; phylum Chordata; class Mammalia; order Carnivora; family Felidae; genus Lynx; species Lynx canadensis. Next base: position 30,295,609 of record NC_044306.2, on the reverse strand, counting down.
AATTAAACAGCATACTCTTAAGGAAAAAAGACTGGCTCATGAAGAAATAAAAAATATGAACAGGGCCACAACTAGTGAGAAGATTGAATCAGTATTCAAAAACTTCCCAATGAAGAAGAAATGAGGACCAGATGGCTTCAGTGGAGAATTCTACCAAAAATTTAAAAACATAACACCAATCCTTCTCAAACTCTTATAAAAAATTAAAGAGGATGGGGCGCCTGGGTGGCGCAGTCGGTTGAGCGTCCGACTTCAGCCAGGTCACGATCTCGCAGTCCGTGAGTTCGAGCCCCGCGTCGGGCTCTGGGCTGATGGCTCAGAGCCTGGAGCCTGTTTCAGATTCTGTGTCTCCCTCTCTCTCTGCCCCTCCCCCGTTCATGCTCTGTCTCTCTCTGTCCCAAAAATAAATAAAAAACGTTGAAAAAAAAATTTTTTTTAAATTAAAGAGGAGAAAACACTTCCAAATTCATTTTATGAGGCCAAAATTACTCTAATACAAAAATTAAAACACTACAATAAAAAGGCTACAAACCAATATCCCTGATGAATATTGATACAAAAATCCACAACAAAATACTGGCAAACTGAATTCAACATCACATTAAAAGGATTGGGGCACCTGGATGGCTCAGTCAGTTAAGCGTCCAACTTCGGCTCAGTCATGATCTCACACTTTGTGAGCCCGAGCCTCACGTCGGGCTCTGTACTGACAGCTCAGAGCCTGGAGCCTGCTTCGATTCTATGTCTCCCTTGCTTGTGGTCCATCTCTCTCTCTCTCTCAAAAATAAATAAACAAAAAAATTTTTTTTAAAGGATTATGTACCATGACCAAATGGGATTTATTCCTGAAATGCAAGGATGGTTCAATATGTGAAAATCAATAAATGTAACACATCACATTAACAGAATGTAGGGGGGGAAATCAGATGATCATTTCAATTGCTGCATTAAAAGTATTTGACAAAATTAAACACTCTATCAACAAACTAGGAAGAAAGAAATTACCTCAACAAAATGAAAGCCACATATGTAAAACCCATGTACAAATAGCCATTATATGGTCTATGTAGATAGAATCCATGGGATCAAGAACAAAATAATTGGGGTAGGAGTAACTATTCTTAAAATCACTTTCAGAGACCCCATTGGGAAATTTGTGCTTTCTGTCTCTACACCAGGCTCTGTTGGATTATATGTTCTATTCCTGGAATGGAAGGCTGATATCAGGGGACAGAGTGTAGGGTTCACTAACCCCAAGGCTACTGCTACTACTTAGTCATTTGGGGCTACTCATGCCGGTAGATAACTTAACTGGAGTATTTGACTACTATGAGGACATACTGTTGCTGCTGTACAATGCCATCAAGGAAAAGAATGTCTGGCACTCAGGAGATTCACTGCGGGTGCTTGTTAGTACTCGACGCCCAGTCATAACCGTGAATGGGTAGTTGCAGCAACTGAGCCTGGCAAAAATCTTAAAAATGGGGGGATCAGAAATCTCAGAAATGAGTTACCTTGCCGGCAACCTAAAGCAGCTGGAAGGACCTGGAAAACATGATAGGGGAAAAGAATGAATATTACTAATGAAATAGGGACTCGTTAAAGCCATAGGGACTGCAGGTGGCTCCACTTACCATCTTGCTATGTCTTTTTTTTCCTTAATCAACTTTGTGTGGCCACAACAATGATGCATTCCTAACACGAGTGAACTTAACAAAAGACATGAGTAGATCCGAGAAGCACCAAGAATGATTGTAGCCGATGCCTTTGCTTCCAATCAACTATCCTCTCAGGTCTCATTGTCCCCAGACACACCTGCAGGTTTGTACTTCAAACATAGCTTCTTTTTTTGCAAATCACTCTGACTGAGAGATATTTATGGCCGTCAGAACATGTTAAGCCCACTTTAGCACAGGCTGGGAGGACCTGGGGGTAAAAGTTATTTCTGCAGCTTCAACAAATGACAGACAGGAATTAGTAGACACATACTGAGGCTTTCTTGCTTTTGGGTAGGGCAGCTTTGAGAGATGGTTGTCCTCCAGCAGTCATCAGTGGGCCTGAGGACTAATTGCTCACAGTGGCTGATTGGTTATTAACATGTTCTATTGCCTTAATTGCTTTCCTTCTGGAATGGCCTCCCAGATAAGTGGACATCAAATCCAACTCATGGTCTGGTTCTGAAGGATCCAATTCACGGCAAGAGATTTTTAACCTAGGTTCACCTGAAGCCCCCATGAACTCTTAAACCCTATGCTATCCTGCAACGTCCCTTAAAATGTGGCCTATGGAATAATTGCCTTAGAATTACCTGGTGACAACTGTTTAAAATGAAGATTCCCATATAGTCAGTGATATTGTAATAGCATTGTACTGTGACAGATGGTAGTTACACTTGTGAGCATAACATAATATAGAGAGAACATGAGTCCCTATGTTGTCTACCTAAAACAAATGTAACACTGTGTGTTAACTACATTCAGATTAAAAAAAAATTAAAAAGAAATAAAGATGTAGTAGAAGGAAAAGAAAGAAACAAAGAAAGGTAGAAAGATTAAAATAAAATAAAATAAAATAAAATGAAATAAAATAAAATAAAATAAAATAAAATAAAATAAAATAAAACAAAAACAATATTCCCAGGCAGATGGGTGTTAAACACACTGTAGCTTGAAAATGATTTCAGTATTTTGAAGCCCAGTTAAAATTTCCAAGGCTAAGGAGAATTCTCTTTCTACATATAATAATTATGTATCATTTCAAGTCACTTAGACTGTCCCTAAATGATTTTCTGCATTCTTCTTTTGTGTATGTATGTACGTTGCCTATGCTATATGCCTATGCATATGATTACACTTTAGTATCTTATAGCATATCAAGAGTATTCTAAGAGCTAAAATAAGAAAATTTTCTAATCGTAGAAAAACAAAATCCAAGGAGCAGAAGAAATGTCTTGAGGCAATGGATTTTTGATCCTTCATTCTCTATCTACCAACAATTTCCCATGAGGTCCTGGAAAGGCCAGTTAACCTCTTAGTGCCTATGCTTCCTTATGTGTTAAATGGGACTCATAACCTTTATGATGTAAAGGCACTAAACAGATGAATTATTTAATATTAGATGATCTATAATCTGCCACACAATATTATTTTGAAGATGCCCATGCATTATTGATTGCTGAATGCACTTACATTATTAGAGTATACAGTCTCACAAATTTCAGATATTATACACACTTTTTACTAGGTGGCTATAAGCTCCATGCTGCGAGATATTTTTAGCTAAAGTGAGTTAATCCTAGCTGACCCACACTGAAATGTTTTAGGGCTCTGTGAAAATGATAAACCTAATCTTCATAGTGGATGATAAATATTACTGTATTTATCTGTAAGTCAATAAAACTTTGGCATTCAGGGATTTAATATCATGGTTTGTATTCTTTATTAACAATCTCAGAGGTTCATGTCACAGAGTAATCTGCAGTTCTATGGTGGCATAAATTTGAATTGTATACACAAAGAGCCTGATATGTGGAAGCCAGTCTCAATAGTGCCAAGGGGAGCTAGCTAGCTTCTCTTCACTTGTGCTCACCTTAGCCCTGTTCTCTTCTCTCAGATGCAGTAGCTGTTCTTAAGTGATAAAACCTTAGTATATTTGTGAAAAATGGCTCTTCTGGGAGAAATAAACCATTCTTAGTGCTGGTGATGAAACTGAAGAAGTCTAAGAAGTGCTTCTTCTTAGCCAGAGAAGAGAGATTTTTAATAACGTAAGGAATGGAATGTTGCACTTGGCAGATTTAAGTCCATGATATGATGGAGTCCACCAAATGGGTATATGGAAACCAGAAAAATCACTTCATGAAATTATTTTAGCGAGCGTCCTCACCAAATCAAAATTTCACTCATTTGTGCATTTTTATTCTTTTTTAAAAATGGCTAATCTGAGCGTCAGAAAAGAAGTTTTCAATTTTACTTTGTAGCATTTTATAGAAGTTATACGTTATGTTAGTGTCCTTTCTCATTTCTTTGATCAATTTTAATAGTGTTTTAGTTAATTCTTCTGCATTTTGTAGGAGGAAATCACACAATTTCCAAATGACGGGGTTACCGCCTACTTTTCGACATTTGAACCATTAAACTTCTTATTTTGTTGTGCTGTATGAGCACTTCAGAAATAATGTTAAAAAATAGATATACTTGACATGTTCTATTGTTCTCAACTTGAATTGAAATATTTATGGAGTTTCCCGAAATGTATTTTATAGAACAATTGCCCTCCTTTGAAGAAAGAAGTCTATGATAAATTAAACTTTAGAAACATGCCATACTCTGTCCCCATGTTAGAGAGTCAAAGAGTATATTCACCCATTTATTAAATGTGCTCAGAAGCTCTATAGTTTAATCTTCTATGGTTTAATTTTATTTAATCCTGGGATAAACAATCCTCCAGAAATTAAAAAAAAAAAAAAACAACAGGGAAATTTTTTAATGTCTTATCAAGCCAATAACTTTGATAACACATTAAAGGAAAAAAAAAGTATTTAAAGCAGTATCAGTTTTTAATTTCATTCTTAAGCAAGTTGGCTGATATGTCACCAATCAGTGTGAGAGCAGCAGTGTTAAGGAAAACCCCTGCTACAATGTCTCTAGTGGTCACTATAGAATGGACACTAAGCCCTCCAACCATTGAAATGAAGTCATGAGTGAAAGGTTTCCAGAGTGAACAATTTCCATGGGATGCCTGGCTGGCTCAGTTGGTAGAGCATGTGACTCTTAATCTCCGGGTAGTGAGTTCAAGCCCCACATTGGGTGTGGAGCCTACTTAAAAAAATGTTTCTTGCCAAAGTGGACAATTCCCATAAAAACGATATGAACAATTATTGCACTAAAGACTCTTGACCACTAAATTTTGTTGACTACTGAGACAAAATATACCTCTATTTCATTTTGCAGACTTACGGATTAGTCTAGCCGAAGAACCCTAAGCCAAAATGTATAAAATTTTTATCCATTTGCAAGTAGTTTTCCCGTTTGAACCATGATGTTTTCAATTCTTTGCTGGGTGATTGCATTATGCAACCCGTGACCCTCCATTTCAGATTGTCTTGTTCATCAAAGCCACCTTGTCCATAAAGAATTGGCTACATAATAAACTTTATACAGACAAACATATGAAATACATTTATATAAATAAAAATCCCTTTTCTCTTTCATAACTTGCGTGTCCATATAAAAGTTAGTTTTATAAATGTTTAAAAATTCGCTGGTGCTGGTTGCTTCTATTTAGTTACATCTCTGTTCTTCGGTGAGATTTGCTTAAAGTATTCTTTTGCTTGTTTCTTGGTCAAATTTTGAGATCATACATTTTTTTTACTATATTTTGAGACAGTCTATATATTTTGTTAATTATCCTTCAAAGATTTAAACACTTCACCATGTTAAGTCTACACTGCAGTAATTTTGGATAACCTTAAATTTTTTCCTATTTCAGTCATATTTATTCATATATTTAGGTTTTCTATATTCTCTGTAATCAATATTGGTAGTGTTAATTTTCCTTAAAAGTATCATTATTTCCAGATTTGGGAAGTCCAAGAAATATCTTTTACTCATGGCTATAATGAACAAAAACAGAAAGTACGTTGTACTACCTTCCCGCTAACCTTTTCCTCACATTGGGAAGGGAAAAAAAACAGAAGAGAAGGATAGTGACAGTAGTAAGATCAAAGGTGCACTGAAAGAGACCTGCTGTAGGAGAATGGAATAGAAAAAGCTGCTTTATTATTCCTTTCCACAGACCTCGTATTAAAAGACGAGTTATTATATAAGAAAAGTGAAGGCAACTATTACAAGGCAAAGGATGTGCTGTCACAGGTTTAGGCAGGCCACTGTCAACCAAGTTTCTTCAACTATAAAAAAAAGTATTTATGTTAACTATATTCAACTTTTTGTAAGAGAATTAGGTCAAATTAGGTCTACATTTCTCTGAAATACAACCCGATATAAATATAAACTAGTAGTATTATTTTATAAATTTCATATGTTCCAATCCTGACTCCTTCTCCTCTAGCAAATTTCCGATTTTAAATTATAAAAGATCATTTTTTTTCCCTGGGGCAGATGACCCAGAATGGTACAAGTTGATGACAGGTTCTGGCTGACCATAGGACTATCCAAAGAAAAAAGTGCTTACATGATCAGTTAATATATTCATTATTACTGAAAATGAGTTGTGATCACCAATATTGGTCTTCTGGAACAATTTTTAAATAAAATTCAGCAAATAATTGTAACTTCAGAACTACTACCGCCCTCCCTGAGTCAGTACTACGTGTAAAAAAAAAAAAAAAAAAGGAATATATATTTAAAAGATGTGATACCTTGACAAGAAATGTGTTCAAAAGAGAGAAAGATATTGGCCCGCAGCCCAACTACCTGTCTTCTGTTCATTAACATCGCTTTCTATGTACCCTTCTATCTAACCTGCCCAACTCCTGCCTCCATGACCTAGGCAATTTTTGGTTGGTTCTCTAGTCATGGCTGCTGGGAAAGTTATTTGATTTCTTTCCTATTTTTAACATCATTTCCCTCTTGTTTTACATTTTGCCTACTGTTTTGTTCACAGTGGCAACATCTCCCCAATAAAGAGGATTTATACTTCCTGAAAGCCGTCATTTAGACATTCCACAAATGTCTCTAACTTTCTCTTGCCTCTACTCCTGTGGGTGGCAAATAGTATTTTGGTCATTAAAAGCAAGAATTGAGAACCAAGGGAAAAAAAAGTGTACTTAATTGAAGCCCAAGGTGTTAAGACCATGGAAATATCATTCCACAGCTCATTAAAACATCCATAGACGTGAATTTCTCTAGAGGAAATTAACCAAATGAAATGTCCATGCTCCATGCTATCTGTAGGCATCAATTTGCATAGCTGCAGAGAGTGAGGAGGGGGAAGTGCCAGTGGTCCTGCAGACCTGTGGGTTAATCTGCATATCAGATGCCCCGAACTGGGGACATTACATTAAAAATGAACTCCACGAATTTCATGAGCTTATTTGGGAGTGTGTGTATGACAAGGAGGACCCGCTCATGAATGTAAAGCATTTAGATAAGCAGAGGCAACAGATGCACAATAATGGCTGTGCTGTAGAGGTGCAAATCTAATTTTCTCATATCTTCCTCCCTCCCCACTGGGTAACCTGATTTCTTAAGATAAAATGACTGAGATGTTTCAGCAAAGACCAAGAAAATCGGGTGAACAACTGTAAATAATTGACCTATGCTGTGAGGCACACAGAGTTACATGACACTTGGGAAACTAATAATATTTATTTACAAATTACCTTGAACACTGGATCCTTACATTCTTCCTATGCTAGGGGTGTTGTTTTGATTACTTTTCCACTTTTCAGATGGAATAAACAACCCAGGCTCGGAGATAGATATTCAATGACTGGTCCTTTGCTTTATAGCTACTAAGCAAAGAAGTGGGACCCAAACCCTGGTGGACGAGCTCCAAACACCACGCTTTCCCTGCCTTTGGCAGTTACCAACCTTGTGGGAAGGTACGGCGCACCCACGTGAAATAACAGAGAATTAAGCAGAACACATAAGGGGGACACTGGGTGAGTGTCCTCCCTTTGCTGACAAACTGCAGCTGGTGCATCCAGATGGCATATTTGACTATTAGCAGCCGACGCTGAAGCAATCCTGAGACTAGCTTGAAAGGTTCTTCTTAACCCCATTTAGTGGGACACCCATATGAAAAATATTGTTACATATGTCTGTAAAACATGTATTGACTCAGTCTGCAAGCAATGCTTGGATTTGCCTTCCACTTGTGGCTAACATATGAACCCAGTGTGGCTAAAGACTCTTCAGGCCCCTTTGGTCCTGGCTGTTCTCTACCTCAAAAGGTAAACAAAATCTCCAAACTTTCCCTTTCTCACACATCACCTCATGTATTTTGAAAATTGTTATTGAAATGCTTGAAAGTGGGGCACCTGGGTGGCTCGGTCCGTTAAGCCTCCGACTCTTGATTTTGGTTCAGGTCATGATCTCTTGCCTAATGGGATCGAGACTCATGTTTGGCTCTGCATTGACAGTGTGGAGCCTGCTTGAGATTCTCCTCTCTGCCCGTTTCTCAGTCTCTCTCTCTCTCTCTCTCTCTCTCTCCTCTCTCTCTTTCTCTCTCTCAAAATAAATAAATAAACATTAAAAAAAACACTTGAAAGTTAGAGCATTCAAAGGAATCCCCCACCCCCATGTTTGAGTGCTCTCTGAACTTGGGATTTAGACTCAGAGACTCTGACCATTTCTTATAACCATCATTGTTCCTTGCTGAATTTTCCCAAAAGGTATAGATGGGAGTTAGTTCTAAAACGTTCAGATCATCAGAAAGGATAAACAGATTTTCTGGGTGACTCCTTCAGCCTGTTACAAATTACTTTTTAGGAGAGGACAGAAGGTTCTTCTCTCCCTTATAATAAATGCCAGCTATTGGATCATTGTTTCTAAACCATGATTAGAGCTGTCCTGAGAGCCTCATGCCAGGTTCCCTTGGCCTTCTACATTAGCATATAGTTGCATGGTTTCTTCGTTCCAGGAAAAAGCCCTGAGACAACTCGGCTGTCAAAAATATGTTTTTCCCTAAGTGGGAGGTCAATAGCATCTTCATATCCTCGGCCGAGAAGAAGAAATGAGATGCCAAGTGTGACACCCACTAATCATCTACCTTTCAGGGCTTGATTAGGTAATTTTCTTCTAGAATGAAGAAGCTGACAGAAATGCTTTCAAGATGGAAAGAGGGCTTGTAAACCTGCCTGACTTATTATTTTCTGCCTGAAAGCAATAAACATCTGTTTTCTTGATAAAGTAACCAGGTTCATATTTGAGGAGAACAAGGTTATAGTTGGCCTCCCAATTATTGATTCTTCTTGAGAACATTGCCCCGGGGGCTCTTTGCAGTGAAACACTGAACTTTACCCCAAGTCCTCCAGATTCCCTTACACAGTCTGTCAATAGCCCAAATTCCATGCCGTGAGACATTTTTTTTTCATACTATAAAATGTTGGCAAATCTGTTGAGCACGGAAAGTAGATACTAGCTGTTCACTTTGATTGAGATATTGGAGCAGGCCAAAGCTTAGGGAAGAGACTCTCACATATAAATAAGTTTTACTCCTGAATAGCCAGAAGTCATTTCCTTGGACTTAGATAAGTAGAAAGGTCTAGAAAGAGATGGGATTGTCGTGTGTGTGTGTGTGTGTGTGTGTGCATGTGTATGTGTGTGTATTGTGTCTGAGTCTTACTATCACTTTTAGAACATGCAGACTTGATTCTTGACTAACAAAAGTTTATTCTATTATTTACCATGTTATATGTGTAACAAAACAAACTATTCTTTTATTCATTCATTTATTCAACAAAGCTTTTTGAGTATCTCTATGTGGCAGACATTCTTTCAGGTACTTAAGAAAAGGTTAAGAAACAAAAGACAACAACCCCTCTCCTCCTGGAAACTTAGATTCTAGGCAATAAATAACAGCACAGTAAATAAGGAGACTGCACATTGGCGGGGGTGGGGGGCAGGATGAACAGAATAATGGAAATCAGAAAAGCCAGACAGAGGTAGTAAGTAGAAGATAGTTGGGATTTTTAAAAGAATGATCAGAATTGCAACGTACTGAGAAGGTGACATTTGAGCAAAGGCTTGATGGATGTGTGAGGGTTATCCATACGGGTCTTCAAGGAAGAACATTCTAGGGAGAAGAAAAAGCCAGTGCAGGGCTAGAAGGGCAAGAAGGCAAGAGCATGTGTGGGAAGTTCAAGCAGCATCAAGGAACTCAATATATCTGGAGAGAAGTGATCAAGCAAGGAAGTAGCAGGATTTAATGTCAGAGAAGTAAGACTGAGAGGCAGAAAGAAGCAGACTTTTTTGACTGTAGTAAGAACTTTGGCTTATACTCTGAATGAAATGAAGTCTTTTACAGGATATTAAGCAATGGAGCCATATGAACTGACTTGCATTTTAGAAGAATCACTCTAGGGGAACCTGGGTGGCTCAGTCAGTTGAGCATCTGACTTCAGCTCAGGTCACGATCTCACGGTTTGTGGGTTCAAGCCCCGTGTCAGGCTCTGTGCTGACAGCTCAGATCCTGGAGTCTACTTCAGATTCTGTGTCTCCCTCTCTCTCTGCCTCCCCCACTCATGCTCACTCTTTCTCTCTCTCTCTCTCTCAACAATATATAACATTAAAAATTTTTTAAAGAATCGCTCCATTTGCTTTGCTAAAAGAGACTGTGGATGTCGGGAAGCAAGTATGGAATCAAGGAGGTGTTTCAGGAGATTATTGCAACAGTCCAAGCAAGAGGCTCAGGAAAGTGTGATAGTGGTAGTGAGACGTGTAGAGCTCTGAATACATTTTGAAGAATCAATAGGATTTCATGTTATGTTGGATGTGAGATGTGAAAGAAAGAGTCAAGGATGACATCAAGATTTTTGGCTTGAGCAACTGGAAGGACGGCGATGTATCAACTGAGATGGGGAAAATTGTGGATGAAATAAACTTGGGGGGAAATACCATAATTTCAGTCCTGACATGTTATGTTTGAAATGCCTATTAGATATCCTAATAGAGATGGTACATAGCAGCTATATTTATACATGTGGATTTCAGATGGAAGATCAAGTGGAGGCATAACTTTGATATAATTGTTTTTAATGTTTATTTATTTTAGAGACAGTGCATGTGAGCAAGGTGGAGAGGGGCAGAGAGGATCCCAAACAGACTCTGTGATGCCCACAGACAGCCCTATGCAGGGCTTGAATTCACAGAGAGATCATGACCTGAGCCAAAGTCCAACGCTTAGTCTACTGAGCCACCCAGGCCCCCCAATTTGGTATAATTTTTAGGTATCTATGGTAATTAAAATCATACTGCTGGAGGACATCACCAAAAGAATAAATGTAGACGGAGAACAAAAGACTGAGCCCTGGAGCATGCGAAAGAGGTCAGAGATAAGAAGAGGAACCAGTAAAGAAGAAAAAACAAGACAGCATGGTGTTCTAACCTGTAGCAAGAAGGCGAGAGTTACTAAATGTACAGGAATGTGTAATTAGTAAGGTAGAGACTGAAATAGACCACTGGATTTAGCAATGTAAGTCTCGTTGGTGACCTTGAATAGGCTGTGTAAGAATGAGAATATGGCTGGTGACAATAGATGTGGAGAGCCTGTGTAATTTCTTTGCAAATAAGTACAAAAATTGGGGGGAATGGAATCAAAATAAGTTTTTTGTTTCCTAAGAGAAATAATGATGTTTACATGTCATGCTGATGGAAAAATCCAGGACGGGGCGGGGGGGGGGGGGGCGGAAATGACGCAATGAAGAAGAGAGGATTCCTAAAGGAGTCCCTGGGGTAAATGAAAGTCGTTGAGATGTGGTGCACAGGATGGATTAGTTTGGATGGGAGCATAGGTCTTCCATCTGTGGTTATAGGTAGACAGACAGAGTAGGTGGGGGCAGATGTGGATTAGTGGGTAGATGTGGTCATGTGAGTCTTTTGAATGCCTCTGTTTTCTGAGTGAAGTAAGAAGCAAGGTTATCAGGTCAACATTATAAGGAGAGGGGAGAAATTTTTGAAGGTTTGAAGAAAGGAGAAGGTGACATATAGTTGTTTATACCTTTGATCCTTAAAGTGAGGTCCTCGGGCCAATAGTCTTGGCATCTTAACAGGATCCCAAAGCGTTTCACATGCACATTAAAATTTGAGAAACTCTGGTCTTGACAGTCATAGTGGAACAAGCGTGAGCTTTGGGTCCAAATAAACTGAATTCTAACTCTGCCATTTAGAAATCAGGTGATTTTCAGAATGTTACTTAACCTCCGTGTAAAGGTTTCCTCGTCTGTAAATTGGGGAGAACTATTAATATTAGTCTAGTAGAAATAAAGGGGGTTGTGTTAGTAGTTGTAATAACAATCAGTAACATTCACTGAGTGCTTTATCTGTTGAAGTCTTGGCAGGAAACAGAATTCACTCACATGGTTTCAATAAGCGGTTCTCAACTCTGGCTTCATTACCTGCAGAGGTCTTAAACAACACGAGCGCCCAGGCCCCAACCCAGGCCTGTTACATCAATCTCTGGGGATAGGGGCCCAGGCATTTGTAGTTTTCAAAAGCTCCCTTGGTGATGATAATGTGCAGTAAGAGCCGAGAACCACTGCTTTAAGTGAGTAGATTTTAATGAAGGGACTACTTACAGAGATTTGGGCAGAGTTAAGGAAACAAAAATGGGATGTTCATGCACTCAGGGAGCAGAAACAGAGGGAAGACATTAACCTTTCTGGGCTGCAGAGACAAGGGGAGCAAACGGGGTCACTGCAGCAGTGAAGGAAGGGCCGCCAGGTGGAGTTTCATAATGGAGGGACTGGGTTACTGCCAGAGAAGTGAGCAGAGGAGGGCAGGAAGGAAATTCTCCATTCTCTCTCTCTCTTCCTACCTTCTGCTTTCTGGACACTTCCTCCCATTGGCTGGCCCCAAACTGAAGCTGGCAGGCAAGGGAACCTGCGTGATGTCGTCCTTTCTTTCCTGGAAAGGGACCAGGAGGAAGAAGGTGGGAGAATGAGTAGTGGGAGGCAGGGGGTTGCCGGGGGTCAAATGGAGAATAATCACCCCAAGCACTTACTATGGACCAGCTCTCTTCCAAGTGCTTCACATGTATTAACATTTTAGTAAGTGGCTTCATTCTTTTTTCATTAGAATTCAGTACTTTTTTATTGAACAAGGGATATGTTCCAGGTCAATTAATTATGGGAGACAGTTAAATATTTCAAAGTTTTCGTGCACACTATCACCAGAAGAGTGCTTTGAATTATTCTTCAGTAGTAAGGCTGAAGCCCAGAGCTCAGCAGGCACACTCTCTAGGCCCCTAGTAGATTCTTGGTAATCACTTGGTTATAGAAATAAAATCTGGATAATGAAACAACTTGCTTTTGTCCTAATGACCCAGCATTCTAATTTGTCTTAGGAAAACATGATAGAGAAAGACACAGAGGGCCCCCAAGCCGCAGATCCTGCCAGAATTCTAAGGCGTTTTACGTGAACTACATGAAGAAGTCGACAAGACCAACGATATTTATAAGTGTTCTCTGTTGTAAGATATATTTTGATATAATTAACAACAGTTCTGAGAAAACAGGCAGGACGTTTGAGGAAACAGGCAGGAGAGGACAACTGGCTGGAAAGAGGCAGATGAAGAGTTCCATCTGGCAAAGACAGAGCACAAAAGATAATCTGGGTCACATTTTGGAGCTATTGATTAAAAGTTAACCAACAAATACTAACAGATTTCCCACTCAGAAGAGGGAGATTTACTTATTTTGGCCCAGAGGCTAAAGTCAAGGCTATAGGCGGCTCTCCGTTGACTCCTCTGGAACATCATGGATGGGAAAATAAGCAGTACTCGTGGAGGTAATGTGTCAGGCAAGGCTCATCTCGGGCAACACCCACTTCCCTCTGCAGTGACCCCATTTCGCTTGTGGATCAAAAAGACGTAGCCAGGAAAAGTGAGGACTGGGACTGGGCACCCGGGGTGGGGCCGAGCTGAGCCATTGATCAGAAGGAACACAAGTACAATCCACACAGGGCAGTTCTGCAGCATTTGCTCTCCAGCCTTTTGCTTCCTCTGACTGCATTCATCATTGCCTTACCAGGGGTTAGATCAATCTATTGCCTTTAAAACTTGTGGTAAAGCATCTCTTTTGAAGAATGTGCTCTGAGGGAGAGATCATACTTCTTTAAAACAACCTTCTGTCGGTCTGTTTGTCCAATGCAGGTTTCCCAGATGCCTCATTAGACTTTCATTCCAAGAGCTGGCTTTCAGACCACATTGAGCAAATCCTCTTAAAGGTGTTAGTTGGCATATCATCTTGTTAGAGGTTTCTAGAGAAAAGTCTACTAAATTCAGAGACATTCTTTCCTAATATTGGAATTCAAGCACCGTGACAAGTCTATGAGAGAGAGAAATTGTTCTCGAAGCCTGCCATACCCAAAACGGTTTAGACTGCTTTCACATTCCGATACTCGACTAAAGAGTTAATGAAGACTGTGTCTTAGCACCGGTGGTATTTATTTAACGTGCACTATAATCCCAGCTGACACTTCCTAATGAGTTTATTGCTGCTGTGGAGTTAAAGCTCCCCCACTCAATAAGCATAAACTTGAGTGTCAAAAATGAAACATAGTCGGCCCTAGTGCTTAAATGGCCTGTATCGATCCTCCGGCAGTCTAACTGCTGTAGTCTGGTGCCAGTTCTCTAATTTGTGCCCTGAAGTGTGCAGCCACACTTGATTTAGATGTCAGAATGAGGCAGCACTCAGTTTGAGAAATCAGCTGAAACATTCTTTTTTTTTTTAATTTTTTTTTTTTTAACGTTTATTTATTTTTGGGACACAGAGAGACAGAGCATGAACGGGGGAGGGGCAGAGAGAGAGGGAGACACAGAATCGGAAACAGGCTCCAGGCTCTGAGCCATCAGCCCAGAGCCCGACGCGGGGCTCGAACTCACGGACCGCGAGATCGTGACCTGGCTGAAGTCGGACGCTTAACTGACTGCGCCACCCAGGCGCCCCATGAAACATTCTTAAAAAAATTGGTCTGGATAGCTTCACCTTGCACTGTAAAGATCATTGCTCTCGTGTAAACAAGGGGCTAAATAATATTATTCCCATAGACTTTTTTGAGGGTGTTTTATCAAAGGAAATGTCCTCAGAGTCAAAGCTTGCTGTGTTTTGTGCTTTATCTGTACAGAAAATTCCATTTAGAGAAATTTAATGCCAAAGCTGTAAGATCTGCATTCCTAGAGAATGACTATTTAGGGCATTGTCTTTGAATATGAAGTAAACACACACTGAGAATGTTTGTATGAGGTTCTTTCAATGGCCAAGATATGCTCACTATTCCTAGGAGTCAAAAGGACTCAGACAACTTAAAGCTGTGTGGCATCTGCAAAACACCCCTATGTTCGTAGCTATATTCCTGTCTCAGAGAAATCATCTGCCATTTCCAATGACATCAAAGACGGTGGTTGAAGAGCTAACAGCAGGAAGGTCAGCCAAATTTCTACTTAACACTGGCAAAACACGAGAGAAGCTCATGATCTCCTTCAAAGCTCAAATGAAAAATCCAAACGCTTAGAATTATAATCTCGACTTTAGAAGAGACTTATAGATCAACTACTTGTTATGACAAAAGAAATACGTGCCCCGCAAAAAAACTGAAGTTAACTTGTCCAAGGTAAAGAGCTTGCCAAGAGGTAAGGAAAGGACTCGAATTCGAGTCCTGGTCCCCAAACTTTGTCTAGTAGGTCGACTTTTTACTAGAATGGTGTGCATTTTACTTTAATCACATAACTTCCAGGGAAAGGGTCTTCACTTTCTTTTTGTTGAAGTTTGATATTGTTACAGAGATACCTCGATGTTCTGAAAAAGTCATTAGCAAAGTGTTCTTCAGATTTCCTGTTCTTAGAAAGCATGCTTTCCTAAGTTTTTCAGTCTACAGGTTTCCTTCAGTTTTCTTGACACATGAGATATTTTGATAACTGTTCTTTACCCTAAAATATTTGATCGTATACAGTGTCATATAAATGCACAGTGTCAGTTTTAATCCACCCTCTCGGCAGTCAGCGAACTTGTAACCAGAAAACCAGAAGCTACAACCGCTCTGGTGATCAATAGTACAGGTTTTTTGAAATAGAACAACTGAGTATTAGAAATGGATTTCTTTGGTTAAAGTAATGACTAATCACCTAGCATAATAGGTGCCAGAAATAAGTTCTCCATGACGAAATGAATGGTTTTCAAGCTTCATGGTTAGGCTAAAATAGTTTAGGGACACTCCACATTTGCATAAGAAGGGTACAGGAATATTGCAGATTCTTTAAATTTACCCTTGAAAGGGACCTGAGCCTGTATTCTCAAGTTGTCCTGCATCCAGACGAGTCAGTTATAAGCTTGATGAATCTCGCTTCAGAATTCTTTCATCAGCCACAAGTAAATCGGTCATTCAGGGTGTGGTCAGGGCATCTAAAAGGAGAGAGGATATCTAGGAGGACCGAAGGTCCTGGTTTGCTTGGGACTGAGAAGTTTCCTGAACTGATGAGTTCCATGCTGCCTGGACCGAGGACAATCCTGAGCAAGCTGGGACCATTGGTACCTTACTCTGCGGTTCTGTGAATTGCTAGGTTGCCTGTTTGCTGGTAAATGATGATCTCTGTGTGAGAATTTGGTCTGACACTCGTTTTAATTTTGCAAATTACCTGATAATCTCGTTGAGGGAAACCTTATATTTATAACACCTATTCCTCACTGTAGGTGCAACCAGTATATTTTTTAAAAACCTGGTGGTTTTGTGGCCGAATTGACCTAGGGGCATATGCAACAGATTGAGAGGGGTGGAGAACACATTTTACGTCATACCGGTCTGGATATTTGTGTACCTATAAAGTCATATAAATGAAACCCTACACACTCAAACACAAACAAACAAAATGCAAAAACATACATATACATACCCTGTAAGAAAGAGGCAAAAATTATCTTATGATCTTGTGGCTAGCAGCCATCAAAACCTTAACT